>NW_019154096.1:8554215-8746746 GCF_002288905.1 Enhydra lutris kenyoni | reverse complement strand
TTGGGGAGGGTATGTGCTATGGTGAGTGCTGTGAAGTGTGTAAACCTGGCGATTCACAGACCTGTACCCCTGGGGATAAAAAGATATTATATGTTTAAAAAATAAATAAATAAATAAAAAAGAAAAAAAAAAGATAATGAGGAAATATGAATAATGTCATGCTAACAATTTTGATAATCTATATGAAATGTAAAAAGCCCTTGAAAAACACAAAGTACCAAAGCTCAATTAAATATAAATAAAAAGGTACAACGTTATAGTTATAAAATAAGTAGGTCATGGAGATGTAATATTATCATGCCAACTATACTTAATCATAGTTTATTACATATTTGAAATTTGCTAAGGAGTAGATCTTAAAAGTTCTCATCACAAGAAAAATAAATCTGTAACCATGCATGGTGAAGATGTTAACTAGACTCATGGTGATCATTTTGCAACATAAACAAGTATCAACTCATTATGTTATACACCTGAAACTGATATAGTGCTGTATGTCAATTATGCCTCAATAAAAAAAAAAAGACAATAAATAAATAACCTGAATAGTCCTGTATCTACTAAACAAATTGAATCAGTAATTTAAACCAATCTCCATGAAGAAAACTCCAGACCAGACAGATGCACTGGTGAATTCTATCAACATTTAAAAAAGAAATCATACCAATTCTATTTAACTTCATACGAAACACTAAAAAGAAGGGAGTAATTCCCTATTCATTTCATGAAGTCAGCATTATCTTGAAGCCAAAACTGGACAAAAATATTACAAGAAAAGAGAGAATCAAAGAGGATTTTCAGGTCCTTCATCTTTATTTATTTATCTCAGGTCCTTTTATGTTTAGATCCTTTCTATCTGGTCCCCTACCTAGGATAAACGCCATTTTATTTTAATGTATCATCATTTCTATACAGTGTCAATTAGCTCTACTAAAATTTCATAAAATTCATAAAATCTCATAAAATTTCAAATAAAGTTTGTAGCTATTCATGACATATCGGTCTTCAGTTCCCTTTTCTTGACAGTTTTATGTCTTCCTTCACATCAGTCTACTTTGTTATTTTCTCATCTGTTGCATTACCTATAACTTCTAGTACCATGTTGAATAGGAGTAGTGAGAAGATCTGTGCATTAGGCTTTAATGACTTGTTTTGTTATGCCTTTCCTGTTATGCAATGCTTGTTTCTTATGCCTTTTCTCTAAGGCGAGATTTGCCTTATTTCTAGAGTATGTATTTTCTGAGATGATTAGTGAATGCTTCCAGTATTCACAAATTTAAGTTAAGCATCCCCCAGCCATACAAAAAGTCACAACTCCCATGTTGTTTTTGATGTCCCTGGCAGCTGTGCTTTATCAGGGTGTTTTTAGTTTTGTTTTTGGAGAGGCCTCCTGGATTCTTACTTTGCTTAGATACAGCTTAGTATTTGGACAAAGAATCAAGGGAAGTCCTATAAGATCAAATAAACTGTGGTACATTTAGACAATATATTTATTTTTCAATGCTAAGAAAAAAAGCTACTCAGCCATTAAAAGACATGGAGGAATCTTTTTCTTTTTTCTTTTTTTTTTAAAGATTTTATTTGTCAGAGAGAGAAAGAGAAAGAGAGCACAAGCAGGCAGAGCAGCAGGCAGAGAGAGAGGTAGACTCCCTGCTAAGCAGGGAGCCAGATGCTGGACTCCATCCCAGGACCCTGGGATCATGACCTGAGCTGAAGGCAGATACTTAACCAACTGAGCTACCCAGGCATCCCAAGATGGAGGAATCTTAAATGCCTATTACTAAATGAAAGAATCTGATCTGAAAAAGCTATTTACTATATGATTCCAAGTATACGACACTGCAAAAGAAAAAAAAAAACATGCAGAGAGTAAAAAACTCAATGTTCGCCAGAGGCTAGGGGAAAGGGAGAGATAAATAAGCAGAGCATTAAGGATTTTTAGAGCAGTAAAACCACTCTGTATGATACTATAATGCTGAATACATGTCATTATCCATTTGTTCAATGTACAATACCAAGAGTTCACCCTGATGTAAGCCAGGGATGTGAAGTGATAAAGATGTGCCAACGCAGGTTCATCAACATAACAAATGTACCATTTTGATGGGCAATGTTGTTAATGGGGTGGCTATGCACATGTTGCCAGGGGATATATGAGAACTCTGCACCTTCCTCTCAACTTGTTATAAACCTAAGACTGCTCTATAAATAAAGTTTAAAAAAATACACTGTTTGAGAGTCTAGCAGTAAATGGGAAAATCAGTGAACGCACATTTTCTGGAAAACAAAAAACAAAAATGAAACAAAGCAAAACAACACCAAGTGTTGGTAAGGCTGTGGAGAAAAAAAAAAAAAAAAAAAAAAAAAAAAGACTGTGGAATCTCCACACTGTTCTCCAAAGTGGCTGCACCAACTTGCATTCCCACCAACAGTGTAAGAGGGTTCCGCTTTCTCCACATCCTATCCAACACGTGTTGTTTCCTGTCTTGCTAATTTTTGGCCATTCCTCAAGAAATTAAAAATAGAGCTTCTCTATGACCCTGCAATTGCACTACTGGGTATTCCCCAAAGATACAGATGTAGTGAAAAGAAGGGCCATCTGTAGCCCAACGTTTATAGCAGCAATGGCCACGGTCGCCAAACTGTGGAAAGAACCAAGATGCCCTTCAACGGACAAATGGATAAGGAAGATGTGGTCCATATACACTATGGAGTATTATGCCTCCATCAGAAAGGATGAATACCCAACTTTTGTAGCAACATGGACAGGACTGGAAGAGACTATGCTGAGCGAAATAAGTCAAGCAGAGAGAGTCAAGTATCATATGGTTTCACTTATTTGTGGAACATAACAAATAACATGGAGGACATAGTGAGATGGAGAGGAGATGGGAGTTGAGAGAAATTGGAAGGGGAGGTGAACCATGAGACACTATGGACTCTGAAAAACAATCTGAGGGTTTTGAAGGGGCAGGGCGGTTTTGAAGGGGAGCCAGGTGGAGGGTATTAAGGAGGGCACGTATTGCATGGAGCACTGGTGTGGTGCAAAAACAATGAATTCTGTTATGCTGAGAAGAAAAGAAAAAAAAAGACTGGAGCAACTGGAATTCTCATACAATGTTTGTAGAAGTGTGAATGTATAGATACACTTTAGAAATCAATCTACTAATTTCTCGTAAAGGTAAACATGCAACTACTACTCTACAATGCAGCAATCCCACCTTGAGCTGTTTATTCACAAATGTGAGAACACAGGTAAACAAAGGGACTTGTGTAAAAATGTTTGTAGCAAATCTATTCACATTAGCCGAAACACCAGAAAGCTCCCAAAATGTCCATCAACAGAAAAAATGGATAAATAAATTTTGGTATATCTTAACCACGAAAAAATACTTTACAATAGAAAGAAACTGATCCACCCCAAAATATGGATCAACCTCAAGAACATTATGCTGAATGAAAGAACCCAGACACAAAAGAACCCATATTGTCTGATTCCATATATGTAATGTCCTTTAACAGGCAAAAGTAATATATGAGGCAGTAAATTAGAACATGGTTATTGGGGGTAGTGGTAACTGATTAACTGGGGTCGACAAAGCAGATTTTTCTTGGGTGATAGAAATACTGTAGATCTTAAAAGAGTACATGAATGAGTGCATTTATCAAAACTCCCCTTATTACATCTTAAATTCTGTATGGTTTAATATGTGTGAATTATTTCTCAGTTAAAAAATGCATAAAGTAAGTACATCTGCTCAGAATCTAGCTACATTGATAAAACCACAAAGCTCAGTAAATGGTCAAATAAATAAGCTTTATTTAAAAATCATTACAAGAAACATAGTGGAGAGTCCTTTTTAAATTGTTTTTTCAAAAAAAATTAGTTGTTTGGGGAAAGTAATTAAGTTATAATAATTAATAATAATTATAATTTAGGAACAACCAGAAATCACACATACAAATATCAATAAGGTAATTGTTCTAAATTAGAGTGATTTTTCTCCACTCAAAACTGACAGAGGCAATGATATACTCAAATTACTTCTGTTTCAAATATGACATTAATACAGAATAAAAAGCACTAATAATAAAAATAAGAATAAGAATAATAGTTAATATGTATTGGATTCACTATGTATCCAAACTTGTTCCAAGTATTTACCATATGTTAATTCATTTTATTCTTACTCCTACAATATTTGAGACAGATAATACTATTAGTTACAATTCTTGTATGAGAACATTATGGCATAAAGAGATTAAGTAATTTGTCCATGACAAAGCAGATGGATTAAAACTCAGACAATTTATTCCAAGTTCTGCTGTTCACCAGTAGAATACACCACCTGATGATAAACAGATGTCAATACAGATGCTCACACCAGGATTGGATTATAGCAGTGAATCAAGATATAAAACAATGATTAAGGATACAAGCCAAAATTAGCACTGCTCTCTGAATTTCCTTTAACACCAAAGAACTTTTTATCATAATTCATGCATGATGTTGATTCCCAAAATAATGTCTATACCAACACAACTACCTTGAAAGCCAGACCTATATGCAACTGTCCTACTTGACCTGTCCATTTGGATATCTATTAGGTATGTCAACCTCAAAATCTCGCAACCAGGAATATTAATTTTCCTCTCCTTACTCCTTGCAAACACAACTCTCTTGTAGTTTTCTCCAACTTAGTCAACTTAATGAATAGCATTTCCATCATCCCAGTTGCTTGAACTATAAACCTGAATATATTCTTCCCTCTTCTCTTCTCAAATAATCTACAGTCAATTTGTCAGCAGATCCTGCTGGTTGTTCCTTAGATACTTATTCAGAACCTGTCTACATCTCTCTAATATATCCCAGTTCCAAGCTATCATACTATATTGCCTGACTTGTTTTAGTATCTTCTAAATGGTCCTCAGCTTGCACTCGGAGTGATTCTTTTAAAAAATAAATCAGATATGTCAGGACTGCTCAAATCCTTAAAGCTAATCCCCTATCGCCCAGAGAAAACACCGACAAATCTGCAGGTGATTCTAGTGCCCTGCTATTTCTCTCACTCTGTCCCTGATTTCTCTGGGCTCACATCTTTCCAGTCACACTAGCCTACTGCTACTTATGGAATATTTTAGCCACAATGTGCTCAGGGTCTTTGATTTGTGCTGCTCCGCACAGAGCTCACTTCCTCATCTTAAATGTGGTCTTCTCTGGGACCAACCTTTTTTTTTTTTTTTTTAAGATTTTATTTACTTATTTGACAGAGAGAGAGAGATCACAAGTAGGCAGAGAGGAGGCAGGCGGGGGTCAGGGGGGCAAGTTCCCTACTGAGCAGAGAGCCCATTGTGGGGCTTGATCCCAGGGTCCTGAGATCATGACCTGAGCTGAAGGCAGAGACTTAACCCACTGAGCCACCCAGGCACCCTAGGGACGAACCTCTTTAAATTCTTTAAACCCAGGGTGCCTGGTGCCTCAGTCGGTTAAGCATCTGCCTTTGGCTCAGATCATGGCCTTGAATCCTGAGATCAAGCCCCATGTTGGGCTCCCTGCTTCGGAGTGAGCCTGTTTCTCCCTACCCCTCTTGCTCTTGCAATCTCTCTCTCAAATAAATAAAATCTTTTAAAAAATTCTTTCAACCCACTCCCTGCCAGGCTAACCCTTATCCCTTTCCCTGCTTTCTCTTTAGGGAACTTAAGATATTCTAAACTACTATTACTAGACTGTAAGGGCCTATTTAGCCAGAGCGATTCCATCTTGGATTCAACAGTCATTTTGTTGTTTATGCAGTAAAACTTAAACTGACCCTTTCCCCCGCCCCCACCAGGGGACTTACTTAGAAACAAGTCCCAGAAACCAGTCCCAGGTAACAAAGCACAAATACAAGGGTGGGCCAGGCCAGGTGGAGACATCCAATCAGTGGGGGGGCGCATACTGTCTCCCTAGCTACCAAGGAGTATGAGCCCCACCCTTTGGGTGCCTTTTGGGTGCCAATTCTAACCAAGGTGATAGGCTAGTTCAAATGTCTACTATAGGGTAAATTGTAATTCAATTGGTCACTTATGTGCAACCTAACATGACTGTGCAGCTTTCTCTGTGTGTTACAATCTCATTGGCCACCTATGCGTGGCCAGGCCCAACCACATGGCCTTTGCCCTTAAAAGCTAGTCTGTAAGGCAGAGAGAGGTCGCCCTCTCCGTAAGAGGCGCGGCCCCAGCCGGGTGGGTTTGATTTTTGATGCTTGGCGCAGAATAAACCTTCACTTGACTTTTGCTTTGTACCAATCAGTCTCGCTCCTTTAATCACGGACCCATTAGTGGGGGACCTTTCAATACTTCCATTTTTTTAAAATTATCTTTCTTCTGCAGAATGTCAGCTCTGTGACAACAATGATCCCTGCCTGCTATATTCACTGCTACACAAAGTTCCAAAGCCTAGAACTCAAAGAAAGTGGTTGATTACATGAATGGATGATGGATAAGCACATCTACCCTTGCAAGCCATGATCCACCTGGAACACTAGACGCTGAGTAGAATTCCCGAGTTTCCATATCCCCACTCTGTGCTCTGTCCAGGGCCTTGTTCCCCCCATTGGACCAGGAAATATCTTTCTTTCTGAAGTCCATTTCTCCCTCAGCAGCCACAGTCCCAGTTTTGTCATTATCAGATAATTCTGAATGGTTAATTTAACACTTACTGGGTGGTCATAGTCCTCAGAATTCCAGAACAAATTCAGAATTTGTTCTAAGTCTGGAAAGAAATCCTCAAGCCTCAGCTCACTCTGTGGACCCTTTCCAATGGCCACGTTGCCCTCTGGAAGAAGGAGTCTGATACAGTTATCTGCACTGTGAACTGGAAGTGTGAATTATCATTATTCTAATTCCAACCTCTCTTCCTATGTCTCTCTGCTCTGCAGCATGATAATGTGCCTACTCAGGTCTTCTAACTATTTATTTGTGGGTCAGATGTAGGACGTATTGGTAATCACCAGCTTCCCTTCCCCTTAAATCAAAGGCAGGCCCGAACCCCATACAGTGGAATAGAATACGGAGTCTGTCCCCAGGTCTCAATAAAAGTGGACGTTAAAGGCTAATGTACATTTTTATAACTCTTGTGAGCCATGGAAAGATGAGAAAAGAAATTAAAAGCCCCTCAGAGCAACACTGAGGAACAATATACTCCAAGGGCAGGGCAGAGACATTGTTAATGTAGGAAATATTATTTCTAAATATGAACTAAAAGCATATAGTCTCTTAAAATATTAATGTTTGTCCTTGGAAAGAGGTACTTATTGGGCAGGTCAGTACTGATGGTGTGGCAGGCTGCAGCTCCCCCTGGAGGGAGTTATGAAAGGAAAGGGTCCCCAGGGCCCACCTCCAGCACAGCTCCTGTACCACCAAAGCCTCCCAGCTACTGGAGCAGCTGAGAGTTAGGGAACATCCGGGTTGGGAGCATCTGGAGATGGTGCCAAGCAGAGTGCAGACTAGCACGGAGAGGGGGGTGGGTGAGAAGTAAGCTCTCTCCTTGCAGGAAAAGGTGTGAATTTTAGAAGGAGGGGGTGGGGAGCTTGACATGAGGGTTTCTCAGAAAACCCATGCCAACCGAAAGTCAACAAACCTCAGTCATGAGTGAGGGGAAAATCCCCTGGGACCCCCTTCCTGAGGCTCCAGGAATGACCAATTAACTAGAACTTTAACGTTTAATTGCTTACAATGTGATTTCCTTCACAAATTGCCCTGAGCTTCCGGCAAACAAATGTGTATATTAAATGTGGAACAAATCAACCTTTTAGCTATATACTCACTACCTGATTGTTAAGAATTACAATTTATCCCACACCAAAGTTGGAGCTGAATGTCATCCTCAGAAGATGGATATTTAAGATATAAAGCTAAGACATATTCCAAAATTACAAAATAGTTTTGTGAATCTGTAATTTTAAAAAGGGTAGTATCAAGATTTTGTTTGTTATCATTTGGCATTACAGAAAAAGTAATTCTTAACACTATCACTTGCTACTTCCTCCTGCAGGTAAGACAATGAATATTTGTCATACTAAATGGATGCTTACTTCTAATTTAGATCAGGGGAGGAGCGTAATATGATTTGGTTTGGCTACATCTCATTCATTTATAGTCAAGGATGATGTCACAAATTCTTAAGTCTCCTTTTATTGCTAAAAATAATCAATTAAAAACAACTCTTTTTTTAGACTGGAAGATTTGGTTGATGCTGGTGGTGCAATTACACAGAAGATTTCCCACAAACAGAAACAATGTGTGCCAACTTGAGGAAAAGCGTTTCTGAGTATTTGCGAAAGCCAACTTACTGCCCTTCACTCTCATTTTTATTTCTGGTTTTTCTGTTTGCATGTCTGCCCCATCACACGGCCACCTGATCACAGTGGAGCCATGTAAGTGATTCTTATGATAACAAGATGGATTGTGGCTGCCAAACTGCATCTCACATTTAATTGCATACTTAGAGATTTTAGCAACTTTTTTTTTTTTTTCTCCAGGTACAGGACACAATCACCATGTAAGAAATGCTTGAGTACAGAAGACATCATGTGGCTGAATCCTTCAGTGCTTTCCAAGAACAATATCTTTTCTCTAAAGCAATCATTGGTTGTTGGTAAGTCTACTTCTGTATTAACATGCCATTTGTTATGTATCAACTTCAGCATTTTCATCAATGAAGTATAATATTAAAATATTTTTTTAGGGGTGGCTTGGTGGCTCAGTAAATTAAGCTTCTGCCTTTGGCTCAGGTCATGATCCTGGGATCCTGGGTTTGAGCCCCACATCAGGCTCCTTGCTCAGCAGAGCCTGCTTCTCCCTCTGCCTGCCGCTCCCCCTGCTGTGCAGGCTCTCCGTGTGTGTGTGTGTGTGTGTGTGTGTGTGTGTGTGTGTGTGTGTGTGACAAATAAATAAAATCTTAAAAAAAAACACAGAACTTTTTTTCCAAGAATTTTTAAACAGATTACCTGAACATACTGTGTAAGTGTATGATAATGAATTTCCAATCTTTTTGCCTATCATGCAGATTTTCCATAATTTAAGAAGGATGAAAGAAGGTGGGGGCGCACCTGTGTGGTTCAGTGGGTTAAGTCACTGCCTTAGGCTCAGGTCATGATCCCAAGGTCCTGGGATTGAGTCCTGCATCTGGCTCTCTGCTCAGCAGGGAGCCTACTTCCTCCTCTCTCTCTGCCTGCCTCTCTGCCTACTTGTGATCTCTGTCTGTCAAATAAATAAATAAAATCTTAAAAAAAATAGAGAAATTTAAAAAAAAAAAAAAAAGAGGGATGAAAGAAGCACACTCTCCCTTTGCTACCCTAATTCTGTGATGTGTCCTATGCTATGACTGAACTCTCAACACAAAACTGGCATTTATGAGTAAAACAAGGTATGCTTCCAAAATACTGAGAGCACTTCCATGTTTGTTCTGGTTCTGAAGGTATTTACATGATGTTGAAGTAAATATTTAGCTGTTGAGTTATTAAAGGCCAAGAACGAATGGTAAGTAGCCAGTGCTGTCCCTGTGCTAGAGCTTAAGGCAAAATTTGGTATATTCATTCTGTACATCGAGTAGACAGGGATGGTAGCCATGTAGGGAATGAAAGATAAAGAAACAAAGGAAAAGGGAACTATACTTTGCCCAAACTCCTCAGCTGCAGTGGAATATCAAGCAAATAGGATCAAGGTTCCAGGTGGTGATCACTGTCACCGGAGTGACCCATGACAAAGCCGAAAGTAACACTATATTGGAGTATGGGTGTTAGAGAAAATGAATGAAAAACCCTCTATTTAGACCATGGGTTGGAGACAGTGCTTCCCCTAAAGGGGGAATAAAAGTGACAGTCCATAAATAGGTTAAAATTAGATTACTTTGGTTATATGTTGATGAAATTCTAACTGTTGAACATAACACATATGGCCATAAGCTCATAATTGGTATAAAGAGGAAAAGGGATTAATATTAATATCAAACCTTTATTTTTAACTTTTTATTTTGGTTTAAAGTGGGGAAGTGGTGCCTGGGTGGCTCAGTGGGTTAAAGCCTCTGCCTTCGGCTCAGGTCATGATCCCAGGGTTCTGGGATTGAGCCCCACATCGGGCTCTCTGCTCAGCAGGGAGCCTGCTTCCTTTCCTCTCTCTCTGCCTGCCTCTCTGCCTACTTGTGATCTCTGTCTGTCAAATAAATAAATTAAATCTTTAAAAAAATAATAAAATAAATAAAAAATGAAAGGGGGAAAAATCTCCCTAATTGAAAGTTTACAATATTCTCTTACAGTACCAATCAAGTTTTGTAATGGAAAATGTTTGCTATCTTGCATTAATGCAGCTGGGGAAACAAGCAAATATTCAACATCAGGACACAAAGAAGTAGAAGATGCAAGGTTTAACCAACTATACTAATTTAGAAAGCAAGTAACACATTATTAAATGATGTACTCATTTCAGACACTCACTTTACATTTTTATGCTGTGATGGGCTTTGTGATAAAAAATATCTATGTGACTTTGTTACAATGTGCAACTGTTTTCCTAACAGTATAGCTCTTAGATCAATGAGAGAGTATCACAACTCACAACCACTATTGTGTTCTGAGTTAACGTAAAGGAATAAGTTTTCCAATCAGATGCATAGTAGATTAGAGACCTTATCCAGTGTTTTGGACTGAACTGTGTTCTCTTCCAAATTCACATGCTGAAGTCTTAACCCCTAGAACTTTAGAATGTAATTTTATTTATGTGGTGTTCAGGCCCATAAAGAACGGGAGGTACAGTGGGGTCATATTGCTGGTCCCAGTCCAACAGGACTGATGTTCTCAGTGTCAGAAGAAGAGCAGCAGAAATTAAAAGGCCATGAAGACTCAGTGAGTAGGTGGTCATTTCCACACCAAGCAGGGGTCCTAGAAGAACCCAAAGCTACCAAACACCATGATGTTGGACTTTTACCCTACAGAACTGTGAGAAAATGAATTTCTGTTATTTCGGTCACCCCACCTGTAGAACCTTCTTTGGCAATCTCAGCCAGCTAACACAATCACAGAAAGCATGCTCTGGGCTGAGTATGAGAACAAAGGGGTGAGTCTGCTGCCTTTGCCCTGGCTGTTCTGCAGGCTCCCAGAGGTTCACCCCTCCATGCTGGGTGAAAACCACGTGTGCAGAGATTACCTTCCTACCTGCCTCCCCAACCATCACCTATCCATCCATCTAGCTTCTTTTATCTGACTTCAACTTATCTATTCCTTAGAACACTGCCTCTAACCAAAAGCTGGCTACTTCATCTAGTACTCCAGAACTGTGAGATGGGTTTCTGTTGCTTAAAGGAGCCAGTCTGTGATACTGTGTTATAGTAGCCCTAACAAACTAATACAACCAGTATCAAACTTTATTAGTAATTTTAATAATATAAGCAAGCAAGAGGGACAGGAAAAGCAGGGAAAGGTCTACTACAGCCTACAATGCTCTCAGGGCTTCCTTCTTAATTAAGCACGTAATTTTTGTCCAGAATAATAAAAAGTCTCTATGTCAAGGCTGCAGACTGTCTTTCACAAAACAAGGAAGTGTTAAAATTATGAAACACCTGCATTTTATATCCCTAAGAATTGTACAGCTTATGTGACATTCTCCAGGGAGCTGTGCTTCAGAAATCCGGACTTTTGTAAGTTTTTTTCCTACAGTAAATGCAGAACAGAAACATCCCACTCAAAATACTGGATGGGTAAGAATTTGTCTCCTAGCAAATATTGGTATATTTGTCTAGAGGTAATGTTTACAAGACGAGTATACCCATTTCCTGTCTGTTTTTATTTTTTCCGCCCTCCTGGAACACCCCAGGCTAATCATGGGGGAAAGTGATTACAGGCCAGCAGCTTTAACTTCCTCCATGCATATCCCCTCCCCTGAATTTTCTGGCAAATTTCTTTTAGGATATCAAAAGCCTGTCTGAAGATTTTGACCTAGGAAATTACTAATTCTAACTGAACTATAGCTAAAGAAGAAAGAACTTGAATTTAAATTCTCCTGTGATCATTTCAGATTTTCATATGCAATTTTTGTATATGAATTTTATTGTTTCTATGTCTTTATGTAATAAACACATGTTCACTGGGAAATTGAAAATTACCTAAAACAAAAATATTAGCAGTAAGCACCATTAATATCTGTATGTATATCCCGATATTTTCCATATATTCACACAAAAAATTTATGAAAATTAGCTTTTCATTTCATAATCCGCATTACAAAATTAATAGCATATTGTGAACTCATTTCCAGTCTATTATATATGCTTTTACAAAATAATTCTCATGGCCATTTAGTGTATGCTTATACAATATCATCATTATATGCTAAAGAAGTGTGTGTATATATATGCATATATATATATATATTTTTTTTTTTTAAAGATTTTATTTATTTGACAGGGAGAAGCACAGAGAGAGAGGGAACACAAGCAGGGAGACAGGGAGAGGGAGAAGCAGGCCTCCCACGGAGCAGGGAGCCTGACGCGGGGCCCCATCCCAGGACCCCAGGACCATGCCCTGAGTCGCAGGCAGACTCTCAACGACTGAGCCACCCAGGCGTCCTGAAGTATGTATATTTTAATGCAACAGTTGATGAACCAAAAGTGCACAACAATTCAGCAGATAATAAAGCACACATAGAATGCATCTGACCATTTCTCTTGATTGAAAGAGTCGAACAGTACAGCAACCCAGTGGTAAATGTTTATATGCCAACCAAAATTCATTCGCTTTCGCTTCCTGGATGCACAGTGAGGGAATATCCTTGTGTGGGTATTTTCCAGCAAGAAGAAAAATGCTCTAGTTTCTTAGCAGAACAAAAACACACCGTGAGAAGGGCTGATGTGAGCTATGTCCAGCGCACCCTCCCCAGGCTGGGAACCCAAGGCGGCAGTAGCCTGGTCTCCGGTCACGGGAGGCGGGGGGGGGGGGGGGGGGGCACCAGGTGCTAGGACAAAGCCATGTGCATGACCACGAAGAGCTGTCTGAACCGAAATCATACTCCAGCTGCCCCGCAGTTTAAGCAACTGTACTGTGGGTCTGTCTTCCCTGACCCTAAGTAATACAGAATGCACATCTTCTTAGTGAAGTGAGAATCGCCCACAGCACAGTCTTCACTCTGCATGGAGACGCCTCTGCAGGGTGCCTCTGAACTTCCCATTCCTGATCCCAAGCCTCTGCTTCCAAAAACAACAACATGTCCCTTCCTGGACCACCGTTGTAAACACTCAGACATTTCTCATTTTGTCCAGGATGTCAGAACAACTCTTTTTTTTTTTTTTTTTTTTCTGCTTCCAAGGTTACTGAAGCAAAAGAAGGCAACATTCCTCTTCTAGCCAATCGGAGCCCTTTCTCCCCAGTTAATTTCTCAACTTAACATTGGTGGCAGAGGACATTTCACATCATCATATAACTTTGCTACTGAGAAGATCTTGTAAATCATATAGTTAACTTCAACTTTTTATGAATACAGAAACGAATGTTTAGCGTAGTTTGAAAATTTGTCCAACATCACAAAACTATTTGCAAAACTGAGATCACAACTCCGAAATCCTATTTCCTAGGTAAGTACCCTTTCATTAGCTCCAAAATACAAGCATAGAAAAGAGGAAAGAATTCTATCCCGAAAATTCTAACCTTGGATTTTACCTTTCCCATCACCTTTATGTCTAACCAATCCCAATGCACATAACTCATTCCTTTCAACCAGGCTAAATTCTAATTGTTCTTTCATTCAATAAACATTTATTGCACACCAAAAATGCATGGATTACTTTGCCATGTGCTAGAGATGAATGGTTAGCAAGATATGGTTTCCTCCTTAAAAGTGATAATCTTTAGTAAATAGCCAATAATAGCATAGTATTCCAGATGGGATGTACTCTGTATGACAGGGATAAATACAGGGTGTTATGGATCTACCTAATTCCAACCTCTTCCACAATCTAAAAAGTCAGAACCACTCCCTTAAAAAAAGTTTTTGAAGGTAACATAATCAGATAAAGGTGCATGTGAAGGATAGGAAAAATCAAAACCATCATATTTAATAAAACTTTGGACAAATCCTTAGCCTGTCCCGAACTCCTCAAGTCCATTACCTACTCTGGCCTTACTTACATGCTCTTTCTCCTAATGAAGTCCTTGTTTCAAGCAAGAGGATAATGCTTGTTCCAGCAACTGTAAACATTAAAATCCTATTCAGTCAGAGAAGAAATAACTGGAAAAAAACTCTTTTATTCTCTACTTACATCTCTTCTTTACCAAAGTATTATTATTCTCTACAAAATGTAACTGTGTGATGCATAAAATATTTGGCCTTCTTGTGCATGAAGGAGTATGATTTTAAAACGCTGCTGGGTAAATTCTTAAAGATTAAAGAGGCATTCAAAAATTCCTGTAATTTTGAGTGGGAAAAAATTTTGAAGAAGTAAGTAGGCCTGCAGTGCAGTCTCTGGGTCATGAATAATCTTCTCTAAAGTGTCTACAGTTACATAAGGAATGTCTCTCACTGACAGCATAAGGGCAATTTATTTCACTTACTGCTGGACACTGGGGGAAAATCTCTTAAAAACAGATATTCAGGTCTACTTATATTTTATTAAAGGCTTTAATAATAATTTCAAAAATTTATGTTCCATGTTTTATGATGAAAAACACACTTATATTTTACATGTCTTAGAATATCTCCATAAAATTAAAATTTTACATAAATTAGAAATGAACATAGGATGAATGTTTAAAATATATATAAAATAATTTACAAAGTACTTAAGGTGTTAATACAATTCAGTATTTCTCAGAGAAAGATAATTATCATATGCTCTCACTGATATGTGGAATCTGGAAATAAAACAGGGGATCATAGGGGTTGGTAAAAATACAAAAAGAAAGCAAAGAGGTAGACAAACCACAAGAGACTCCTAATCACAGAAAACAAACTGAGAGTTGCTGGAGGGGTTGGGGTTAGAGAAAGGGGGTAACTAGGTGATAAACATTAAGGAGAGCACAGGATGAAATGAGCACTGGGTATTATATAAGACTGATGAATCACTGAACTCTACCTGTGAAACTAATAATACAATGTATATTAATAATTGAATTTAAATTTAAAAATTAAAAAAAATAAAATTCAGTATTTCTTTAAAGGAGATACAGGTAAAATATTGAAATTTTACTAATCAAATATATTATAGTCAAAGCATTTCAAATTGGCATAAGAAAGTTTTGACCAAAGCTCATTAGGAAAAAAATATGAACATACCTCATTATTTCCTGCCTATTTTTTAAGGAAAAAAAAAAACTTACTAGGGTAAAGAATGCATAAAAATAAAAAAAATACAAGACCCATCTATATCCTGCCTCCAAGAGACTCATTTTAGACCTTGAGACACCTGCAGATGGAAATTGAGGGGAAAGAGTACCATCCATCCTGCGAATGGACATCAAAAGAAAGACAGAGTAGCCATTCTTATATCAGACAAACAAGATTTTACACCAAAGTCTGTAATAAGAGATGAAGGTCATGATATCATAATAAAGAGGTCTATCCACTAAGAAGACCTAACAATTGTAAATATTTATGTCCCCAACATGGGAGCATTCAAATATATAAATCAATTAATAACAAACATAAAGAAACTCATAGATAATAATACAATAATGATAGGGGACTTTACCATCCCACTCACAGCAATGGACAGACCATTTAGGCAGAAGATCAATAAGGAAACAAGGGCTTTGAATGACACACTGGACCAGATCTTCACAGGTATATTCAGAACATTCCATCCTAGAAGAGCAGAACACATATTCTTTTCACATCCACATGGGACATTCTCCAGAATAGATCACATAATGGGTCACCAATCAGACTTCAACAAGTACAAAAAGACTGAGATCATACCATGCATATTTTCAGACCACAATGCTATGGAGCTCAAAGCCAACCACAAGAAAAAATTTGGAAAGTCCACAAATAAATGGAGATTAAAGAACATTCTATTACAGAATGAATGGGTTAGCCAGGAAATTAAAGAAGAAATGAAAAATATACATGGGAGCAAAGGAAAATGAAAACATGACAGTCCAAAACCTTTGGGATTGCAGCAAAGGCAGTCCTAAGAGGGAAATATAACAATACAGGCCTTCCTCAAGAAGCAAGGAAAGTCCCAAATATACAACCCAACCTTACACCTAAAGGAGCTAGAAAAGCAGCAGCAAATAAAGCCTAAAACCAGCAGAAAAGGGGAATAATAAAGATTAGAGCAGAAATAAATAATATAGAAACAAACAAAAAACAGTAGAGGAGATCAATGGAACTAAGAGCTGGTTCTTTGAAAGAATTATAAAATCAATAAACCTCTAGCCAGACTTAATTAAAAATAAAAGAGAGACTGAGACGCCTGGATGGCTCAGGTGGTTAAGTGTCTACTTTGGGCTCAGGTCATGATCCCAGGGTCCTGGGATCGAGTCCCACATCAGGCTCCCAACTCAGGCTGCTTCTCCCTCTGCCTGCTGTTCTCCCTGCTTGTGCTCACTCACTCTTTCTCTCTATCTAACAAATAAATAGAATTTTTTAAAAAATAAAAAAATAAAAGAGAGTGGACTCCAATAAATAAAATCATGAATGAAAGAGGAGAGAACACAACCAACACCACAAAAATACAAACAATCTTAGGAGAATATTATGAAAAATTACATGCCCACAAACTGGGCATCTGGAGAAACGGACAAATTCCTAGAAACATACGAACTACCAAAAATTGAAAAAGGAAGAAATAGAAAATTTAAACAGACCTATAAGCAGTAAAGAAGTTGAAACAGTAATCAAAAATCTCCCAACAAACCAAAGTCTAGGGCCTGATGCTTCCCAGGGGAATTCTACCAGTCATTTGAAGAAGAGTTAATACCTATTCTTCTCATAACATTCCAAAAAAAATAGAAATGAAAGGAAAACTTCCAAACTCATTGTACAAAGCCAGCATTACCTTGATTCCAAAATTGGAATCAAAGTCAAAGTGAAAAGACTGCACTAAAAAGAATTACAGGCCAATATCTCTGATGAACATGGATATAAAAATTCTCAACAACATACCAGCAAATCAAATCCAACAATACATTAAACTAATCATTCACCAGGATCAAGTGGGATTTATTCCTGGGCTGCAGGAGTGGTTCAACATTCTCGAATCAATGTGATACACCACACTAATAAAATAAAGGATAAGAACCATATGTTCCTCTCAATAGATACAGAAAAAACATCAGACAAAATACAGCATCCATTCTTGGTAAAAACCCTCAACAAAGTAGGGAGAGATTAACATACCTCAACATCACAAAGGCCACATATAAAAGACCCACAGCAAATATCATCCTCAATGGGGAAAACCTTAAAGTCTTTCCCCTATGGGCAGGAATAAGACAAAGATATCCACACTCACCATTACTATTTAACATAGTGTGGAAGTCTTAGCCTCAGCAATGAGACAACAAAACAAAACGAAAGTCATTCAAATTGGCAAGGAAGAAGTCAAACTTTCACTATTTGCAGATGACACGATAGTCTATGTAGAAAACCCAAGAGACTCCACCAAAATATTGCTAGATCTAATACATGAATTAAGCAAAGCCACAGAACATAAAATCAATGTGCAGAAATACATTATTTTTATACACCAACAATGAAGGAGAAAAAGAAATCAAGGAATTGATCCCATTTACAACTGTACCTAAAACAGGTAAGATACTTGGAATAAACCTAACCAAAGAGGTAAAAGATTTGTACTCTGAAAACTACAGAATACTTATGAAGTAAAATGAAGAAGACACAAAGAATGGAAAAACATTCCGTGCTCATGGATTAGGAGAACAAACATTGCTAAAATGGATATACTACCCAAAGCAATCTATAGATTTAATCCAATCCCTATAAATATACTACCATCATTTTTCAAAGAGGTAGAACAAAGAATCCTAAAATTTGTATGGAACCACAAAAAACCCCAAATAGCCAAAGCTGTCCTGAAAAAGAAAAGCAGAACTGGACACATCACAATTCTGGACTTCAAGCTCTATTACAAAGCTGTATTAACCAAGACAGTATGGTCCTGGCACAAAAACAAACACAAAGATCAATGGAACAGAATAGAAAAATGAGAAATGGACCTACAGCTATATCGTCAACTAATCTTCGACAAACAAGAAAGACTATCCAATGGAAAAAAGACATTCTCTTCAACTAATGGTGTTGGGAAAATTGGACAGCCACGTGCAGAAGAATGAAATGGATGACTTCCTTACACGATAAACAAAAATAAATTCAAAATGGATAAAAGACCGAAATGTGAGAAAGAATCCATCAAAATCCTAGAGAACACAAGCAGCAACCCGTTTAACCTCGGCCATAGCAACTGCTTACCAGACACATTGCCAAAAGCAAAAATGAACTATTTGGATTTTCTTTTTCAGTGTTCCAAAATTCATTGTTTATGCACCACACCCAGTGTTCCAATGCAATACGTGCCCTCCTTAATACCCACCACCAGGCTCATCCAACTCCCCACCTCCCACCCCTCCAAAACCCTCAGTTTGTTTCTTGACTCCACAGTCTCTCAGGGTCTGTCTCCCCCTCTGATTTCCCCCAACTCACTTTCTCCATCTCCCAATGTCCTCTGTGTTATTCCTTATGCTCCACAACTAAGTGAAACCATATGCTAATTGACTCTCTCTGTTTCACTTATTTCACTCAGCATAATCTCTTCCAGTCCCATCCATGTTGATACAAAAGTTGGGTATTCATGCTTTCTGATGGAGGCATAATACTCCATTGTATATATGGACCATATCTTCTTTATTCATTTGTCCGTTGAAGGGCATCTTGGTTCTTTCCGCAGTCTGGCGACTGTGGCCATTGCTGCTATGAACATTTGAGTACAGATGGCCCTTCTTTTCACTACATCTGTATCTCTGGAGTAAATACCCAGTAGTGCAATTGCAGGGTCATAGGGTAGCTCTATTTTTAATTTCTTAAGGAATCTCCACACTGTTTTCCAAAGTGGCTGCACCAACTTGCATTCCCACCAACAGTGTAAGAGGGTTCCCCTTCTTCACATCCTCTCCAACACTTGTTGTTTACTGTCTTGTTGATTTTGGCCATTCTAACTGGTATAAGGTGGCATCTCAATGTGGTTTTTATTTGAATCTCCCTGATGGCTAATGATGATGAACATTTTGGATTTGATCAAGATTAAAAGCTTCTGCACAGTGAAGGAAACAGTCAACAAAACTAAAAGGTAGCCTATGGAATTGGAGAAGATATTTACAAATGACATGTCTGAAAGGGTTAGAGTATAAAATCTATAAAGAATGTATCAAACTCAAGACCCAAGAAACAAATAATCCACTAAGAAATGGGCAGAAGACATGAACAGATATTTTTCCAAAGAAGACATCCAGATGGCCAACAGAAACGTGTAAAGATGCTCAACATCAACATCAACATCATCAAGAAAATGCAAATCAAAACCATAATGAGATAACCATCTCATACCTGTCAGAATGGCTAAAATTAACAGCACAGAAACAAGTGTTGGCAAGGATGTGGAGAAAGGGGAACACTCTTAAACTGTTGGTCGGAATGCAAACTGGCACAGCTACTCTGTAAAAGAATATGGATGTTCCTCAGAAAGTTAAAAACAAAACTAACACAATCCTGCAACTGTACTGTTAGGTATTTACTCAAGGGTTACAAAAACACTGAATGGAAGGGGCGCATGCACCCTGATGTTTATAGCACCATTATCAACAATAGCTAAAATATGGAAAGAGCCCAGACATCCATTGACAGACGAATGGATGAAGATGATGTGTTGTATATATACATCCATCAAAAGGAATGAAATCTTGTCATTCGCAATGACTTGGGCATTAGAGAGGGCACTCATGATGAGCACGGGGTGTTGTACGTATGTGATTAATCACTGAATTCTACTCCTGAAACCAATATTGCACTGTTATATTAGTCAACTAAATTTTAAAAGAAAGAAGAAATTAAGAAGGATTTTCTGACACTTTTATGGTAATATTTAAGCACTAAAAGGCAATTACCAAGGTCTTGCTTTTAGGAATTGAAGTCATTCTTTTTAGCCTCTCTCAAACTTTAAGTATGTAAAGATTTTTATTTTATTTGACAGAGAGATAGAGACAGAGGACAAGTAGGGGAGCAGCAGGCAGAGGGAAAGGGAGAAGCAGGCTCTCCGCTGAGCAAAGAGCCTAATGTGGGACTCCATTCCAGGACCCTGGGATCAAGACCTGAGCCGAACCCAGCTGCTTAACCGACTGAGCCACCCGGGTGCCCTGAGAATTTTTATTTTTAAAGGAAAAAGCTCAATGATAATCTTTAAGTTAATAAAGAGAACATATATATTAAATATGAGGCATCATTTCTCAAAAAAACATTTATTATTAATGAAACTGAAAAATTTGAGATGTGAACAGATATGGAGCAAATTACCCACTGGGAACTATGCACCTGACTGCAGTGTGGTTTACGTCCTTTCCTTCTGAAACAACCCAGTAACCACACCAAGGTCAGCTCTCTCCTCACCTGCTCCCATCATGTCCATTCTGGTCAAGACACTTATCTGGATCCTTTCTACTTGGAGTCAGGGAGCACCTTCAACCACTCTGCTTATTCTGATTACTCCAAACTCTCCTTTCCTGACTTGACCCAATCTTCCTATTTCTAGTGGCTGACTCAGATTTGACCTGTCTCCTGCCTGAATCCAGTAACTAAGTTTTGAAGAGGTCCCATGCATCTGATCTCCCTGTTATGACCTCATTGCATTTCTGCCACATTACTTGGAGTTAAACAATGTCACTGGGTCCAAGTGACCTTGGTAACATGAGAGTATCCTGAGTTGTTAACAAAATCACCATAGTTGACATACAACCAGAATGTATGTTTATCTGTCAATTCTTAAAAAAATTTCACACATGCTCTTTAGCTTCTGACACGAATGAGATACATTTAGTGTTATCCAACAATGATCTAGAGACAAGATTCAGCATGTTACATCATTAATTCTACTTGCTAAATACTTCTCTGGCTCTCCGCTTTCTGGTCACATGGTTAAGATTTCATGTCCCAGCACCTCTTAAGTTAGACATGGCCATGGATCCTTCTTTGGCCAATAAAATGTCAGCAGATGTGTCAATCTAGGCAGTAGCTGAAGCAACCAGTGCTAGACTCAGGACTCTCTCCCTCTGCTAGATGAGTATAAAGCCATGGGTTAAGAATACCCATCAGCCGGGGTAACAGGTGGAAGGAGTCCCCTTCTGACCCTTAGATACAGAGCATAAGAAATAACCTTTCATGACTTAAACTACTAGGAGATTTTTTTTATGCACTTTAACACTGCAGCATTATCTAGCCCTTTTGACTAACATAGCCACTAAGGCAAGCCTAAATGAACTAGTCACATGGAAGTACTCGACAGACAGTTTAACTTAATCAAAACCTGGAGAATACTTTCAGCATGAAGCAAGGAAGCCAAGTTCAAAGCTGCCATATATTTAATTTTATAAAGAAAAAAGACAGGCATTTTCTCCTTCTTTTGTCTGAAAGAAATTATATACTTTTTTTTTAAGATTTTATTTATTTGTCAGAAAGAGCAAGAGCACAAGCAGGGAAAGCAGCAGGCAGAGAGAGAAGCAGGCTCCTGCTAAGCAAGAAGCCTGATGCAGGACTTGATCTCAGGACCCTAGGATCATGACCTGAGATGAAGCAGACACTTAACCAACTGAGCCACCCAGGCGTTCCAAGAAATTATATATTCTCACACTCTCCAAAACAGCCTTTCCTCTAAAATAAGGGTGTAAGAAATCAAGGCCAGACTTTTTATCTAAAGATATCTGTAAAAACTACAACTCTCAAAATCAAAGATAAAAACATCACTTGATTTAATCACACAAGTCACATAATCTGTTAACTATCTGTAAACTGATTCCTCTGTAGATCAATTACATACACATTCATTTGAAGATTATGATTTAATATAGCCTAAATTATAGACTAAATTACAAGCCCTGTGTCTTTACGTGACATTTGAAATGCCATAATGATCACCAATGCGGGCCATCCAGTGTGACAGTCAAGAAAGAGTTCTTAAGACATTTCACTGTGCAAACAGGTGCTTTTATTAAAGCATAGGGAGCAACAGGATTTGTGGGCCAGAACAGCTGCACTGGGATTGTGAGGAGTAACTGATCGTATACTTTTTAGTTAGTTGGGATTGGGAGTAAGTCAGTCTAAGGAATCTGCATACATTGAAAGTGAGGTTTACAGGACCTCTCCCTCTGCCCCCCCACTTGTGTGCACTCTCTCTAAAATGAGTAAATAAGTATTGTTTTAAAAAAATCCATTGGCTGAATTTTGGTTCATTATTCTAACTATAAGATCAGGATTCAAAAACAAAACTAAGTTTCTTGAGAATTTCTTGCTGAAATACATATAATAGATAAATGTCCTGATCTCATTAGAGAAACATAAGTAAAGAACTAGTACAGTATACTGGCTTATTACTCTTAACTATTTACAGAGATCCCATTTTCTATTACACAATCCAATAGAGTTTAAATGAATCCACTCCTAAGCCAAGGAAGGAATTAATAGCAAAACTTATCATTTTAGGAGTCAAGATGGCAGAGGTGTAGCAGACTAAGATGACATCAGGTTGCAGGAGTTCAGTTAGATAGTTACAAACCATTCCAAACACCTACAAATCCAACAGGATATTGAAAAGAAGAGCAGCAATTCTAGAAACAGAAAATCGACCACTTTCTGAAATGTAGGACGTGCAGAGAAGTGAATCTGAAGCGACGGGAAGATAGACAGCCAGGGGAGGGGGGTGGGAGGGGAAGCGCAGCTCCCGGCAAGGGGTGGAGCAACAGAGCACAAAATTCAAACTTTTAAAACTCTGCTCCACTGAGGGACATCGATCCAGAGGCTAAGCAGGGTTGGAGCCCTTGCGGAGACAGTGTGATCTCAGGTCCCACAGAGTCACTGAAGGATCGGAGGTATCTGAGTGTAGCAGAGCTCACAGGTATTAGAGCGGGAAAGACAGAGCCAAGGAGTGACCTCTCAGTTCGGGAATACCTTAAACTGTGATCCGTGGCACAATCACGCCACTGCTCTTTGAGCAGGGACCCCCACAAGTGGTAGATCCGGGGAGAGCCACTGGAAGAGCAGAACGGCAGGAATCTAGTGGGTTTGGAGACTCCAAACAGGGCTGTGTGCCAGAGACAGAAACACTGGGTCACAGGTCAGGTGAGCTCGAAGCCCAGCTGGAGAGATGGGAGGGATTGAGCACTTTTCTCCCAGGCACACTGAGGAGTGGGGCCCTGAGCTCTCAGCTCCTCTGGGCCAGAGATTGGGAGGCCGCCATTTTCATTCCCATCCTCCAGAGCTCTGCGGAAAGCATTTATGGAACGAAAGCTCCAGAGAGCAAACTCAAGCAGATTACTTAGCCTGGCCCATGGCAAGGGCCGGGCTATTCTGCTTCAAGCAAAGACATTTGAGAATCACTACAACAGGCCTCTCCCAAAGAAGATCAGCAAGAACATCCAGCTAAGACCAAGCTCACTGAACAAGAACACTGGAATTCCAAAGGAGGGGAAAGCAAAGCATGGAATTCATGGCTTTCTCCCCATGATTCTTTAATCTTGCAAAGTTATTTAAATTTTTTAAATTTAATTTTAATTTAATTTTTTCTTATTCTAATCTTTTTTAACTTTTCCTCTTTCCTCATTTAACGTTTTTACTAGTTTAACTTTACAACACCTTTCTTAAAAAAAATCTTTTTAAACTTTCATTATTATAGTCGTATTTTCTCCTTCATTGTATCTAACTTTATTTTTTGTATACATATAGGGTTTTTTTGTTTTAAAAAATTATGGGATACAACTTCTTCTAGTAGATCAAAATATACCTAAATCTAGCACAGGGATTTTTTCTAGTCTCCAGCCTGAGAAAATTCTCTCCACTTTCTTTTTCTTTCCTTTCCCAACCAACTCATCTTATCAATTCCTTTTTAAGAATTTTTTGTTAAATTTTAATCTTCACAGTCATATCCATCCCTTCATCACATTTACCCTTATTTTTGTATATATATGTTTTTCATTCTTTAAAATTTGGGAAGGTAGTTTCTTCTAGGAGACCAAAATACACCCCAAATTAAGTGGGTGGCTCTGTTCTAGTCACCAGTCTAACGTATATATTTTTTTTTCATTTTTAAAAAAATTTGTTAAAAAAAAAACTTCTTTTTAACCCCTTTCTTCTCCTCCCAATCTGGGGTCTCTTCTGATTTGGCTTACATTTTTCTGGGGTCTTTGCCACCCTCTTTTAGTATTTTATTCTCTCACTTATATATTCTTATCTGGATAAAATGACAAGGAGAAAAACCTCACCACAAAAAAAAGAACAAAAGGCATTACCAAAGGCTACAGACCTCATCTATATGGACATTGGTAATATGTCAGATCTAGAATTCAGAATGAGGATTCTCAAGGTGCTAGCTGGGCTCAAAAAAGGCATGGAAGATATTAGAGAAATGCTGTCTGGAGAAATAGAAGCCCTTTCTGGAGAAATAAAAGAAATAACATCTAACCAAGCTGAAATCAAAAAAGCTATTAATGAGGTGGAATAAAAAATGGAGGCTCTTACTGCTAGGATAAATGAGGCAGAAGAGACAATTAGTGATATAGAAAACCCAATGACAGAGAATAAAGAAGCTGAGCAAAAGAGAGACAAACAACTACTGGATCACTAGGGGAGAATTTGAGACATAAGTGAAACCATAAGATGAAACAATATAAGAATAATTGGGATTCCAGAAGAAGAAAGAGAAAGGGGGCAGAAGGTATACTGGAGCAAATTATTGTAGAGAATTCCCCAAATATGGCAAAGGGAATAAGCATCAAAATCCAGGAGGCGCAGAGAACCCACCTCAAAATAAATAAGAATAGGTCCACACCCTGTCATCTAATAGTAAAACTTACAATTCTTAGTGATAAAGAGAAAATCCTAAAAGCAGCTGGGAAAAGAAGTTTGTAACGTACAATGCTAAAAATATTAGATTGGCAGCAGACTTATCCACAGAGACCTGGCAGGCCAGAAAGAACTGGCATGATATATTCAGAGCACTAAATGAGGAAAACATGCAGCCAAAAATACTATATCCAGCTAGGCTATCATTGAAAATAGAAGGAGAGATAAAAAGCTTCCAGGACAACAAAAAGAATTTGTAAACAACAAACCAGCCATATAGGAAATACTGAAAGGGGTCCTCTAAGCAAAGAGAGAACCTAAAAGTAGTACACCAGAAAGGAAGAGAGACAATATACAGTAACAGTCACCTTATAGGCAATACAATGGCACTAAATACATATCTTTCAATAGTTACCCCGAATGTAAATGAGCCAAATGCCCCAATCAAAAGACATAGGGTATCAAAATGGATAAAACAACAAAACCCATCAATATGTGGTCTATAAGAAACTCATTTTAGACCCAAAGACACCTCCAGATTTAAAGTGATGGGGTGGTGGGGCACCTGGTTGGCTCATTGCATTAAGCCTCTGCCTTCAGCTCAGGTCATGGTCTCGGGGTCCTGGGATCAAGCCCCACATTGGGCTCTCTGCTTAGTGGGGAGCCTGCTTTCAACCCTCTCTCTGTCTACTTGTGATCTCTCCCTCTCTGTCAAATAAATAAATAAAATTTAAAATGATTACTATAAAGTGAAGGGGTTGAAAACAATTTACCATGCTAATGGACATCAAAAGAAAGTTGGGGTAACAATCCTCATATCAGAAAACAAAAGAACAGTAGAACAAATCACTGAAAGAAGGAGCTGGTTCTTTGAAAGAATTAATAAGATTGATAAAACCCTGGCCGGACTTATCAGAAAGAATAGAGAAAGGACCCAAATAAATAAAATCATGAATGAAAGAGGAGAGATCACAACCAACATCAAAGAAATACAAACAATTATAAAATATTATGAGCAACTAAATGCCAGCAAATTTGACAATCTGAAAGAAATGGATTCATTCCTAGAGACATACAAACTATCAAAACTGAACCAGGAAGAAACAGAAAACCTGAACAGACCCATAACCAGTAAGGAGATTGAAGCAGTCATCAAAAACCTCCCAACAAACAAGAGCCCAGGGCCAGATGGCTTCCCAGGGGAACTCTACCAAATATTTAAAGAAGAATTAATACCTATTCTCCTAAAACTTTTCCAAAAAATAGTAATGGAAGGAAAACTTCCAAACTTATTTTCTGAGGCCAGCATTACCTTGATCCCAAAACCAGACAAAGACCCCATCAAAAAGGAGAATTACAGACCCATATCCTTGATGAACACAGATACAAAAATTCTCACCAAAATACTAGTCAACAGGATCCAACAGTATCTTAAAAGGATTATTCACCACGACGAAGTGGGGTTTATTCTTGGGCTACAATGTTGGTTCAACATCTGCAAATCAATTAATGTGATACAATACATTAATAAAAGAAAGAACAAGAACCACATGATACCCTCAATAGATGATGAAAAAGCATTTGACAAACTACAGCATCCTTTCTTGATCAAAACTCTTCACAGTGTAGTATGGATAGAAGGTACATACTTCAATATCATCAAAGCCATCTATGAAAAACCCACCACAAATATCATTCTCAATGGAGAAAAACTGAGAGCTTTTCTGCTAAGGTCAGGAACACAGCAGGAATGTCCATTATCACTACTGCTATTCACAGAGTACTAGAAGTCCTAGCCTCAGCAATCAGACAACAAAAAGAAATTAAAAGCATCCAAGTTAGCAAAGAAGAAGTCAAACTACCACTCTTTGCAGATGATATGATACTTTATGTGGAAAACCCAAAAGACTCCTCTCCAAATCTGCTAAAACTTGTACAGGACTTCAGTAAAGTGCCAGGATATAAAATCAATGCAGAGAAATCAGTTGCATTTCTTTACACCAATAAGACAGAAGAAAGAGAAATGAAGGAGTCAATCCCATTGACAACTGCACCCAAAACCATAAGATACTTAAAAATAAACCTAACCAAAGAGACAAAGAATCTATACTCAGAAAACTATAAGTACTCATGAAAGAAATTGAGGAAGACACAAAGAAATGGAAAAATGTTCCATGCTCATGGATTGGAAGAACAAATATTGTGAAGATGTCTATGCTACCTAAAGCAATCTACACTTTTAATGCAATCCCACCAAAATACCAACCATTTGTTTCAAAGAAATGGAACAAATAATCCTAGAACTTATATGGAACCAAAAAAGACCTCGAATAGCCAGAGGAATGTTGAAATAGAAAGCCAAAGTTAGTGGCATCACAATTCCAGACTTCAAGCTCTATTACAAAGCTGTCATCATCAAGACAGTATGGTACTGGCACAAAAACAGACAAATAAATCAATGGAACAAAATTGACAGCCCAGAAATAGACCCTCAACTCTATGATCCACTAATCTTCCACAAAGCAGGAAAGAATGTCCAATGAAAAAAAGACAGTCTCTTCAACTAATGGTGTTGGGAAGATTGGACAGCCACATGCAGAAAAATGAAACTGTACCATTTCCTTAAACCACACACAAAAATAGATTCAAAATGGATGAAAGACCTCAGTGTGAGACAGGAAGCCATCCAAATCCTGGAGGAGAACACAGGCAGCAACCTCTTCAACCTCAGCCACAGCCCCTTCTTCCTAGAAACATCACCAAAGGCAAGGGAAGCAAGGGCAAAAATAAACTGTTGGGACTTCAAGATCAAAAGCTTTTGCACAGCAAAGGAAACAGTCAACAAAACCAAATGACAACTGACAGAATGGGAGAAGATATTTGCAAATGACATATCAGATAAAGGGCTAGTATCCAAAATCTATTAAAAAACTTAATCAAACTCAACACCCAAGGAACAAATAATCCAATCAAGAAATGGACAGAGGACATGATCAGACATTTCTGCAAAGAAGACATCCAGATGGCCAGCAGACACATGAAAAAGTGCTCCACATCACTCAGCATCAGGGAAATATAAATCAAAACCACAATAAGATACCACCTCACATCAGTCAGAATGGCTAAAATGAACAAGTCAGGAAATGACAGATGCTGATGAGGATGCGGAGAAAAGAGAACCCTTCCACACTGTTGGTGGGAATGCAAGCTGGTGCAGGCACTCTGGAAAATAGCATGGAGGTTCCTCAAAAAGTTGAAAATAGAGCTACCCTACGACCCAGCAATTGAACCACTGGGTATTTACCCTAAAGATACAAATGTAGTGATCCAAAAGGGCACGTGCACCCAAATGTTTATAGCAGCAATGTCCACAATAGCCAAACTATGGAAAGAACCTAGATGTTGGGGCACCTGGGTGGCTCTGTGGGTTAAAGCCTCTGCCTTAGGCTCAGGTCATGATCCCAGGGTCCTGGGATTGAGCCCTGCATCGGGCTCTCTGCTCAACGGGGAGACTGCTTCCCTTCCTCTCTCTCTACCTGCTTCTCTGCTTACTTGTGATCTCTGTCAAATAAATAAATAAAATCTTAAAAAAAAAAAAACCTAGATGTCCATCAACAGATGAATGGATAAAGAAGAGTGGTATGTATATTTATATATGTGTGTGTGTATGTGTATACACACACACACACACACACACACACACACACACACAATGGAATACTATGCAGCCATCAAAAGAAATGAAATCTTGCCATTTGCGACAACGTGAATGGAACTGGCAAAATAAATCAATCAGAGAAAGACAATTATCATATGATCTCCCTGATATGAGGAATTTGAGAGGCAACTTGGAGGGTTTGGGGGCTAGGGAAGGAAAAAATGAAACAAGATGGGATCGGGAGGGAGACAAACCATATGAGACTCATAATCTCATAAAAGAAACTGAGGGTTGCTAGGGAGTAGCGGGTAGAGAGGGTGGTCGGGTTATGGACATTGGGGAATGTGTGTGCTATGGTGAATGCTAGGAAGTGTGTAAGCCTGATGTTTCACAGACCTGTACACCTGGGGCTAGTAATACATTTTATGTTAATAAAAATAAATAAATAAATAAAGTATGGTATATTCAGTCAGGGGAATACTACACAGCTATTGAAAATATTTTGTGCATAGAAATACACCTATACATACTAAGAGATAAAGGTAGACCATAGAGCAGTTTATTTCATATGCTTTCATATTTTAAAAACAAAACCCAAATGAAGGATATGTGTGAATATAATTAAAAGTCTTAAAAATTAAAAAAAAAAAAACACATTTTATGGGTGCTTGGGTGGCTCATTCTCTAAGCACCTGACTCTTGATTTCCACTAGCTCATGATCTCAGGGGCACAAGATGGAGCCCTGCCTCAGCTCCACCCTGGGCACAGAATCTGCTTGAGATTCTCTGCCCATCCCCCCAACCAGGCCTGTGCATGCGCAGGCACACCCACACACTCTCGCTTAAAATCACTTATTATTTTAATCAATACATCAAATATTTCATAAGTATCAAGAAAAATATATACATAAAAAATAGCTCCTAGCATTTCTGCCTATCTAGGTAGAGCTCAAATATTGTGTTAAAAAAAAGGAAAAGAAAAATTTTGGTGAGCGGTATAGAATCACAATCTCAACTATGAGCTTCCTGCACTATTTTCATTATTAACAAATTTGGTTTTTGGGTGTCAAGAATTTTTTTCACAACTTTTAGAATTTCTACTTACTTGCTACCAAAAGGCTACGTTCTTTTTTTTTTTTTTTTAAAGATTTTGTTTATTTATTTGACAGAGAGAGATCACAAGCAGGCAGAGAGGCAGGCAGAGAGAGAGGAGGAAGCAGGCTCCCCACTGAGCAGAGAGCCCGACACGGGGCTCGATCCCAGTACCCTGGGATCATGACCCGAGCTGAAGGCAGAGGCCTTAACCCACTGAGCCACCCAGGTGCCCCAAAAGGCTACATTCTTAAAACTTCCCCCATTTATTCTGCTGATCTTGTGTTGCTTTACAACCATTTTTCTTACAGATCTTCACTGTTGAGATATTCCTCACTTACAGACCTTGGTTTAAAGAGATGCAGGAAAGTATTTGACCTTGTGATCCATGGATCTGCAGCTTATAGACGTGCATTCATTGTTTTATTTTCACCTGTGTTACTATTCATCTTGCTTCTGAAAATTTCTAATGTTAGGATAAAGTCAAATGATTTGAGGAATTCTGTACTAGCTTTTCTTTTTCTTTGTTGCTTGATGTATCAGGTGCCAAGGTTCACATTTTCAAATGTCTTGATACTGTAGGAAGTTGAGCTCCAATGAAACAATTATATAACTAACTGAAGGTAAGGAGAAGATGCAAGATACATAAGTAATGAAACATTGCTCTAAATCACAGCTATGACCCATGAGACTACAAATGAAAAGGGAAGAGTGTCCTAACACAAAGCGATGTAAACTCTGTTCATCTACAACAGGCTGTAATCAATCTGGTATGCCAGTGTAACCTTCCCTGCAGCGTTCACCATGGTGCTGGGTGCTAGCCCACTACTCTCCATGCTCCCTGCTGCTCTTCCTTCAGACCAGCATCATCTCTCACCCTGATTAATACTGGAGTCTCCAACCTGGCTTCTGTGCAACATAAACATGTCTATGTTCATCCTGCCTGACCATCTATCACTGCGAACATCTCTGGCATTCCCTGAAAAGATGGTCTCTGAGCTTTGTTCACACATCCCAAAGGGATTTCAGTGCCACACATTCAGTTCTCCACAAACTAAACTTGTTTCCAAAATTCCATGATATCTGCCTCCCTGTACTTTTGTACACTTGCTGTTGTTCTGCTCGGTGGCGCTACCCAGGTCAAAGTTCCCTTCGGCACTTTGTATCTGTGAGAACCCCTCTTCCTCACATCCTCTCCCTGTTTTGGTTCTCAATATTACCCCCGTGGCCTGGTCTTTGGACTCATTCACAATCCTTGTTCCTCCTGTAAACACATTCCGCTGGCCAGTATCTTAATTAGCAAACCACAGTGATGAGACAACTTCTGGAATGGACCTGTGGGAAGCTCTGGGAAACCCTCCACACTGACATTCATAACTGGTGAAAAGTGTGAAAACAATGCATGCAGGTACTTAGAGTCTCTGTAAATGCAGCAAATGAAGATATATTTATTCCAGAAAATCCACTAAATCTTAGTCAGAATGGCAAAGTCCTTGGCATTTAATCTATAATCCATTCCCTCCCATGCTCTCCAGCTCGGTGTAATGGAAACTCTACCCCAGCAGGCCAGGCCAGGAAGAGAGGCTCCCTCTGTCTCCAGCTCCCAGTCTAGGGCTGTGACTCCTCCACCAGAGGGGCAGACACCCCACTCTCTGTTGCAGGAGCTCTACTCCAGGCAAGAGCAGCTGAGAGGACTGGGGCTCTGTTCTACCCCACCCCCCACCCTGACCCAGCCCCTACCCCTAGGACAGAAGGACAACATGTGTGACAGACCAAGAACACCAGAGCTCCTATGGCTCCTGCCCTGCACAATGCCTGGGAAGCTAAGGCGTGGTATCTAAGAGAATGCAGTGATTGTCCTTTTGGCATTTCCTTGAAGGTTCATGACTATTATTATTACTGTGGAATTAGTTATCTGAACCTGTTGATCCAAATTCATTTAACAGTTAAAATTAACAAAACAAAACACTCTTTTGTGCTTCAAATGCCTCTTAAATATTGTTTTCCACTTTACTAGTTTATATATACTTTTTAACCTAACCAAGTAAACTTTTCCTCTGTCTCTGCCATATTGTCATGTATATTTCATCAACCTTAGTCTTGTCGCTCATCTCCCTTCTCTGCTGTCCGTCCCCAGTGCAGATGCTCACCCTCTCTTACCAAGACATAAAATAAATCCCTCATTTCAGTTTCTGCTGTAGGAGATTACAGATATCTCTACCAAATTCATCTTCCTAAGAAACCTCCTTCCTGGGGGCACCTGGGTGGCTCAGTTGGTTAAGCGACTGCCTTCAGCTCAGGTCATGATCCTGGAGTCCTGGGATCAAGTCCCACATCGGGCTCCCTGCTCAGCAGGAAGTCTGCTTCTCCCACTGACCTCTCTCCTCTCATGCTCTCTCCCTTTCATTGTCTCTCTCTACCTCTCAAATAAATAAATAAAATATTTAAAAAAAAAGAAAAAAGAAACCACCTTCCTACTAAGAAATATCCAAAGATTTTTCATAGCCTACAGAATAAAATTCCTACCCTCACATTCTTGCTCCCCATCACCTGGCCTAAACTTTCTTCTCTATTCTAATTCCCCACCACTTCCTGAATGATATCCTATGAATGAAGGAAGAACAACTTCAGGAAATGATGACTAAGAAATCACATCTAAATGAGTTATTAAAGATTTTTCTTAAAGCCCAAAAGGAAAGGGTTAAATGCCTAAACAATTTAATAAGAATGTCAACTTATCAAATTATTATTTATCCCATTTATTGAAATTTTGTTTAAGAAAGTGCTGAAGAGAAAAGTGCTTTTGTCTGTTTTTCTTTAATTCAACTCTGGTTACTGACAACTCTTATTACAGTATCAAAGATATATAACAACACAATCTTTAAAAAAGCTTCTTGTATAGCAGTATTTTATAAAGCCTTTTGTCATGATACATTTTGTAACAGACTGGAAGTTTGTTTTGGGGAGCAGGGAGGATAATTGCAAAATGGCTTAAAACACTTTAAACAGGGGCACCTGGGTGGCTCAGTGGGTTGAAGCCTCTGCCTTCAGCTCAGGTCATGATCCCAGGGTCCTGGGATCAAGCCCCGCATCAGGCTCTCTGCTCAACAGGGAGCCTGCTTCCCTTCTCCTCTCTCTGCCTGCCTCTCTGCCTACTTGTGATCTCTGTCAAATAAATAAAAAAAACAAAAAATAAAATAAAAAAAAAAACACTTTAATCACCAAGACATTTAAGTCTGAAATATTTAAGGGGAGAAAATTATAGTTTACAGGTATATTAGAAATATTCTGAGGGGCACCTGGGTGGCTCAATGGGTTAAGCCTCTACCTTCAGCTCAGGTCATGATCTCAGGGTCCCGAGATTGAGCCCCACATTGGGCTCTCTGCTCAGTGGGGAGCATATTTCCCCCTCTCTTTCTGCCTGCCTCTCTGCCTACTTGTGATCTCTGTCTGTCAAATAAATAAATAAAATCTTTTAAAAAAATATTCTGAGTCATAAAAGATCACTACAAATGAACGGGTCATTTTTATACTGAAGACCATATCTTAAAGGTGTAAAGAAGAAAAAAAAAATCACAATTTAGCTAAACCAACTTGTCTGAACTAAATATCCATCACCTCATTATTTTAATAACTAGGTAAAAAATTGAGTCATAGTATGCTATTATGAATAATTATAACACAAATGAAGTTATAATAAACTTAGTTTTAAAAATTAAAGCAAAATAAATGTAAAACTGACTTTTGAGCTCATTCAAATTGATTTACATTATTTCTTCTTCTTTAAGATGAAAAGGGTTGGCCACAAAAATTTCAGCAGTCCCTTAAATTGTTTATCATTCAGGGTAGTTGTAGGATCAAATAAAATCATAATAATAATAATAGCATTATGAATAACATATATTGAGTCCTGAAAATATACCAAAATCTATGCTAAGTGCTGTCCATGCACTATCTCGTTGAATCTTTCCAATAAACTAATGATGTAGATGTTCTTACTTTTACTCATGATGTGAAGGGGAAGACAAAGCACCCAAGATTTAGGGAACTTTCTAATGAGAAACTCAGGGTCCTGAACAATAGACTACACTTCCTCATGAAAGTGCCAAACTTGGAAAATCCTTATAAATCATATGGGAACATTCCTTAGGGGCTTGCACAGGTGCTCTCTCTGATGGTCCATGGGAGGGGGAAGGTCATATTTTGTGCTCAACAAGGAACTATGTGGTGACACGGAAGGTGGATGGGGAGGAAAACATGGGTTTGGACTCTGGCTCTGCCACTTTTCAACCACATGGCCAGTTACAAGTCCCCTAGCCTCCCTGAGTCAGGTTTTGTCGACCAAGAAATGAGAACAATAACACATATTGCATTAGTTTGCTCAGGCTGCCATAACAAAGTACCACAGATAGGATGATGCCTTAAACAACAAAAACCTATTTTCTTACCATCTGGAATCTGAAGTCCACAATTAGGGGGGCAGCAGGTTTGGGGAGGCTGGGCTCCTTGGCTGGCAGGTGGCTGCCTTCCTGTGTCCTCACACAGTCATCCGCTGGCCCGTGTTGTAGGTGTGCTAATCCACTCTTCTTACCATGACACCTGTCCTAGTAGATTAGAGCCCACCCATAGGATCGCGCTCGTCTTTACTTAGCTAGGGGAGGGCTCTGTGAAGCCCTGTCTCCAAATACAGTCTCATTCTGAAGGTGAGGGTAAGGACTTCAACTAAATTGGCGGTGGGGGAGAGGTGGGAGAAGGCAGATACAATTCAGCCAATTAGATCTACCTTCTAGAGTTTCAGTGAAATTTAAACAATGTAAATCCCTTGTGTGGAATTAGGAAGCCTGTATGTTCTAACATCTCTATTACACATCAGTAAAGCCAGGATAATTGGGCTCCTACTACCTTCTCCTAGCTGTATAAATTAGTAAAAATATACATATTTTCAAACATTGATATAATAAGAAAAGGTTAACACAGGAACAGGTTTTGATTCTTACAAAGACTGAAGGTGAGCACTATTCAATTCAACGACTTAAGGCTAGCTTTCATTTTGTTAAAGGACGTCTAAGGAAACAAACAGAATAAATATCCTCACTAATAATAAATAAATCCTACATACTCTTTAAATCCCAGCCCATGCGATCAGTGGGACTGCACAAATGTTCTCAACCAAGACCATTCACTTTGTGGTTGAGGAGGGAGCCCGCGGCCAGGGAAGTGACTGGTCCCAAGTCACACAGACAGTTCCCCACAGAGCAGGGCTGATTCGTACCTCACCCTTCCTTCCCTATCCCAAGCCATCACCTGGGGTTTTCCCAGGATCGTGGGCTTGACAGTTTCCCAGCGATTATTTATTTCAGAAACAACACTTACTTCATGTCTGGAGAATTTCACAAGGAGCTGCCTTCCTCATTGGCCCCTCATTTCAACCTAAGTCTAATTTAGGCTAAAACAGTTTTTAAAAATCTGTGACCTCATCTTGCAAAATACTTTGTAAGCCCTCATCAGTGCCTGCAGACAAAAATCTCACCACTCAAATAATACACATTTCCCTAGTTAAAACACATAATAAAATACGCATTAATGTTACAACCAAGACTCATTCTAGCTCAAATGATGTAGTACATGTGCACACTTCCTTTCCTACCACTATGCATTTCTCACCATCACCTGATCAAACAGCAGGTCTCAAATAAGTTCTCAAAATGCTCCCATGTTACTGGCACATCTGCCTTAACAGTATTAAGCAAAATGAAGAACTCAATTACAATTCTCTGGTGAGTCCTTGGGCTACTGTCCACTAAGGAAAACCCCTTCAAAGAGCCATGCATTTTAAGAAGTTTCTTCCCAAGTTCTTCCAGTGAGGAACTAGCCCAGAAGTAAATTATCCTTCAGGAGAAGCAATGATATGACCCCATCTCACTCGTTGCCTTACACACAGGCCTTGAAATGGGAACATAAGCATGAAATTTTGCTCCAATCTGACTTGAAGAAAGCAGGAACAATGGGGAGAGCACACACTTTGGACTCAAAGGAACAGCATTCAAGGAGAGACACCATCATTTCCTAGTTGTGTGACCAGATTGGTAAAAATGGAGGTAACAGGATTGTTGGTTTGTCACACATGTAAAATAAGGTAATGTGTAAAATACATGTAAGCGTAGTGCTTGACATGGAATAGGCTTTTTTTTTTTTTCATGGAAGTTAATTAATGACAGAATACTGAGGACAAAAATACAGATGAAGATGATTCATTGCTTTTCAGACAGACCACACTGCATGGTGGTCCAGAGAGAATTTTTATCACTGAATTTAGAAAAACAATGACTCAAGCCCCCACCTGGAGTCTCTTTTTTTTTTTTTTTTTAATAGGCTATCTTAAAAATCTTAAAGAGGGGACAGAACACAATTCATCTATTCACTCTTGGAAGTGGAGTGCCAAGGAGGTTTCAAGGAAGTTCAAGATGATTCCCTGGAGGAAGAACACGTTTGGCTCAAAGCACTAAGTAAGGGATAGGGACCCAGGGGTGTGTGAAACAAGGACAGGAATGCGATCTGCTGCCAGGGCAGGCAGTAAGGGGGGCTGCCCATGACAGATGGTGGAAAACACTGTTTGTACTCCCACTTCCCTATTTTAGGCTTTGTCAGCCAGAGGTTGTGAGAGCAAGGCATTGATACTGACAATGATAAGGCGTGCACTTCCCCCCCACCTTTTCCCACTCAGCGCGCTGGCTTCTGGGGACCTTTGGGGGTCAAAAACTCTAACAATAGGAAAATGAACCTTACTATGTCATCAAAACTTTGGGTGAACTACTTAACATTTTAGAACCTCAGTTTTTCCCAGCAGTGAAAAGAGGCATTTAAAATGTCTCACTGGACAAGGTGTGTGCTGACTAAATGCTTAACATTAGCATGATCACTACTCACACAGAGCATTTTTGTGAGGATTATGTTAAAAACATCTTAAAAGTACTTAACAAAACCTGACACATCGTGGGTAAAATTAACTATTTCACTTTGTATCATAACTGGGTCATTCAGCCTCACGAGCTGCTTACTGGAAGCAGGGCTGCTTGCTGAGTTAACAGGTTAACCGCAGTATAAATCTAAGTCACAGGACAAACTCTGGAGTGCGGCCACAGGAACGGGGACAAGCAAAACCATCCTGGGAACACCGGGATGTTCTCTCCCAGTGGTACAAGAGTCAACTGTGTATTTAAGTCTTGAAACAGTTGTTGTGCATTGACTGCGCATCTGGTCAATGGCCCGATGAGGGGTTAGCAAGATAATCAGATGCAAACATACTCAATTCGTACAGCGGAAACACCACTGATGGGGAAGGTGAGGTTTGCGAGTACGGCATTGCCTGCACTACAATCCTAATGTTTTCTTCTTTACTTCCTTCTGAAGATGGAGCTTCAAAACCATTCAATGATTATAATGAGAAGGAAAAACTCAACACCACTAAATTCTAAACAAGTTACCAGATTTGGAGTAATTTTTGTCTTGAGATTATAAAGGAAGAGGCATCCTTCCCGTTTCTGAGGAAGTGTATGCTTTTACTTCTGAGGGAAAGAAAAAACAAAACAAAACAAAACAGTGGCAGAAAGTAATCTAATTATTTCAGTATTCTTTTGGCCTCCACATCTGTCCCTTATTTGGGGCTGTTGAGGTTGGTTTGGGGGCAGACGCATTTGATCCAAGTCAGTCCTTTTATTGACCAAGCACAAGTAACTCAAGTTCAAATGAGAAAATACCAAGCCCCAGGCTACTTCACACAGGAAAAAAATATTATAACATACAACTGCATAGAGAAAATATCAAAGGATCTACTATCTCCTACTTTTTAAGATAGAAACATATAAGAACTTAAATTTTTATATGACATACTTATATGTGTTCTATATGTATTTTATTCTGTAAATTTTATTTACATTAATAAATAACCATTTTATGGATATGTTTTTGCATTATATACAAATTTTCGTGTTTCTATGTCCCACTAGTTTCTACATAATTACATATATTCTTTATGTTTACCCAGGTGTATATGTATATAAATGAACAGGATGTCCCATAATCTTCCAAAGATGTCCCAGTTCTTCTTTTTAGACATGTTCTAGTACCTGTGACATTGCTATGGACATTTGGGATTGAGGAGATCAGAGCTTCACACATGCTTATAGTTTGAATTTTCCTTTCAATGGTTTATAGGACCCTCTCTAAAGTCCCACCGAAGTCCAACAGACAGTCCCACCAAAAGGCCACTTTCAGTTGGAGAGGCTCAGGCTTGGTTCCATCACCCTGCCCCTCATAATCCTCCACTTGAAGGCTGACCAGGAGGGAGAGGACCATAATTATCAGATCTGTGTGGTCAGCAAAGTATGTTCTCAGACTCTCTGAGCAAAGGTATTAAAAGGAAAACCATAAGCGAATGTCTCTCTGACAGAGTTGGAGAATTCACTCAGGATGCCCCCCTGCCATCCTAGCTGGTGTTCTGGAGAATGCCCCTCCCCTTCTGCATACTGCTACCTCTCCCTTTATGGATGTGGACCACAGTTGCCCCCCAGACAAACACCAGGCATGATGTGTGTGGGATGGGGAGACTAGAAGAGTCACTTCTGTTTGCCCACACAGCTCTTTTCTTCTTTTAGGACCCTTGCCCTGGCAGATTCGAGGGAACAGATTCTGTGAAAAATGCTTTATACCAAGGGCAAATTTGTCCATAATTCTTTTTTTTTTTAAGATTTTTATTTATTTATTTGAGAGAGAAAGCACAAGATGGGGCAGGGCAGTGGGAGAAGCAGACTCCCTGGTGAGGAGGGAGCCCAATGTGGGGCTCAATCCCAGGACCCTGGGATCATGACCTGAGGTAAAGGCAGACACTTAACCAACGGGGCCACCCAGGCACCCCATCCATAATTATTAACTGAAAAGTAAATTTTATGACCATTTCTGAAAAGAAAAACTCTGCAGGGGTTAACACTGGCAGTTTTACCTTGAGTAAGAGATGAGTCAGACAGCTCAGTTGTTGAGGTCCTACAATGCTGTAGTACTCAGTTCTCTCAGGATAACAGGCCCTGTCTATTTTGTGGACATTTCCATCCTTAAGACCAGATATCCCTTTTCAAAAAAAAATTTTTTTAGGCTCTACTATGGCATCCACCCAATGAATCTTACCTAGTTTCAGTCCTAAAAGGGTGGTCAAGTAACTCAGAAAAATCCACTGATTTCTTTTTTGACTTGGTATAATGAATTACTATTACATTTATGGCATATTGATTTATTTCACTTAGCTGTCCTTCATTAGCATACAAACTGCTCTGACCACAGATAGGTGTGAGTGGCAACATGGTGACATTCAGAGTCACACAGTTGTGTGGCCTTCACCCTTTCCTATGTGATCTGACAGGGTTATAACCAACACCGTGTTTGTAAATGGAAGGACAGGATTGGAGAATGGCTGGAACCCAACTTTGCACACCTTGACCCTGACTCCTGGAGAGGAGGCCTGGGCCATATCCCACCCCCTCTCCTCTGTGCCACAGGTTCGGTTCTTGGTGACAAGCTGCAACTGCCTGGGATCTCAAGCTCTGAGGAACTTGACTGCCACAATTTGTCATTTTCAACATTTAAGTACTGTATGCTCTGTAATGCTTTGGCAATCATAATGCTGGCTCACATTAAATGAAAGAAATTTATAACTCAGAAAAAAAAAAAAAACAAAAAAACCTGGGATTCCTAAGTCTAGACAAACATAGCAAAACAGAAGCAGGTATCTTAACCCAACTCAGAGGTAAGTAATTACTGACCACTGTAGAGTTTGTTAGCACAAAAACAGGGACTAGAAGCCAGGGTTGCTGGTGTGTAATCTACAATTTCCAGATCCACAGTCCTTCCCCCATGCTACCCTCACCCCCTGGCCTGTATTCAGTACTCTAAGCATGCATATAATAAGAGTAACAATAGACTAATATTTATCTAGCACTTACTATATACTAGACAATGTACAACATGTTTTGCATTTATGTAATTCCTCACTTAATCATGCAACAGTATGAGCAAGGTACAATGATCCCCATTTGAGGGACTCAGAAATTTGGGCCTAGACAAGTTAAGAAATTTACTCAAGGTCACACACCAAGAAAATGCCAGTTAACCATGTTTCAGGAATAATCTGCACCTCTACTATATTAATTTTGTCATTTCTTTCTGATGCAAGCAGTCTCTTTTTATCTTTCACCTGCAACAGGTAACATAACCACTATCCAAATGTATCCTAATTGCTTCTCAAGAATGGCTCTTACAGCCAGCAAATAATATCTTGATTTCCTTGAACTCATTTCCAAATGTAAGCAAGAGAAAATTTAAAGTCATATAAACCAAATCTAAGGAACTTTTTTTTTTTTACTTTCATATATTACTTACATGCTCAAAGGAATTCTTGCCATATCAGAAAAAAAATAGTTTCATAAGGCAGTGATGTATATTTGATCCTTGAAACAAAAATTAGTTCCCCTAAAAGTTGTAACAATGATGATAACTAGTACTCAGTGATGCTAGGGTTCATTTCCTTAGGAATGCCATTCAGTGGAGCAAGATTCATTTTGAGAATGTGAATTCATATTTATTTTAAGACACAAATGAAACAAGCCACAAAATGGTCTGCAGAAGATCATTGCAGCTTCTCCAGGTTAGTGGGGGGGCGAGCCACAAAATTACCACTTGACACCAAAGATCGTTAAAAGGAGGTACTCTGAGTATGAAGAGACACGGACAATCATTCTGGACCTAAAAATCTAAACCAGTAGTGGTTCTTGGACTGATATTGACTCTCGTCACACTCAATACTGGTTGCTCATTATTCTGGAACAATTCAATTCTGTTCTGCCTGTGCTTACTCCAATTAAAGGCAAATTTGGTTGTAACCTTTAAAATTCAGACTTTTATACTTATAGCTTCTATTAGAAAACAGTGTCTAGAAACCAGAGAGGGAGACAAAGCATAAGGGACTTTTAACTCTGAGAAACAAAGAGCGTTGCTGGAGAGGAGGGGGATGGGGTGATAGGGTAACTGCGGGATGGATACTGGGGAAGGTATATGTTGTAATGAGAACTGGGTGTTACATATGACTGATGAATCACTGATCTCTACCTCTGAAACTAATAATACACTCTATGTTACTTAGCTGAATTTAAATTTTAAAAAAAGAAAACTGTCTAATAAAACCCTCTGGAATTATTCAGAAACATCCATTTATACGCATTAGATAAAAATATACTCTGTCAGGGCACTTGGGTGGCTCAGTGGGTTAAAGCCTCTGCCTTTGGCTCAGATCATGATCCCAGGGTCCTGGGATCTAGCCCCACATCAGGCTCTCTGCTCAGCAGGGAGCTTGCTTCCTCCCCTCTCTCTGCCTGCCTCTCTGCCTACTTGTGATCTCTGTCAAATAAATAAAATCTAAACACACACACACACACACACACACACACTCTGTCAATTGCTCATGTTAAAAAGTACGTAAGAAAATTTAAGGGGACTAGAGACGTTTAGGCAAAAACCAGCATAAACTAAGCTTCTGACTGTCATTTAGAAGCCAGGAAGAACAATCTCCTCCCCACTGTCAGATCCCATCCATACAGTCAGTCTTTGAGTGTTTCTAGCCATGAGGAGATCTGTGGTTCACATAATTTTTCATTATCCTTAATTATTAGAAAGTTTTTCCTTATCACTTCCTTACCACTATCATCAGATAGCAAGTAACAATAATGTGTGCTCATGACAAACAAACTATGATTATTACTAATGGGTTTTCAACAAGTCAGAGAGATGTAGGTGGGGCTTCCCACAATATAGACTGCATATATATGACCAGGGAGAAGAAGGCAGAATAGCTGAAAATCTCATGCTTTGAGCCCCTCTGTTTGGATATCTTGTGTACTTTATTTTTAGATTTCAGTGTCTCAAATAATGAATGGAAATTGGGCTTAAGATATGGCCACACAGGCACAATTTCTAAGCAGAAAGAAGTAATTCAAGGCTTCAGTGCCTTTCACCCCTGGCCCTCCTGGAATGCATGCCCAGCTGTGGTTATGGTCCCACATAAGTCACCTGTCTGTCCCTTGAGCTAGGCCAGCTCTGGGGCCCAGGGCAGGTTACACAGATGGAAGAGTGCCACCTCATGCAGTGGGCAGGATAAAGAGTGGCGGATAATTATTATTTTTTACCGGGCACAAGATCTGATATAAATGTAAGCAATGCAGTATTTTGGTCAATTTCTATTTTTTAGTGTCTTGAAATTTCCATTACAATCAAAATAATAAAAATATCTTTTGTCCACACTCATGAAATTGTACACATGAAACATGTACAGTTCCTTATATTAAAACTGTTTTTAAAAAAGAAAATATGGAAGCAGTTATCTGAATAAGATAAATTATGCTAAAATAGCAAATCAGCTGCTGAACTCAATACAGACTTCCTTCACATGGCACTTCTACCGTGGGTTAGCACAATTACTCACAGACCCTCACTGGTGGAGGATTCCCCAACCTTAACCTGGGTATCTTGAATATGCTGCTTCCTCAATGCAAATGGTAGGGACAGCACCAATGTATCTCATAGCAGCAAACGGATGTTGTAGCTCAAAAAGAATCCACCCTTCTTCTGCTTGTGTCCTGCTGGTCAGAACTAACCTCATGGAAATGCAGTGGCCAGGGTGCCAGGAGAAGCAGCAAGCTCAAGACTGGGGGGTGCCTGTAAGGTCCATCACATGACCACTTAGGTAATAAATGCCTTTTACTCTCCAATCTAAACATGCCTAACTCTTTCACATGTTCTCTAAATGGCATGGTTTCCTGGACCTTTTTCCTGGCTTCCTTCCAATCACTGCTCTGTTTTAAAGATTTTTTTCAACACTGGTATGTGAGCCCCTTGATTTCACAGACAGGATTTGGGGACCGTGTTTATTTTGCAAAGGAAAAGGGATATAGCTTTCAGTAGACTCTCAAAGCAGTTGTCCTGAGAAAGTTTAGGGATCGCTACTCTGGCAGCTCATTTTCTTTCTAATAAAACACCAAGTTGGGGTGCCTGGGTGGCTCAGTGGATTAAGCCTCTGCCTTCAGCTTAGGTCATGATCTCGGGGTCCTGGGATCGAGCCCCACATCAGGCTCTCTGCTCAGCAGGGAGCCTGCTTCCCCCTCTATCTCTCTCTGCTGCTCTGTCTACTTGTGATCTCTCTGTCCCTGTCAAATAAATAAATAAAATCTTTAAAAAAAAAAACAACAAACAAGTCAATGCAATGTTCTAGCAAAGGTCTGAATAGCATTATTCTGCTACTTACTCTGGCTATAGTAAATACAAAGATCAGAATAAAACAAAATTTGCATTCTTTTTTTTTAAAGATTTTTTAAAAATTTATTTATCAGAAAGAGAGAGAGAGAGAGCACAGGCAGACAGAGTGGCAGGCAGAGGGAGAAGCAGGCTCCCCACAGAACAAGGAGCCCGATGTGGGACTCGATCCCAGGACGCTGGGATCACGACCTGAGCCGAAGGCAGCTGCTTAACCAACTGAGCCACCCAGGCGTCCCTGCATTCATTTTTTTAATATATTGTTGCCCTTATGGACCAAAAATATATTTTAATTTTTAAAAAATATTTTATTTATTTATTTGATAGAGAGAGAGATCACAAGTAGGCAGAGAGGCAGGCAGAGAGAGAGGGAAGAAGCAGTCTCCCTGTCAAGCAGAGAGCCCGATGCGGGGCTTGATCCCAGGACCCTGCGATCATGACCAGAGCTAAAGGCAGAGGCTTTAACCCACTGAGCCACCCAGGCGCCCCTATTTAAATTTTTTTAAAGATTTATTTATTCATTTTAGAGAAAGAGAATACACATGTGTGAGCGGGGCGGGGGGCAGAGGGAGAGGGAAAGAACCTCAAGCAGACTGTACTGAGCACAGAGCCCAATGAGGGGCTTGATTCTACAACCCTGAGATCATAACCTGAGCTGAAACCAAGAGTTAGATGCTAAACTGACTGAGCTACCCATGTGCACCTGACCAAAAAAATATTTTAAAAGGTACAGCACTTGCACTGCTGATAAATTTTGCCTTTTCATAGTCAAATGGTTTAGAGTGGTCTTTGTTTTTATCAATCTTTAGACTACATGCAGAGCTATCCATTTTTGTTGCATGGGCTGAGGACTCACATCATTTTGAATACTGATCCTATCATAAATCAAACCAGCTGCCTTTGCCAAAACCAGCTTCAAATCTTCTGCATTCCATCAATTTATTCATATAAATCATTTACACAAGCCCTGGACCAGTTAAGCACAAAGGGCCAAACCACAGAACACATTACGGTTCCCTCCAGGAAGATGTTATCACCAGCATACTCTGTGTATCTTCTTCTTTACAGATCTTCTCCCATATGTGTAGTTGTCTCTCTTTACCCTCTTAAGAAGGTGTCATCACGTCTGTCCTTATGCCATTAGTGGCTCTTTTCAAATAAGCTCTTTATTTATTTATTCATTTTTTTAAAAAAGATTTTGCTTATTTGACAAACAGAGATCACAAGTAGCCAGAAAGGCAGGCAGAGAGAGGGAGGGAAAGCAGGCTCCCTGCTGAGCAGAGAGCCCAATATGGGGCTCGATCCCAGGACCCTGGGATCATGACCTGAACCGAAGGCAGAAGCTTAACCCACTGAGCCACGCAGGCACCCCATCAAATAAGCTCTTTAAAAGTCTCATCCCCTAAAGGCAACCTGAAAGCTCTAAGATCACTGACTTCTATTCTGATGATGCTTTCCTTGATTTTTTTTCTAACCTCCTGCACCTAAAATACACTTTTAATATTAACACTTTTACTACAGAACTATCACCATAGAGGATGTGAAGCAAGATATGTAACATCTCAGGACTTGCTTTAAAAAAAAAGGCGGGGGGAAGGGATGCAGCGCTATGATCGGCTAAATGGTCTTAAAGTTTCCTGCAAATCAAGAATTGCATGGTTCTGTGATTTTTGCTAAATAAACAGAATAAAATAAACAAAACAACTTTCTTGCCAGGAGTTCAAGGAAATTCACTGATGGATTTGTACTGATTTGCTCAATAAACTTAAGCCTGAAGAAGTTATGGAGTTTTCTACATTAATATCCATAATCCAATGCAAACTAGGAAATACTCCACAATACTCATATTCCTTTGGAAAAATACCAGCCCTCGTCCTCATCGGGCATTGAAATGGCCCACTTCCCAACAGTAATATCTACTTAACATTGGCTGATGACTCCTTTTAGGTTGTCTGCTGCAGAGGGTAAGTATGTCCAAAATATTACAAGGTTAACTATGTAATAATTCAATAAAATTTATTCTAATGAATGTTATAAGACTGTAGCACAGGAAAAAAAACAGAGACATTACATGCTGAGTAGGTGATAAATGTTTAGGCAGGTGAATGCAGCCACAGCTGGTGGGCAGGACTTGTCCTGACCACGATGACCTCTGTATGGAGCCCCCAAGTGTCCATTCAAAGCATCAAGTCTGCAGCACTGACCTTCTTCCCCCATGAGGTCATACCTAATCACACGATATAGTGGAACAGTCTTGCATTGAAAGTACCCAAAAGCACTTCACAGAGGAGAAAGCCTTCATTTCAAGACAGAAGAAAAAAAAAAAAATCAAGTCTACTTTGCCTCATGAAGCACAGGCATACCATATAAACTGAAGGATCATGTGGCTATAAATATTTTTCAAAATATATTCCATATTAAGGAATCATTAAAAGCTATAAATAAACCTTATTCCAATCCAATAAGTAGTGCTTCCAAATAAAATGTGAGTTGTTTACACAAGAAAAAAATAATTGATTATTATTTTTTCTTCCTCTTGCCTTACCTTATACAAACACTGCTTGTAAAAATAATCTCTAAGGGGCATTTACAGACTTAAAGTAAATGAATTTCACTTAAAAATAAGTAAACACTATCTTTTTATTGGTCTATTCTCAAATAGGATTCTTGTCAAGAAGTTTGAGTTGAGTTTTGATTTTTGTTGTGTGTATTTGCTTTACATGGGTTTGCTTTGGTTCTTATTCATTAAGCAGAAAAAACACCTTTCATTATCATTTTCACCAATTAATAAAGCAAAAGTGGTTTTCAAATGATAAGCATTTTGATAAATAGTTATAAATGCATTAGCTTAAGAATATTTCATCAGCAACTTACTATGTTTCCAGCACTAGAGTAAATTACTTAAAAGTAGATGGCATGGGACATCTGAAAAATGTTGTAATACATGGAAACACCAAAGAATGATGCAAAGACTCAGAATGAACTTCATCAAAACTGCAGAAATCAGTCAAAGGTTTACAGCAATGAAACTAACAATGAATCAAGAGGAAAGTGATTTAAACCCAGTAAGAGAACAGTGTTATTAGCATTTTAACTCGCTCAAGTCCCTACCCCTATGAGGATCTGTGATGGTCTTAAGGCAAAAGTCCATGTTCCCAACGTGGATTCCTGAACCCATCAGGAGGAGAGCAAATCTTGTTCTAAAAGCATTACACTTGCCTATTTTGAGCCCCTACGTGGGGCTCCCTGAAGGACTGATGGAAGGCACTCTCCTTTGTCCTCACCCAAAAGTCTGTCAAGGTGGATAACGGTCAATGCTGAGGACATTCCTTGATAACACTGACAGACACATGAACAGGTCACTGTCAATAGGGGAAAGATGAGAGCTGGGGCAAACAACAGACACTAAGGGCCTGAGAGGAAAGGCTGGAGGGAGAGATACTTCAAATAACAAGGGCTTTGGGAAGTTCCTGTGCATAATGGGAATTCTAGAAAGCCACACATAGCCAAGGCGCACCGCATCAGAAAAAAAAAAAGAGAAGACCCGAAGGGTCTTTCACCTCCTGCTGATGGTTTGGCTCAGGGTAAACAGAAAGTGATGCTAAAGCAAGGCTGTAAACAGCACAGCTAGACATAGGAGCCAGTCAACACAGCCAATGTGCAAGACTGGGAGAGGGCTTGTTCATTTAATTTTCCTACTGGATTCTAGGCATTTTAGGAAATTGTGGTCTAGAATTCCAGATCCAGGAACATGCTAAAGGAACAGAAACTCCAGAGAGCACAGGACAAAAAAAATACAATATTTACAAAAATAGTGTATAAAAGTCACTAAGCAAACACACCACTCTAACCCACAGCAAGCGACAGCAATATACCCTGAAGACAGAAACATCTGATGCCCAGAGTTCTCACATCATATTATTCAAAAATGTCCACATTTCCACAAAAGGTGTGAACCATACAAAGAAAGAAGAAAATAGGGTCTATTCACAGAAGAAGATAGTAACATAAACTATTCCTGAAGACACACAGACACTGGAAGGAAATCAACTGTCTTGGGCACCTGACTGGCTCAGTCAGAGAAGCATATGACTCTTGATCTCAGGGTCCCAAGTTAGAGCCCCATGAATAGTGTAGAGATTACTTAAATAAATAAAACTTAAAAATAAAAAGTAAACTGTCTTAAATATGCTCAAACAGCTGGAAGAAACCACACACACAGAAAAAAGGGAAACCAAAAGAAAGATGTTTCAAAAATTTAAAAATACTAATAAAGGGATGGAAAGTTTATTTTATTTTATTTTATTTTATTTTAATCTTTAAGGAATGGACATTTAAAAAAAATAGAAATTTTGAACCTGGAAAGTATTTGAAATGAGAAATAGCCTCAAAGCTTTCAACAGCATATCTGAGCAGGCAGAAGACATATTCAGTAAACTTAAAGATAAGGCGAAGTAGCAGAAAGAAGAAAGAGTGAAGATAAATAAGCAGAACATAAGATGCCTGAGGGACACTGTCAAGTGTACCAACATATACATAACAGAATTTCCAGAGAAAGAGGCAAGAGAGAGGGAATTAAAGAACATCTGAAGAAATAATGGTTAAAAACTTTCCAAACTGATTAAAAAAAAGAAGAAGAAGAATCTATACATCTAAGTATCTCAATAAATTCCAAGCAAGATATGTTCAAATAGATATATACTGAGACATATTGTAACCAAAATGTTGAAAAACAAAAACAGAGAGAGAATCTTGGAGGCAACAAGAGAGAAGTAACTCATCATTTACAAGAGATCCTCAGTAAGATTACACTGAATTTCTCATCAGAAACCACGGAGGCAGTGGGAAAACATAAAAGGCTGAAAGAAAAAAAAAAAACTCAGAAAACTAGAATTCCAGATTCAGGAAAACTAACCTTCACAAGTGAAGATGAGGTTAAGACATCCAAGATAAACACAAGCTACAAAAAAGGCTAAAAGAAGTCCTTCAGGCTCAAATACAAGTCACTGAAGTGCAACCTAAAACCACCCAAAGAAATAAAAATATTGTTAAATGTAAGCTAGATAGGTTAATATAAAAACCAGTATTAGTGCATATTTGGTTCATAACTCATCTTTTCTTTCCTATATTATTTAACAGACATATACATGAAACAATAATTACAAATATGTATAATGTATACAGCTACAATAAATGGCAATAAAAACATAAATGGGGAGGGAAAGAGCTAGATTAAGAGTACAGCTATGTAAGCTACTAAAGCTAAGTTCCTGTAAGTTAAAATTAGATCTTTTGTTATAAGACATTAAGTATAAAACTGAAGACAAGCACTAAGAAAATAACATGAAAAGGGAATCAAAGGTTTACAGCAATGCAGCTAACAATGGATCAAGAAAAAAGTGATTTAAACACAGTAAGAGAACACTGTTATCATTTTTACTCCCCCAAGTCCCCAGCCCCATGCAGATCTGTGAGGGTCTCAAGGCAAAAATCCACATTCCCACTGTGGAATCTTAAATCCAGAGAGGAGGGCCAGCCTTGGACCTTGACCATAGAAACATTGTTCTAGATATGTCTCCTGAGGCAAGGGAAACAAAAGCAAAAATAAACTATTGGGACAACATCAAGATAAGAAGTACAACTTTTTGTTGTACAACAAAGGAAACAATCAACAAAACTAAATGGCAACCAAAAAAATGGAAGAAGATAGCTGCAAATGACATATCCCATAAAGGTTTAGTATTCAAAATATATAAAGAACATACCAAACTTAACAACCAAAAAACAAATAATCCAATTAAAACATGGGCAGAAGATGTGAACAGACATTTCTTCAGAGAAGACATCCAGATGGACAATAGACACATGAAAACATGCTCAACATCACTCATCATCAAGGGAGAGGCAAATCAAAACTGCAATGAGATACCACCCCACATGGGTCAGAACGGCTAAAAATTAACAAGTCAGGAAACACAGGTGTTGGCGAGGATGCAGAGAAAGGGGAACCCTCTTACACTGTTGGTGGGAACACAAACTGGTGCAGCCACTGTAGAGAATAGTGTGGAGGTTCCTCAAAAAGCTAAAATAGAACCACCCTATGATCCAGCAATTGTACTACCAGATATTTACCCAAGGAAAATGAAAACATTAATTTGAAAAATACATATGCATCCCTATGTTTATTGCAGCATTATTTACAATAGCCATGATATGGAAGCAGCCCAAGTATCCACTGATAGATAAATGAATAAAGGATATGTGGCATATATACACAATGGAACATTACTCAGCCACAGAAAAGAATCAAAGCTTATTAACTAATTGTGATAATCATTTCACAATATATATAAACCTAGTCAAACTGTACACTTTAAACTTACACACTGCTGAATGTCAACTGTATCTCAATAAAACTGGAAAAAATTTAAAGAAAAAAAATATGACCCAACTACATGCTGCCTACAAGAGACTCATTTAGATCCAAGCACAAAAATAAGTTGAAATAAAGGACAGAAAAATACATTCTCTGCAAATAGTAACCAAGGGATAACCAAAGGATAACTGTGGTGGCTACACAAAAGCCTATGGACAGAAGAGATTTAATCAAAAACTGTTACAAGACACAAAGAAGAAATTTATATGTTGATAAAAGGTCAATATAAAAAATATGTAACACTTATAAATGGATAAGCATCTAGAACAGAGCTCTAAAATAGCTGAAGCAAAAACTGAAAGAACTGAAGGGAGAAACAGAGTTCTACAACAAATAGCTGGAGACTTCAATGCCTTACTTCAATTATGGATTAAAAAACTGAATGGAAGATTGAGAAGGAAATAAAGGACTTGAACCACATCATAAAACTTATTCTGGCATATGTATATGGAACTCTCCACTAAAAATCAGAATACAAATTCTTCACAAGGATACATGGAACATTCTCTAGGACAGACCATGTATTAGACCACAAAATAAGTCTCAACAAATTTGAAAAAACTGATATCTTACAAGGTATCATTTTAAACCACAATGGAATGAAGCTAGTAATCAATAAAAGAAGAAAAACTGAAAATTCACAAATAAACAGAAATTATGTAACACATTATTAAAACAATGACAGATAAAAGGAATCAGTAGGAAGTTAGAAAATACTCTGAAATGAATAAAAGCAAACACACAGCAAATCAAAACATATGAAAGGCAGCAAAAGCAATGCCCAGCTGTAAACATCTACATTAGAAAATAAGGAGGATCTCCAAACAATCACCTAAAATCACACTTTAAGAACTAGAATTAAAAAACAAAATAAACTCAAAGGTGGTAGAAGGAGGGACATAATATAATATTAGAGCAAAGACAAATAAAATAGAGACTAGAAAAATAGAGGAAAAAAAAAAAAAACAAAACCAAAACTTAGGTATTTGAAAAGATCACCAAAATGGACCAACACTTAACTAGACTGATGAAGAAACACAGGCAGGAGACTCAAATTACTAGAATCAGAAGTGAAAGTAGGGGGGCACCTGGGTGGCTCAGTTGGTTAAGCAACTGCCTTGGGCTCAGGTCATGATCCTGGAGACCTAGGATCCAGTCCCACGTTGGGCTCCCTGCTCAACAGGGAGTCTGCTTCTCCCTTTGACCTCTCCCCTCTCAGGCTCTCTCTTATTCTCTTGAACTCAAATATATAAATAAAATCTTTAAAAAAAAAAAAAAGAAGTGAAAGTAGGAAAAGTTACTACTGACCTTACAGAAATTTTAGAAATTACCTAAGAATACTAAATAATTATCATATGCCAACACATTGGATAATCTAGAAAATTTAGACAAACTCCTAGAAACACATGAACTACCAGAATGACTCAAGAAGAAAAAATCTGAAGAGACCTGTAACAAGTAAAATGATTGACCAGTAATCCAAGGAATGGCCAGGATCAGACAGTTTCACTAACGAATCCTAGCAAACACTGAAAAAAAGAATTAACACCACTCTTCAAACTTCTCAAAAAAGTAGAAAAGAAGAGAAGACTTCCTTACCCTTCTATGAAGCCAGCATTACCCTGATACCAAAACCAGACAAAGATACCACCAGGAAAGGAATCTATACTCTAACATCTCTTATAAATATAGATGTATGTAAGCTTTAACAAAATACTAGCAAACCGGGGCACCTGGGTGGCTCAGTGGGTTAGGCCGCTGCCTTCGGCTCAGGTCATGATCTCAGAGTCCTGGGATCAAGCCCCGCGTCAGGCTCTCTGCTCAGCGGGGAGCCTGCTTCCTCCTCTCTCTCTGCCTGCCTCTCTGCCTGCTTGTGATCTCTCTGTCAAATAAATAAATAAAATTAAAAAAAAAATACTAGCAAACCAAACCAAATAGCATATAACCAATAGCATAATACATTGTGGGATTTATCCCAAGAATGCAAGAGAAGCAATCAGTTTAACACACTACACAAAGAGAATATGGGAAAAACCACCACATGATTACTTCAATGGACACTAAAAAATAATGCGACAGAATCCAATACTTTCATGATAAAAATACTCTGTAAGCTAGGATTAAAAAGGAACTTTCTTAACCTAATAAAGGGGGTTTATGAAAAACCAACAATTTATATATTATCCAATGACTGAAGACTGGATATTTACTTTGAAGATCAGGAATAAGACAAAGATGCTTGCTTTCTGCTTTTTTATTCAACATTGTGCTAGAGGGCCTAGTCAGAACAATCAGGCAAGAAATTAAATGAAAGTCAACCAGCTAAAGAAGTTAGAACTGAAACTATCTCTATTCACAGGTGATATATTATGTATATAATACATAAAGAATAAGAAAAAACACACAAACCATTAGAGCTAATACAGAAATTCAAAAATGTTGCAGGGTATAAGATGAACACACAAAAATCAGTTGTATTTCCTTCCATATACCATTAAAGAAAAATATGAAAATGACATTAAGAACTTAAAATAGCATCAAAAATATAAAATGTTAAAAAATATATATATAATGTTTGGGAATATATTTAACAAAAGAGGCATAAGTTTGTACATTGGAAACTATAACACATTGCTGAAAGAAACTAAGAAGATTCAAATAAATAAGACTTCCTGTGTTCATGAATTAGAATTTATACATTATTAAGATGGCAATATTCCTCAAAGTGATCTACAGATTCAATCCAACCCCTATCAAAATCCTAGTACCTTTTTTTTTTCTTTAACAGACAGAAAGGCCAATCCTAAAGTTCAGATGGAATCACAAGGGACTTCCAATAGATAAAACAATCTCAAAAAACAAGAACAAAGCAAAAATCCTCATACTTTCTGACTTGAAAACCTGCTACAAATGAGGTACTGTGGTACTAGCATAAGGTTATACATACAGACCAACAGCATAGTACTGAGTTCAAAAATAAATACATATATCTATGGCCAATCTATTTATGACAAACAAGACAAGACTATTCACTTGGGAAAGAATAATGTCTTCACCAAAGGCCGCTTGAAAAACTGGATGTTTACATCCAAATAAATGAGGTTGGACCCTTAGCTTACATTATATGCAAGTACTAACTCAAAACAGATCAAAGCTTAAATATAAGCACTCAGACTGTAATATACTGTATATATACTCAGAAGAAAACATTTGAGTACATTTTCACAATATCCAATTTGGCAATGGATTCTTAGAAGTGACTCCGAAAGCATAAACTACAGTAAAAGGAAAAAATAAATTGGAATTCGTCAAGATTAAAACCTTCTATGCACTGAAGGATACTATCAAGGAAGTGGGAAACAACCTACAAAATAGGACAAAATATCTGCAAATCACATCTCTGATAAAGGTCTAGATTCTAGAAAAAAGAACTATTACAACTCAACAACACAAATACCACGCTCAAAAATAGGCAAAATGAACAGACATTTTCCCAAACACATACAAACAGCCAAGAAGCACTTGAAAAGGAGTTAACATTTATTAGTCATGAGGGAAATGCAAGCCAAAATGACAGTAACATGTTACTTTACAGCCACTAGCAAACCTAAAATTTTTTAAAACACAGGGGATAGACAGCAAGCATTGGCCAGGCTGTGGAGAATTTGGAACTCTTGTACATTGTTAGTAAATGGCACCTGTTATAGAAGACAGTGAGTTGGTATCTCCAAAAGTTTAAGACATGACTCAGCAATTCCATTCCTTGCTACGTTCCCAAAATAACTGAAAACAAATATTCTAACAAATACTTATATAGAAGATTCACAGAAAAGTAACCAAAACCACCACTATTCACAACAGACAAATACAACCCAAATCCATCAAAAGATGAACAGATAAGCAGAATGTGGCATATCCATGGAATGGCCTGCATTTAAATGAACTATTCAGTGGTTGAATAGTAGACTCAGAGAGACAAGCAGCAGATTGGCTGTTGAGGGAATGGATACAGGATGGGGAGTGAATGCTTCCGGGTATGGGGCTTCGACTGGGGGCAATGAAATGGCTCTGGGATGAGAGAGAAATGATGGTTCTCAATATGCTGAATGAACTATTTTTTTTTTTTAGTACAGTTTTAAAATGGTTAATTTTAACATATGAAATTTACCTCAATAAGAAAATGTATATGATACAGCATAGGACTGTTTAAAGTACATCTTAGGAGAGGACTGACATATGTAATAATATAATTGGCAACCAACATAAAAAAATGCATACTTTAAAACATACCAAAATCATCAAATCTTTGTACAGTATGAAAAAGAGGAAAACAACCAGAGCTAAGGTTTATATTGAATGCTTATGGGAAAAGTAGATATTGATATTTTATTATTAGCTCAGACAGATTATGCTGTGGTTAAAAAAATAATAAAACATCAATGGTTTACAATAATGATATTTCTTCCTCACATATCTGTTAACTGATAGCAGATTTCAGGTTGACTCCATGAAATTTTTATTCCAGGAATGATGCTGAAAGGACAACTTCTTTCTCTATTTCTTGGCAGAGGGAAAAGAGAAATAGTGGAGCCAATCCCAGGCTTTTAAACTTCTGCTCTGTGTGGCATATATCACTGCCACTCGTGCTCCTCTGGCCAAAGCAAATGATTCAGCCAAGAGTGACGGCCATGGGGTCGGGGTCTACTTTCCTTCTGAGAGGGGGACTGCAAAACATATCAATGAGGATGGGTAATCCTATCACAGGGACACACAATACCTGGAAATTACATCTAATAAAACATCATTTTAAAGGATAAACTACAGGAAACAAAGGAAAAAACCCCTATAACATGCACAACAAGTATCTTTAGGTCCAAGAATATGAACTTTTTTTTCCCCCCCAGTCTGGTAGAGATCCCCAAATTGTCCTATAAAAATGCTACAGTAATTAACTTTCCCACCAGAAATGCATCAAATGCTAGTATTACCAAACTTGTTAAATGTTGCCACACTGGTTGGTAGAAAAAAACACTTCATCATTCTTCTATTTCTTTGTTTATGAGAAAAGTTGAACATTCTCTGTATATTTGCCATTTGTTTCTCCTACTCTATACACTACCTGTTGGATAATTTAAGATGAATAAAGTTTTAGTCTGAGCAGAAAACAGAGTCAAACTCTTAAAATTCTTTGTTATCTGCTAAAAACCAGATCTGAGGCTTAGCCAGTGTGGCTAAGGCCATAAGTAAAGAAGAAGGATCCCGGGTCTGGGGTTTATATCTGACACAGCAAGTGCCAGAATTTATTCTGTCTCTTTTTGATTACAATATGTTTAAGTACCATCACAGCAAAGACATAGGTTACCAGACATGGGAGAGTTCACTCTTGATAAAAGCCTAGGTTCTACAGATTGTGAAATATGAATCGCAGACCCACAGTACTGCTGGTGACCGTGGAGAAGAGTTGAAGGTCTCTTGATCTTGGACTGGCATGCCCCACGTCTCTGACACTGGAGAAAATGCAAACTGTTCAGCAGGGCTCTTCTCGGCACTCTGCTGTAATGCTCCCTCCACTGCATTTCCCAAATTGTTTTCTATAGAATATTAAGTTCATTAGATGTCACAGAGGAAAAAGGGGTGGGTAACAATGTGGTCGAAGAAGTTTGCAAAAGACTGCCTATACTAGATCTTGTCCTCAAACAGACTCGCTAGCTGTGGAAAGTTGGTGAGTTCGGAACCTCTCTGGGCTCGGTTTCCTCGTGTTGACAATGAGGGTAATATTAACACCCATGTTGCAGACTTGTTGTATTAAACAAGTTAATTCAGGCAAAGCCCTAACCTCTGGCACCTATTTGAGCAGTAATGATTTCCTATGTAAAGTAATAAATTTCCCTTTGAATACCGATGCAGTCAGTACTTGCTTATCACTTTTGTGACTAATGTGATGTACACTATTAAAAAAAAAAACAAAATAAAAATGATTGATAAGCAACAGGTAAGCGGCACTGCTGGTGGCTGCTGGGGTCACATGAAGAGGACGCATGCTTCTTCCAGCCCGACAGGCTTCCGAATCCCCTGAGGACACTGCTTCAGAAACCAAGCGGGAAGGGCTTCTCAGGTCTCCAGGGTAAACTAAGTCCAGCGGCTGGGAATTTTCCAGAGACGCTGCTGCTGCAGATCCATCCCGCTGTCTGCACTCCAGGTCTTGTCTCACAGAAGCCCTGTGACTTTGTTTTCTTCTTCGTGCAAGTGGCCATCACACTAAATTTCAGTAGAGTGGGTATGTTGGAAGGGACAATGACAAAAATATTCTCACAGTGGCAGTATTGCTATCAGAGGAAAAGAGGTTTATGTATGGCTCGGGTCAAAGAAATCAGAGACTGATGTATTATAACATTGAGGAATGGATGAGCAAAAGTAAATAAATAACATTATAATCACCACCAGAACCAAGAAAAGACCTGGGAAAAGGAGACGGGTGTTGGTGGTAGGTGTTGGCAGAGGAGGGGAACATCTGCTTGCTAAAAGCCAAGCTGCCTTGAGCATGAGGACCTTTTCTCCTGAGTCTTTTAACCCAAATGCCTGGAAAATTCTTGGCACACAGCAAGCACTCAAAAGAGATTTCATTATTAAATCAATGCATGAACAAATGAGAATATGGTTTTATTCAGTAACTAAAATGTAGACTGGATAATAAAAGAGAAATAGTATACATTTTTATAGGAGATACTCAGTTTTGCTAAGGAGAAACAATAGGTCTGATAGACCTATTTATTCTGTAAAATGACCAACCACCTAAGACCACTGGTTATTATTTCAGAGTCTCATTCATGACAAGCTGAATTTTCTCTCCTTCTCTGGAAATGTCTTTCATCGGGAAGCAAGGAGGAAGAGAGAATCTCCAGAAGTCTCAGCCATATTCTTTCCCAGATCCCGGCTGAGACCAGAATCGCGGCCCTCTTCATGCTAAGAGGTGATGGGGAGCCCCAGAACATCCTGTCCCTCGCCCAACCACCCGGAAGAGTGGGAAGGGGAGGGCCATAAGAAGAGAGTGGAGTTCTGCCTCCCCAGACCCCCCAGACCCTCAGACATGACACAACCCTCAAATATCAGTTTGCACATAGGAGCAGCAGCACTTTCCAAGCACAAGGCTCTGGAGTCAAACTGTCTTAGATTTGTACCTAAATATACGCCAGGCCAGCTGTGGAACCTTCCAGAAGCTACTACAGAAACCTTCCCGACCACAGGACCATGTGGCCGAATGGGGCAAGACTGCTCACACACCTGCCTCATCACATACAAAAGGTTTTGCATAAATAGTGGGACCTTCTCAGTACAGCAATTCTCGTATAAAATAAGTGTCTTCAACAAACAGCTAAAGCTGTTATTTAAATGATCTCAAATTTCTTGCATTAGAAAGGTAGTGATAAAGATGCTGCCACCTTTATTAATTTGCTAATGCTCTGTAACAAATAACTGTGTGTCTCTGTGTCCTAATCTCCCCATTTTACAAAGATGTCAGTCATACTGGATTAGAGGCTCCCTCTAGTATAACCCAATCTTCACTAATTACATCTGCAACAACCCTATCTCCAACTAAAGTCACATTTCCCATTAATCTGAATCAGCAACATTTTGTCATGCAAATTTCCACTTCCTTCAGAGAGGCTGCTGGAGGCAGTATGTTACCCATCCATACAAAAGCAATATAATACTTATTCTACTCATAATCACTGCCAGTAATAAAGCCCTAGCTGGTCCCTGGCACTGAGCCGCCACCTCACCACATTGTCCCTGTGCTGACCATTGAAGGAGGGTTACCGCCTCACCATCATAAAGAGGCTCCAAGAGACCGGCTTGGCCCAGCTCACACTGCTGGCGGGTACAAGGGCTGGGACTCAAAGACAGAATTCCTCCATCTTGATCCTAAGAGAAGAACCATGGCCCTCTGCCAGTCGGTATGCTACAGGGAATCAGGAAAGATGCAGGAGCGGTATCAGGGCTTCCCAGCTGTAAAGACCACTTGTGCCAACACAGCAGCCCGCCAGGTAGCATAAGATGGACAGGTTATCTCATTCAAAGATGGATTCTCTTAGATTATATACCTTGCATCATAATCTTGGATGAATTATTATTTTCCTCATTTTTTTGTCACAGGTGCTTCTAAGATAGATCATGGGGATAAACAAGAACACCACAGCCAACATCCAGTTTGCTGACCTGCGGGCTGTCCCAAGTGGGAAGATAGGGAGAAGCCTCCAGGTCTAATGATAATTAACTCTACCACTTTCTCCACAAGTTAGATGACATCCTTCAGATGGAAAGTTAAAAGCCATCTGGTCCACCCTCCCCCAGGGCATGCCAGCCATTGTCCTTTCCAAACAAAGCTTCTGAGCTAGAACTGGCACCAGTCTCAGCTGAAATGTTCTGAGGAAGAGACTAGGAACTGGCCTCAGCACAGGGGGACATCTCACTCCAAACAAGCCACTCTCCCATGCATGGGGTCTAAAGGTAGAATCAAGTCCTCAGCCTTCATTACAGTAACCTTTCAAGGTAGGAGTGCACACAGGTACCCAACTCCAGTCACGGAGAATGTCAGTTTCAAAACAGGATTTGCTTCAAGTGAAGCATGTAAGAAACATCAAAAATGCTCCATGATTTTATTTCTCTAAATTACCTTCTTCTCTTAAGATGGTTTGCAGTGGGGTGCCTGGGTGGCTCAGTGGGTTAAAGCCTCTGCCTTCGGCTCAGGTCATGATCTCGGGTCCTGGGATTGAGTCCAGCATCGGGCTCTCTGCTCAGCAGGGAGCCTGCTTCCTCCTCTCTCTCTGCCTGCCTCTCTGCCTACTTGTGATCTTTCTCTGTCAATTAACTAAATAAAATCTTAAATAAATAAATAAATAAAAAGATGGTTTGCAGTGAACACAGTTGAAGGCTATTACTAGCTCTAATACAATAACAGATGGGAGTATGCCCCCAAATCATGTTAATGCCTTTATTAAACTAGGTGCAACTGCATACAATAATTGCCAAATGACTACAGGGTGACTTTGAAATCCCAGGAGTGAAGAATGTAAAGATTAACCGAAGAACCACCCTGCAATGACCCTCAGTGCAACTAATCCCCACCTGCCAGCCTCCACAGAGCACCTCGAGCCTGCCTCATCCTCTCCAGGACACAGCTGTGGGCTGAGAGCTAGCCCTCTACCCACCCCAGCCAGGGCCTCCCTCTCCCAACCCCCCCACCACCCCCCACCCCATATGTGCTATCAGCATTCAACTTACTACCCAGCACAGGGAACCTACCTGAAAACTGACGTACCCAATTTAAACACTGAACTGAAAATCCTAAAGCAATGTTTGGTCCTCAGCAGGATACCCTGGAGATACTCTAGAGCCTCTCACTTGGTGCTGACTCGGGACTGGCACTGTTCAGATTGATACAGAAGCCCCTACCGAGGTGTGCCCCTCAAATATAAGTAGGTTCCCGGGAGCCCCAGAGCAGGGACTGCTGTCCTGGCCTGTGCACTCCTTGCTCATCCCCGGGGGTTTCACCCCTGCCTGGGACGCCCAGCTCAGGATGCCCAGCCCAGCTCTGCACCCTCCCCAGTCCTGCCCAACCCCTAGCCCCAGTGCTGGTCTCCCCAGAAGCTGACTTAGCTGCTCACGTCCTCTCATCCTGGATTGTGCAAGAACAGGCCTCCTACTAGGTGAGAACAGCCCCCGATCTTTTCAATAAGACAGAACACTGACCCAGAAGGACATTTAGTTACTGTGCCCTGCACAGAGTATGCCCTTCATCCAAGTTTGCTGCTTTGAATTGAATTCATCAAATTGCAACCCCGAACAACTGCTCCCAGGTTCAACCTCAAAAGTTAGCTTTATCAAGAAGATGTAAAAAATTTAAAAATTAGAAACACCAATAATCCCTAGAAATTCTGATATGAAAGAACCCAAAGGACACTTGAGCCAATTCATTTATTTTATACAATTTGTTATAAAAGAATGTCAGTGCAGTCCCATAGCTTGCCTAATATCAAACAGGTTGTTATTGGTAAACCCATGAAGGACCTTCTTTCTATCCCTAAAGGTCTGTGAATAATGAATGCTTGATCGTGAACAGTATGATAAATTCTGCACTATGCACTGAAATAAGAGATCACACCCCACTTCTATCCCAATCTTTGTGTAGCAACTCTTCACGAAACTGTGGTCTTAATTTAAAGACTCGATCGGATTTCAGGCCCTGGGATGGGGTCTGTGAAGTGTCAAGGTTAGATAGGCCTCAGAACCCTCCAACTACCGCTGAGAGCTTAAAAGTCAGCCCAGAGCAACCAAGACAAACACTGAAGAAAAGGGATTTATGCCACAGCATCACCAGGAGTTTTATCAAGACAGAGAACGGCCCTAAAACAGAAGGCATTATTTATAATCCACAATGTGTTTGCCGAAGGTTCATGAGCCAAAACCCAATGAAATGCCTATAAATTACATTGTTACCCAAATCCCCAATGAAATCTGAAATTTCCTTAACCTTCCTGAAACTATCCATTCCTCTTTTACCCATTCCCCTAGGACACAATTAAGTCAGCAGAGAAACTGTGAGTATGGAAAATACACACGTATTATGGGAAACAAATATGAATTAAGTTTCAGCCATCAGTCCTTTGATGCTCTCTAACATCTGCATGAGTGAACCAGCCAGAAAAGAAATCACTTGGCAAGAGATTTTTCCAGCCCTAAGATGTTCCACATGCTAATTAAGGGCTCTGTTAGGGGCCTGACCTTCAAGGACGAGGTGCTTATTAAACCTCTTTGGTTTCTCCCTCTGACTGAGATAGGATTAGATTAAAAAAATTGTACTTAAATGTTAATAAGAAATTATTTTAGCTCAGAACTTTGATGTTGCTTATGGACCGTGGATATGAGATTTCAACCTAACATAATTGACAGGTTGTTCCCCATTATCTCTCCCAAAATGTGACTAAAAGTTTTTGTTTTGTTTTGTTTTTTTCTTTAAATTTTCTTTTCTTAAAACTTTCTATCCTGGCGTTAATCAGATTTTGCTTATTTTATTATAACTAAGTAGATTTTCTTTTTTGTATAATTTACATAAACACAAGTATTAGGATCTAAGCTAGAAGACCAAGAGACTTTTCAAAACAAGTATGACTCCTACAAAACTAAAGATCAGATCAGATGCCAGATTAAATGAAATAATAAAGTTGTTAAAGCAAGGAAATAAGTAAAAAGGAAAATATGAGCGAGTACCCAATAACCCCACCATTAAAGTACTAATGAGCGTAGGCATGGTGTTTCCCTAGCAGAGCATTGAGGATCACCTACACCAGAATCACCTGGGCTTGTTTTTTTTTTTTTTTTTTTTTTTAAGATTTTACTTATTTATTTGACAGACAGAGATCACAAATAGGCAGAGAGGCAGGCAGAGAGAAGGGGGAAGCAGGCTCCCCACTGAGCAGAGAGCCCAATATGGGGCTCGATCCCAGGACCCTGGGATCATGACCCGAGCCGAAGGCAGAGGCTTTAACCCACTGAGCCACCCAGGCGCCCCTGGGCTCCTTTTTTGACCATGGATACCAGGCCCCCACCAGCCATGTCTTGTATCTCTGTCTTGATAGTCTGCATTTTAATAAATTCTCCCCTAACTAGAAACAACAGTTTTTGACAATTGCTATTACAAAGGGACACAGAGCACTACTTCCCAGTTTCCCTAAGTACCTTCCATCTTAATATCTGGGGAAAGTATTCTGCCCTTGAAGGGAAAAAAAATTATTTTATCCAATTCCTTTACAATATTACCATGTACAAAGTAAAATCCATAACCATTTTAATAAGAAAGGAATTTTAATATTTTCCAATAATTTCTAATACATCACATTGTTCACTTCTTTATTTAGCAATATAAAACCCTAAAAGCAGAGAGGAAAAATCGGGGGGCATCTTATTCCCGTGTTCACCTGTACTGAGCATAGAGGGCTCCTGGGAGAAGGGATGATCACTAAGCAAGGGTATGTTCAGAAAAAATGCAATATATCTAAAAAATGGAGTCTGAAATAGCTGCGAACCATTTATCCTAATACTGAATATGACAAAGGTTTCTTATGGGGTGATGTGGGGAAGTCGGGGGTGGAATCAGTGGAAAGCTACAATGGGGAGGACAGCATCTCCCCCGGATCCTACAGCCCTGCATTTAGCTGCAGCTGTGAGCATCAGGCCCCACTAACGCGCTCCCAGTACACGTTTGCTTTGCAAGGCACCGTGTGAGAAACACAGCCCCTAAAAGCCAAGACCTGAAATAAAGTGTGCTTCAAAAGGCTGATTTTGGTTCTTGACAGATCATTACACTCATCTTCCTGGTTGGTCTAGACAAACATTTCTGCCATTACTTGTCTGCCCACAAGTATTTATAAAACAATTCTAGAACAATTACAGGAAAGTTGAGGACTCCTGCGGTATAATCAGCATAAAGCTTTTCTTTTCCTTATTGAAAAGATGGTGAACAAAATTAATTCTGCATTCATGCCAAGAGGTAATGAAATAAACAATGTTACATTAATATTATAATGTGACTTTTAGAGTCAGATAGTCGGTAATCATATTTTATGAAATATACGCCTCATTGACGTCAGCCCCAAATAAGTTATTACTTCTGTTCATTAAATGCACAAAAGTACATCAGGCAAAATTAGATTATTCTATAGCAATCTATTTTATTAATTTTTTACCAATAAAGTAAGTATTGAAGCATAATTCCTCTTCAAACACAATTTTAAATTGATAGCTTACTCATTTAGAAAAGGACACAGCAAGGAGTAACCAATTTAAATGGATGCTTCCTGCTATTAACACAACTGCAAGTTATTGTGATTTGTCATCCCTGGAAAACCTTCATGATGAGAGAACCCTCTGGTAGAGGAACTGGCTCCTCAGAGATTCTTTTCTGGAGGGGTGGGAGGTGGTGAGTTGAAAGTGGAAACTAAGTCTATCCTTACGACCTTGACTGTCCAAGTTTCCTGATGGTAAAAAGAAATTACTCCTTTGACAAGATCTGGCAATCAGGTCAAACACTGAAAGTCCAGAATTCAAAATCAGTGAGGGTGCTTCTGTGTGAATGGAGGGAGCTACCTAGCAGCCTCTTTCTCTGTGACTGGACAAAAAAAAAATCAAATTCCAGTGAGTTATCCACTGGTGTTTCAGTACGGTTTGCTAACGATGGAGGAGCTGATTTTCTACTTTAAAACTTCCCACCATGGCAGCACATGGTGCTGCCTCTGGGTGTCTGAGACCATTTCTATTGGCATTAGTAACTCCAGAGTCGATCTCTGAATTATGGAGAAATCGGTCTTATATGGTATAAAGCATCATAATACCTCTCTAAAATACTAAATTAAAATAATTTCTGTAAAAAGTTAAATTGTAAAATATTTCTACCCCCAAAGTTTTGAATAAGGGATTGTGGGTCTGGGTCTGTATCCTTACCTGGACCTGTTGCTATATGTCAACCAAATCACCATTGTGGCCTGAGGCTTACCTTCATACCCTCATGGGGAGGGCAGGTGGACGATTCCGGGCTCTGGCAGGAAGCATCCAAGGGGCTGTCCAGGGGCAATCTCAGGAGGCCTCATGGGATGACAGTGAAGGTGAGATCTGAAAGGAGAAGTGCTTCTCTCATTACAACAGACAGGAGCACAGCATGCCACCCCCCTCCATCCTGCCAGTGTAGACAGCCAAGCAGGTGTGAAGGCAGGAACACCACCTGTGTGAGAACATGAAGAGCATGGAGCACAGTGAGGAGGGCAGAGGGAGGAAGAAGAGGAGTTCAAGTGCACAGGTGTGAACAGCCCAACGTGGAGAAATCTGACTTTTATGTTAAGTGTTCTGAACAACAGGGGTTGTATTTAAGGGAGGAGGAAGACATGACCAGATTTATCATTTTAAAAGATAACTCCGAGGCAAGAGAAAACACAGAGGAAACTTAAATGCCTACCACTAAGTGAAAGAAGCCAATCTGAAAAGGCTGACTTCTGTATGATCCCAACTCTAGGACACTGGAGAAAAGCTAAAACTAGTAGATAATTAAACTATCGGGGTTGCCAGGGGCTAGCAGGAGAGGGATAAACAGGGTCGTGAAACTGTTGTATATGACGGACTTAAGGTCATTTGTCCAAACCCTTAGAAATATCGCAAGGGTGATTCCTCAGGGGAAGCAGGGACTCTGAGTGAGAATGATGAGTGTAAGTCCTTCTGTTATAACAAATATGCCCTCTGTTGTGGGGTGTTGGTAATGGGGGAGACTATGCATGTGTGTAAGGGCAGGGGGTGTTTGGAAACTCTTCTCGCTTTTACTGTGAACCAAGAACTGCTCTAAGAAGATAAAAATTGTTAAAAAAAAAAAAGAGGTAACTTTGGCTGATTTGTAGTGAATGGACTAAGGGAACAAAAGCAGAAATAAGACCAGCGTGAAGGCCTTTTCAGCAGAATAGGAGGGAAGAGGAGGTGGATTGTAGTAGGGTAGGAGGTAAGGATACAAGTCAAATTTTTCCTCTTTTTTTATTATTACTTTTTTTTAGAGATAGAAAGTGTGAGCACATAAGCAGGGGGTAAAGGGCAGAGGGAGAAGGAAAGACTCTTAAGCAGATTCCATGCTGAACATAGAGCCCTATATGGGGCTTGATCTCACAACCCTGAGATCATGACCTGAACCCAATTCAACAGTCAGATGCTTAACCGACTCAGCCTCCCAGGTGCCCCAGAAGGTAACATTTTAGAGGGTTAATCATGGAAACTTCCTTAATGGACTATGGGAGTGAGCAGCAATGAGGGATGGAGACCAGGGAGCAACACTTGGGGGAGATGTATGAATTCACCTTTGGGTATTACAGCCCCTTTCAAAGTAGAGATGTAAGCAGGCATCTCATATATAGATCTGGATCAGGAAGGAAAGATAAATTTGGGGTCATAAGCTTATGGAAGGCAGTTAACACCATCACAATGTGGGGAATTCACAAGATGACTTGGGGAAGGAGAGTATAAACAGAGACATGAGGTTGTCTGAGATCAAGACTGAGTCAACTATAAAATTTACAAGTCAAGCAAAGGTTAATAAGAGAAGCCAGTAAGATATGAGGAAAAACAGAGAAAGACAGAGAAAAAGGTACTGCAGAAAGATCAGCTCTATTTTGTGCCACCAAGTTATCCAAGACGATGAGGACAGTGAAATATCTAAATGATCTTTGTTGTCATTTCTGGCTGGCTGGCAGGTCCGTGGAAAGGATGAAATATGGTTCATCCCACCACAACTGTAAGCTATTGGGTACAGCTCATAAACAGCACAGAGTTCAGAGCCAAAGCCTAGGGCAGGTACTCCCTCTGCTCCCCCATTCTCCAGGGAGTGACCCCCACGCTGCCCTCAGCACCAGCATAAACAGCTTCTGAGAAGCAATCCTGACCAGCCAGGGGCTGCATGTCCCTGTCACAGGCCTGCTTAGGAGACCTCACTCCTTCCTGTCATCACATTCCATTTATGGGATCATGCAGATGTATTCTGCAGCCAGGTTTTAATTCAGTGCAGGGGAGGTGGTGAGCTGCAACCCTGCACCCACAATCTCCAGTATTAGAAGCACGATGGGTGCTCAACAAACATCTGTAGATAGAAGAGACATTCTTTTCATTGGCGAAGACTGTGCTGTGGCTGATGATGGGTTGGTTTGTTTTAAAATCAGACCAATGTAGTTTGGGCATCACCAAATAGATTGATGCTGGAACAACCTTATACTTAGACTCAAAATTACAAGTGATAGAATTTAGAAATTGCTAACTAAGGGCTCCTACCTAAAAAAATTTACTTACCTTGTCTTAATAGAGGGCTAAAAACTCCCATGACATTAACCCCTTTGGCTTTAAAATTCTTCAACTTACACAGATATTCTTTGAGAGGTCACATGTGTAGTCACTCTCAACCACACTCACGGTAAGAAATATCAGAACAGTGAGTCAGCTCCCAGCAGTCACAGAGGACATGACCAGGAGTGCTAAGATTTGGAATGAGAAGGAAGTGTTCTGACTACCAGGACTCCTCCTTCGAAGCTAGGACTCTACATAGTCCTGGGATCTGAATAAAAGATAAAGAAGAAGCAACAACCAATTTCCTTCCCTACATCACAGGAGTCAAGCAATGGTAAAAACAAAAACAAAAACTAAAAAACTAGCTTATAGAGTTGTAAATTCCAAAATCAACTTTTGCCCCCACTATGGGCACAGGGCTAACAAGGAGCAAAACCAGGACTCAAAATGAGAATTGCATCACATGAAAGCCAAGCTCTTTCGACTAATCCATGCTTCCTCTGACTCCTGAAATCTGCTTAGGTAATGCCCACTGAGAAACTAGCCCTCCTTTGCTCCTGATTCACACCCCTGCTCATAACCTACTATTTTCACATTTAAAAGCCCATCCAGAACACAGCCAAAGGTTAGTATTACTGATATTTTGTATATTCAAACCAAGAACTGGAGTCAGCCAAAGACCTCTGTGCTAACACATTGTTCCCAGTCTGGTCAGAAATCCACGAAGATTTGATGCCTGCCTCATGTCAGACACTGAGTTCCAGCAGATATATTACTGTATTTACCCCCCACAGAAACCCACAGATGTCACATCCCCACACTTCTTCAGTTAGAAGACTGAGAGTCAAAGAGAAGAAATAATTTTGATAAGGCTGAAAGCTGAGGAGTAATGGACAGATTTGCTTCCACGCAAGCATAGCAATTAGTGAAATCATTCCTGGTCATAGGCTCTCTGCCACCAGATCTAAATCCAACAACTGTTAAAATGTTTTGGACTTCAGTTTGTATGTTTCTAGGACAATCTACTAAAACTATCAAGTGAGTTAGTACCTGCACCCCATGGCTACCCACAGCTGGCATCCAGAAATTCCAGAATCAGTATTTTTTTAAGCATCAAAATGCTCCAGGGGCAATGGGTCAGACAATCTTCCTTCTCCCAATCCAGCTCCTCAGCAGTAAGCTGTGCCAACAGCACACAAGTGTCTGCCGTTGCAAAACAAAGCACTCAGTACAAACCCAGAAGATTTGAGCCAACAGGATGCCAAATGGCTGGTGTCCTTTTCTCTTCACACATGTCTACCCTCCACCTAGAACGGTCTAGACCGTTCTAGACCATTGGAACGGTCTAACTCTTGTGACCTCGAGTAAATGTGGTCCTCATGAGGACAGATACTCACTTTTGGTGCAGACGAACTGTGTGGACACAGAACATGTTGCCAGCCCTCTGGGGGATAAATGACACACTAATACATACAAACTGGGATATCATGTTCCCCTCATCAGTCACTCACAGAATCAGCCACAGGACTCCTCCTGAGCTCCGTTTTGATCTATGTGTCCTTCTAGGTGAATACCTCTCTCCTCAAAGTTCTAAGTGTCCTAAGTCTGCAAGAAAGGATGGGGTTCCACACAACTGAACCCCGCATCGGCCCAGGCAAGTGATGGCTTAGTCCGGGTCTTCCTGGTCAAACTAACCTGCAAGGACACCTGTTTCAAGACTCAGGGAGGCAAACGCACCCCCCCTGCTGTCCTCATTTCCAATTCCTCTTAACTTTTCTATTTTCATGGGGTCATAATTAAAATTACAGCTCTTTTTATTTACATAATATAACTAATACAGGTATTTCTTTCACAAATTTACCTTAATTTCTCATAAGAACCCTATCTTGTGTCTAATAAGAAACCTTTGAAAAGGCATTACAAGTTAATAGAACCTGAGAACCAAGTGACTTCCCCAAGTTCTGACCTTGTGGGTGACAGAGCCAGGACCTGGACAGCAACGTTCACCCCAAACCTCCTGCTCTTCTTGCCAGGACACGGTGGCCCAGACTCCCTGTGCCCACACGTTCTAGCTTTGGGTGTCAAGGAAAGAGGGCTAAATTCAGAAGGCGCCTCCTGGCTCCTGCCTGATGGCAAGACCTTGGAAAAGTTGCCCAGAATCAGTCTCTTTCTGCAAAACTGAGAGAGGCTGTCACCTTCTCTGGACTGGGGTGCTCTTACAATCCACAATCCACTCTCCACCCAGTGGCCAGAACAGTATTTTTAGAACATAAATGCCCTTTGCTTTCCTACCTGCACCCTCCAACACTCTGACCTTGAACAATAAACAACTTTTCACTGTAATGTACAGACCCTACCTGATCTGGGCTGTGCTGGCTGCTCCGTTGTGCCCCTCCACTCCCCTATTCCGTCACCGTCCTGCAGCCACAGCGGCCCTTTGCACGGGCCTCCAACAAACCAAGTTCACTACCACTCTCGCAGCTCCTAGCCCTCCAGGGCAGCCCATTCTCACTGTTGGGGTTTGAGAGGCCCCCGTGTGTCCTCTCTCTAAAGGAGCTCCTTCTCTGCCCTCACTCCTCTCCCAACCCATCGCCCTAGGGCTTCATGTCCATCACACTATCACCACCTCAATTCTATTTGTCTTTCTGCTTTTCATTTATTTCCCCCTCTCCTCTCTCTACTCCTTAACTACAATACACACCCCCTGTGTCTTCTTTACCCTCCATCCCTGTCTCCATTTTGTCCCTAACACCTTAATGTCTGGCACCTGCTAGGAGCTCAAAGCATCTTTGTCAAATAACAAATCATCTGTAAAAAGACATATAAATAAAAAATATAACCACTAAATTCAAATCACAAATTTATGGCTATTTGTTTTGATCTGGGCCAAAATTTACTGCCCTACTGTCTAAATAAAAACAAAACAAAACAAACTAAAAACAAAAAGACCCACAGTACTCCTAAGCAGATGTAAAAGGCAAACAAGAAATTTTGAAGAAAATTCTTCTTAAGTATTAAAGCAACAACAGAGACCAAATACACCACCTGTGGGAAACCAATGAGTCTTGAAGGAAGTAAGACCTGTGGGACCGCTGGTCACAGCACCTTGTTTATGGATTACTCTTACATATTTGCTTTAAGATAATGAAACAATATTTAATATTTCTCCTCGTTCCTCCAATTCAGACTTGATGAATTCAGAGCACCTACAGAAATTCCCTACCACAACCTCTTCATCCTGCCAGCCTCCTTCCTTGCCCTGCCTTCTGGGCATTCTTCAAAACTTTACTCTCTTGCCTTAGGCAGGAGAGAAAGAAGAGTTAGCCCTAGAAAGGAAAGCCCTGCCTTTCCTCTGAGGGGACAAAGAAACCATGCACACGGATGCACTGAGCTGCCCACAAAGTGTCCAATCAAAGACTCGGTAAGGGCCAGCACCTCATTCTCACTGATTCTCGATGCTCACCAACACTGAATTTTATAATCGTAACTAAGCCGCGACACCTCTGAACAAGAACTATGCCTTCTATTTCATTCTTATTCCCCAAAGCATAGGACTTATATCCAAGAAAATACCTACAATTGATTCCTACCAATTAACATAAATTAAGCATGTCTTATTACATTTACTTTTTCTGGTATTTCCCACATCTTTCATCATCGCATTATTAGGACTACAGAGAAAAGACCGAGTGCTAGCACATAAGAAACTAAAATGCAGGAAAGTTTCTTTTAAAAATAAATAAATACAAACTGCTTTATGCACAGCTTGTAAAATCAGAAATTAATTGATGCAAATGTGCTGACACACATTCTAATGTTTTTATTTTCGACATCATTTAACAAATGCCGATCTCAACTATTTTTCAGAAGAACCATTTTCTTAATGCCTGTGTTAATGTGTTCATTATTTCAATATTTACACTCATGTAATACTTTTTCACAAGGAGTTTCTGGACTTTATACCCACCAAACAGCACAGAGAGGAACTTTTTTCAGGAAGGAAGGGGTGTAAGAATAAGCAAAGGGAAGAATCCTTCACCGCCAATACTTAGGGAATATTAGTAGTTCATATTATTCCTCTTCAGATATTGATTCCTTGGGATTCTCATCAATCCAATCAGAGAATGTGACCACATGCTAATAAGTGATCACCTCAGCCAACTTCCCTGAGGAACTTCCCCATGTAAGGAAATCTCTCTCATTTTAAAAGCATGCCCTCCATCACCTACCTTTGCCTTATTTAGGGAAACTTTTGAGGAAATCATTCTTATTGGCCTGACAAAATGGTTTTTGACCTCAAATACTTTGCTTCCCTAGCACCACCTATGAGTTAAGAAATAGCAAGAAGCTAAAAAAGATTCCTTCAACAGCAGAAGGCAGGAACCCTTAGTAACACCTCTGTTTCTGTAGCTGCCTCTGTATTTACCACCAGACTGGGCTTCAAAATCCACAACAACTACACACAGAAAGCTTAAAACCCAGCCTGAGGAAACTAACCAAATATTTAAATGTAGTTTGGTCCTTTAAAAAAATAAAATAAAACACTTAAATAAGTGTGATTTCAAGACATGCTGTTCCATAATATTTTCTTTTTGAATGTTAATAGAAAAATAATCTTATTTCTCAACAACCTGAAGTATACAACGATATTCAAAGAATTATCACCTATTATCTATCGATAAGTAAATATTCCTTTCGGAACTCACATTGAAGGACAACACAAAAGACTGCCCATGAGACAAGCATCTCAATGGCTAATCATACCATCATTTGTAACATCTGCCCTGGTAACTCCTGATTCAAAGCCTTAAACTTTGCTTTCTTAAAATACCATCCTCCCATCCCAGGCTGTTAAATTTCTACCATTTGTCCACTACATTCCAGTGATTAATTTTTCAGATTTTCAGAGATTCTCCAGATATCACAAGCTACCCACTGAGACCTCATCTTTCAAGCCATCTAAGAGAGATGTCCCTATTCAACTTGAGGCCTGTGGAATTCAGTTGGCAAAGATGAACAGAGTGAGCACGCAGAACATTCTCATAAAGATCCATGACTAACACCTGCTGAACTACTCAGGAAGACTGAGGTCTTCAGAAATCCCTTTTTATAGGGAAGCACAAAAGAATCTATGTTAGAACAGGCATTTACAGCCAGGAATATTTGTCTCTAGAAACTGAAATTATGATATTCTAGTCCACTCAGTAAGTACCCTGCTTTCATTTTCAGCATGTTTGTGAGCACACCTACTTCATTTAGGGGGACATTAATAACCAACCTGACTTACTACCCATGAGTCACCATTCCCTTTCCTGGGTTCAAGTTTGGTGATTAGTAAACCATCTGGTATCAAGGTTTTCATTGCAATCACATAAAGAATTAGTTCAGAAGCTGCCAGTGAAGAAGGCAGGTTGAGGAGGCCTTTGATTCCCTGGTTCAAACATTTAGAAACACTGTTGGCAATTTTAAAAATAAATCTGTAAAACCTGTGTCAAATTCAAAAGCAAGAAAGGGGACTCTTTGGTAGAAAATAGGAACTGAAGACCACAGCACAGAGTAGGAGTTGAAGTTGCAGAAATCTGGAGGTACCTGAATATACATGAGGTTCTAGGGTTTAGCACTCATGCTTCAGCTGGTTTTGAGGCCATATTTGGTGGAAAACTAGCCCCATGCTTCCTTCAAAAATAAAGGCCAAAGATGGAAAGCTATCTCAGCTAGAACAGAAACCTAAAACAAAAAGACTCTGCCCACTTTCTCCAAAGCTTGATTTGAAAGCAGACTCTCCTTCAGAGCTGTGGGATGATTGCATAACAGGATGATTACAAAGTACACAGAACCCCTAAGTGGCCCTTTCTTACTACTAAGGGAAAAGCTAGTGTAAAAACTGGTCAGCACTGAAATCCCCATCCAAGGAAACTATGAAAGAAATTCCCACTGAAGATAAGCTCACACACAAAAACACAAAGCACTAGAGAAAACTGTCTGAAATGACAGCTGACCAGCCAATGAAACCAAGGAGAGATTTCTCACCCCATGGAAGAGTAGCATGCCCAAAGGGAGTGTAAAGGACCAACTCCCCCAAACAGGCAAAAAAAGAACAAGTAAACTTAAAAAAGGAAAAAAAAAAAAGAGAGAGAGAACGAACTTCTGGAAATGGAAAACCGTTATAAAATTAAGACAGTCATAAAACAGTCAATAATACAATTCGAAAGAGCAAATTTGTGATTTGAAAGACAGACTTGAACAAACTATCCTGAATGCAGTATACAGAAACAAACATTTCAAGCGTTTCCTGACTACAAGTCAAGACTTCAGGGAGCTCTGAAGATCAAATATAGTGTAAAGACAAGTCACTATATATAGATCAATAACTCTGGGGAGAGAGAGAGAGAGAGAAAGAGAGATATGTTAAAATCTCAAGAGACAATAAAGTTAAACTGTTAACACAAATAACCTGAGGTGAAGGCTCTGCTCTGAACAAGCTGGTCCCTGAGGATCCTACATCCCCCGACCTTGCTGATTTGCAACCACCTATATTATTCATACTCCAGGAGGCTTTTCCTACATAGTAACCTGCCTCCCCTTCTTTATGCAATTAGCTTGCTCTCTGTTTAATACTTTAAATTCCAAATCCATAAATTTGGGTAAAATATTCACAGGCACAAATTAGTTTCCTCTTAAATTTGCTTAGAAGAACAGACCTTCCCTTGGCTGTCTTAAACATGTCCTGGAAAGCTGAACTTCATGGCTGAATCAAAAGACCACGGTTTGCCCTGTGGTTAAAATTCTCATTATCCTATGATCTTCTGATTTAAGCTTCAAAAATATTTTTCTCTGGCATAAAGAGACTTTTGATATTTTAGCTGTAATCCAAATCAATTCCTAAATTTATAACCACCTGATGTGTGTCTTTTACTCTGGTCAGTGAGACTCAAAATTTCTATAAAGACTTACTTCTTTCTGTAAATTTTCTGTGCCTGAGGCCCCTGTCTTTTAATTAAGAGTACACAAAACATGGAATCATACGACCACATGAGGAAGGACCTGGGCCACATTTATGAAGGGCAAATTGAAGGGAGCCAAGAGTTAGCATCTGGCATTTGTCAGTCAGCTTGCCAGGAGGAAGCAAAAGGTCTACCAAGGAGTTGCTGAGATGCCAGAAAATCTGCTTTAGAACAGGATTGTTCAGGATGATGGGCTACATGGTGGGAGAACAAGAGTAAACACAGCGCTCTAGAAAGTCATTGCCAACCATCAAAACAAACACATGGGATGAACCTGACTCACAGAAATCTAGACTCTAAACGGACAGAGTAGAATTACAGCAAGCATATTCAGTCCCAAATGGCATGCCATTACAAAACAAGTTACGGTCAATTGGAAAGGTAGATTTATAAAAGATAGTCATCCCTTGGGAGTCCACCATCCTTTCAAAATTTCAAAACCATCTCGCATACATCTTCTCATTTGATTTCAAACAGTTGGGGAGGTAGGCTCAGGAGGTATTATCACCTTTGAAGATGTATAAAACAAAGATTACAGAGATCCAATGATACAGAAAACATTGCATTGAACTTAACAAATGGCTAGAAAAGAAAGCTCACCATTAAGAATGATAAGGTTTTACAACAGATGCTCCTGACAAGTAAATAAAAGAAAAAAAAAAGATGACAACTAATATTTATTTTTCTCCCAATTCATTTGACTCTCTCTGTAAATATTAGCCCAATAGAAATATCTCATGTAAAATGAAACCTAATTCCCACATCCTTTCATGTCCTGTCTCTTCTGTTTCTTCCTTGCCCTTATTGTAACTTTCTGATATATGCATTTATTAACTGTTTATTGTCTGTGTTTTTCACTAGAACATACACTGCAGGAAAGGAGGCTTGTTGCCTGTGTGTACTACTATATCTCCATTACCTGAGGGACATAATATAAGGTTAATAAATATTTGTGGATATGTGAAATAAGGACGAATACACTGAAGGTCTCATATGTTACATACTTCACAGACCATCTTATTTTTTGGAACTAAATGTCTGAAATACCATGAGATGATTAAGAGGTCGGTGATGAATTGCTGACACAATTCTATTTGCATTTGTACAGAAAAAAAAAATGTGTGTTACGCGTTTAATGAAAGTTGGCTTTCAGGGGGAGGCCCAGTTGGGCACGTTTCTGCTATAGTTCAAGGTACACTCCTTCATGGGAAATTGTTTTGAAAATGAGGCCCCACTATCTCATTCCCTGACCACTAACTGAATGTTCTCAACAGGAAGGTCATGCTGGCTGAGTTTTATTTTAATCTAGGATGAAAATCTCTGGCTGCATAAAGTAGAGGCTCTAACTAGGCATTAATCCCTGAACTTTTAGACGCTAGACGGAGAAAGTGCCTGGTGAAAAGGCACCGGGGGTATACAGTGCAGCAGACGCAGGTGTGGAAAGGGAGGGTCTGCATGGATCCGAGGGTCCAACCTCAGGTCCTACTTCTTCCCAGCTGTGTGACCTTGGGTCATTTTCCTTTCGTTTCCAGGCCTCCATGTTTCCTCTGGAAAGTGGCCATGCAATGTCTTCTCACAAGGTTGCTGTGAGTGCTGACTGAAATCTTCTGTGAGGGTAGTGTGATTGATGATACCAGTGAAACTTAGGCTCATTCATTTGGAATCACAGATAGTAAATCAAGGGCTGTGATTTACCACAAAGTTCAGTGAGTATTACTCAAAAGGGAGAAGAAAAATAATTTGGAAAACTTTAGATCCCGAAAACAGAACTGTTTTTGAAGCTTAACATCTTTTCCTTGCATTAAAAAAGCCAAATACCTGCCCATTGTCATCAAAAATAGGATCCTTTCAGGCAGACTCAAAGGCTCTCTCCAGTTGTTCGAGTTCAACTGTGGCCTCTCCTTACAAGCCCGTTTCGGAACCTCACAAAGGATCTGTTCCGGGCTTCAGAAACTGGATTGTGAGGAAGCGGCTTTGAAAGAAACCAAGGCAGACATTCAATTAACATGAATAGGAAGAGGGGTTTGGAGCACACTTCGTTCTACCCTGTGAGCAGCTCCGGCGCGGTCCTTGGGGAGTCCCTCCCCGACCAGTGCAGGACAGAACGACAGTCAGCGTCCCCTAAGGGACGTCCTCACACAAGGCCCTGCACTTAGGAGGACCAGCTGGCTGGACTACTCAGCCGTCACAGTCGTGAAATTCTCATACGGAGCCTCACAATTTCGGTTCCTCTGGTTCCGCAAATCACGCATAACCCAGAGGACGCCAGCGAGCTCTCCTCAAGAACCCGCCAACACGCGGCTCTGGGGACTCTATTCCAGCGCCATTTCCCGGGACACAACAGCTGTGGCCTATCCCGTCCCAACTGCGCACAGGTCACGGCTGGCCCGCCTGCCACACCTGACGGCGCCCCGAGTCTCTCCCGGACCAGCCGGGGCACCCGCAGCTCTGAGAACTCGCGCGTTTCTCACGCGGCCGGCGGGGTACTGGCTCGAAGGCGCGGGGCATTCTGGGGCCGGATGCCTTCTAGGCAGGAGTCCTGGGACGGAGCCGGGGGCGGGGCGCCGTCAGAAGAGTGTCGTCTGGGGGTAGGGCCTGTCCCGGTGACCACACTCTCAGGGACCTGTGGGTCAGTCTGTTCTCCTAGATCCCGAAACCTGAGCGACTCTCCCCCTGCCCTGCCTCCCCCAACCCTGCCCTGGCTCCCAGAGTGCGCATGCTCAGTTCTCCGTCAGCTTCAGGTCCCAGCTGTCCCTGAACTCGTCGCCGTCGGCGCCACCCTGCACCAGCTGTCCTTCGACCCCTCCTGACAAGGCCTGGTTTCTGCGCTCGGCCTCAGAAGAAAAAAGGCGGCACTGTGCGCCAGTGACGCCTTCGGATGAAACTTCCTGAACAGTTCCCAAGTGCGAACCCTCCCGTGAGGCGCCCCTCTGCTGCGCGCACACAGTCCCTAAAGAGGCTGAACCGCGAAAGCGAGGGTTCCGGTGCCCCTCGCCCCGCCCGGCACCCCCTGCCCGTTCTACCCCGTGCCTCCCCGCCCAGACCCCTCCCGTGCCCGCCCAGCCACCCCCGCTGCGGCGCACACCCCAGCCTCCCGGGCACGAACTCGGGGTGTTGTACATTCTCAAGCAGCACATAGTGCCCACTTTCGCTGAGAGAATCTAGCACCCTCATTCTATTTCATTTAAGCTACAGTGTGTCGCCTTCAGAAAGGGAGCCGGGAAGTTAGTTCCTGCGCGCCCTGGCCGCCCGCGGAATGGAGTTCCCCCGCCGCGTGGCCAGGGACGATTTGCGCGTGCCCACAGCGCCATCTAGGGGCTGCGCGCTGGAGCGACGGTCTCCCGAGCCCTCTGCGGACGCGCGTGCTCTGTCCAGCGGCCCACAGGCTCCAAGTGCACCTGCCCGCTCCCTTCCCAAGTCACCGGTCCCAAGGTCTAGGATTAGGAGGAGTAGGAAATCTGAGGGGCGTAGGCTAGAAGAATGAAGTTAGGGACTCTGGCATATGAAAAGGGATCCCTCTGGCTGCTCCTGGAAGTTAGCCCTAGGGATGGTGTTCCCTGGGAGCACCAGTAGAAAATTAGTCTCAACAAGTTTAAACAGAAGAAGGTGGAGTGGCCTAGGGTGCAGTAGGAGAAAAATAGTAGGATGCGGTAGTCAAGGTGTCAAGGATGACTCCAAAGAATTTTTCCCTGAACAACTGAAACAACTGAGTCATCATTTACTAAGTTAGGGAAGACACATGTAAACTCAGTACAAAGGCGTCTCATAACTCCATACAAATAAAATCCCAAGTAGGTAAGAAAGAAGTTTATCACCACCCCACCACCACCTTTCCTGACTGAAGATGACCCTCTTTTCACAGACCTGAGCTGGGGAGGAGAAACCTCAATGTTGAAACAAGTTCAAAGTTTAGATATTTTTAAAGGCTGTATTTATTTGAGGTGGAGTGGGGGAGACAGAGAGCAGGAGAGCACACAGAGGGAGAGGGAGAAGCAGACTCCCCACTGAGCAGGTAACCCCATGTGGGACTCCATCCCAGGACCCTGGGATCATGACCTGAGCCAAAGGCAGGCAGATGCTTAACCGACTGAGCCACCCAAGTGCCCCCAAAATTTAAATTCTTAACATGAGAATGCAGATGTTACTTAAAATTCAGCACTTTGTCTTAGCAAGTCATAGTCAGGAAAGACTTGAAGTAAGTGAAGGAATACCCTAAAAGAGAGGATTTAAAAGGGAGAGTGAGATATAGTAAAATTGTTTGACATATGTCTGCCATGAGTCAGGCTGTTTCAAGATTAACTGTATAAAAATTCAGGGATTGTTAGCCATTTTTTGACCATCTATGTATTCTTCATTGTGTTTTAAATGTCTTGTACATTGGATGTCCCCACATATTTATTCATCCAAGTATCTAATGAGCAACTGCTATGAGCCTGTTGACGTACCCAGAAATTTTGGGGACAGAGATGAATAAGACATGGCCTCTGTCCTCAAGGACACATAACCCTAATAGATGTTATCACCAATAACTAGGAAAACTACGGTACCCACTTTGAATGCCACCAAAACTCAGGAGGGCTGGTCAGAGGAAGCTGAGAAGGGACTCCGTGAAAGAGATATTGAGCTGCTCAGGAAATATGTGTTATCTTTAATGTGTATTTCTTCTGTTACTTAACAGAAATACTTAAATGTAGAAGGGATTATGCAATGTCGGATTTGCAGGCCAGAGAAATTGCCATGAATAAGTGTGAGTTTCTATCTTTTAATGTTTGGAGAGTGTGGATGTCCCCAGACACCAATCAAATGCTGCAGGGTGGTTGTTTCCCCGCAAGAAAGCACCCCCACCCCCAAGGGACTGGTGGTTGGATAGAACTCCAGCTATTCCTTCTGTCCTGTCTCTTCCCCCATCCTTCCTGATAAACTCCCCATCTCGGTTCACTGGTGCCTAAAATTCAATAGCAAGCATTTCATGTTTTAATCTTTAACGTTTAGCCCCAGTTAAAGTACAAATGCCTGTGAACAGAGAGTATATTATGTTTGGGAAATAAAATACAAAAGAAAATCTTCTCCTAACCCAGAAAACCTCTTGACAAGGTAAAAGAGAAAGAAAACAATTTTATTATTGAATAAGCATTAAACCAGAATGTGATGCTTATTACAGGACAGCCTGCAAAGAGATTGCAGAAACAGCAAGAAATCTCACCCTTTTACATAGCCAAGCAGATGCATTCCATTACATACATGTGTTCAAGATAACCAGCAAGCAGTCCATGAGAGGACTTACAGCAATGTTTATCACACACAGTTAATCCCAAATTTGCCTGGTAATTGTTATGACCATCTGTTTGCTACTTGGCTTTGTCCAAAGGAGAAGCAAATTCCTATCCTTATGAAAAGAGGTATTTTATTTTTTTAATTTGGAGCCAAGCACTTAAGCAAAGTCAGGTCCCTACTGTCCCACAGAAACTGGGAGATAGGGGTGCTATCTTCCCTAATTGGTTACATTGGAACCAATGTTCTCAGGAAAGAGATGGTTCTCAGGTCCTTGGGAAAGAGATGGTTCTCAGGTCCTTGGGAGACATTTCTGGCAAGAGGTTTAGCTGCTTCTTCTTCTTCTTCTTCTTCTTCTTCTTTTTAAGATTTACATATTTATTTAGAGAGAGAGAGAGAGAGAGAGAGAGCAAGCACAAGCAGGAGAAGCAGCAGAGGGAGAGGGAAAAACAGGCTCCCCCCTGAGCAGGGAGCCCAACACGGGACTCCATCTCAGGACCCTGGGATCATGACCTAAGCCAAAGGCAGATGCTCAACCCACTGAGCCAGACCAAGAGGTTTCACTTTTAAAAAAGATTTTCATGTATTTTTAAGGGATGGAGAAAGAACTTACAAGGCTTCTAAAAGTAAATGCTCTAGGAAAAGAGGGTGGGGGACATGGAGTTTCTTCCCTTATTTTCAACAGGGAGAATTAAGCCTCTTAAAATTTGTATTTGCCCTTACAACTACTAGTCAGTCACACTTTAGCATGATAGAATTTTGTAGGTAGTTGTCTGAGGGAAAGTTCTTGTAAAGGTGCAGACTGTGTGCATACCAAGGGGCTTGCTTCCCTGGGTATAAAGGGTGTTGCTGAAGCTGACAGCAATCAGAGAGAAGAGCTAGGGGCCAACAGCTGAACACAGCTTTTGTTCCATCATTTTAACCTGTAATTTATTTCTGAAACTCATGTAAACTCCTTCCAACTCTAGCCATCTGCCTGTCTTTCCTCCAATGCCTGAATACCCAAGCTTCCTTCTAAAAAAACAATTAAGAAATTATGCTAACAGATCCCAGAAGCTGCTTTGACTCAGTTTGCCAGGTGAGATCATGCTTTAAGTGGTGACAGACAAAATGACTCTGAGGCACTCCAAAGCAAAATAAGCACACCAGTGTCTAGCGCCTTCTGCTCGGATGTACACTTCTGAGGATTGTTTCATGATGTGTCAGAAGACCACAGCTCAAAGAAGATGCTCTCCTTTGTACAGGCATTAAATCACCAGTATGCCTTGGAAGTGATTGCATCTAGGCCTTTAGGTCCCCGAGATTTGCTAAAGGGGTTCATGGGCCAGAATTTCCCATGTTACATGCTACAGTTCTCTGGTATTGGGGAATCTGCCCTTGCCTTCCTGGAGCCACATCCAGGCAACTGATACCCAAAAGCCCCTTCAGGGGCAAACACCACCAGCATCTAGACCTTCATTCAGCAAATGCTTCCTCCGTGCCTATGATGTGCCGGGATATGTCTTCAGCTTTGGGTACTAGAAATGGAGGAGATGCAGCCCCTACCTTCTGGGGACTCAAAATAGCTCATACTTAAGGAGGGGTAGGACTAAATGTTAACAGTCAGGGAACTAACCACCAGCAACTACAGGCTTTATTTATTTTACGGGACTGTGGGGAGGAGAAGAAGAGAGAGAATCTTAAGCAGACTCCAAGTGCAGCAGGGAGCCTGATGCAGGGCTCCATCTCAAGATGGACCTGAGCCCAAATCAAGAGTCAGATGCTTAACTTACTGAGTCACCAGGCACCCCTATGCCTGACACTTTTTAAAACCATGTTACATGTATTAACTTGTTTAATTCTCACAAACAATGAAAGGAATTATCAATTTCTGCAAATGAAAGATGAGACACAAAGAGGGTTAACCTCATGCCCAGATTACTCAGCTAGTGAGTAGCAGAACTGAGATCTAGATCCAGACAGTCTGACTGTGTGTGTGTGTGTGTGTGTGTGTGTGTGTGTGTACACAAGCTCACACACATACAATGTAACCCAAATCTCTGTATGAGCACAGCTGATGTGCCACAGCCATGTCCAAAGCGAACAGAAAGAGGATACTCTGTTTCTACGCTTCAGTAGCCCAACACTACAGTCCAGTAACTGGTCACATTTAACAACGTATTGACATACTTGGCTTTTAAATGGATTCCACAGACAGAAATCATTTTACAGAAGAAAGAAGAATAAAAATTAAAGAATTGAAAAATATCTCTAGTGCCTGAACATCCCAGAACTACTGAATCATCCCCATATCCAAATTAAATGTTGGGATCTAAAAGCAAATAAAAAATCAGTGAGTCTTTTTGCAGGCTTTCCCAAGAACCTGCACATTTTTTCTTTTTTTTGAGATCTGTCTGCTCTGCACCTGCCAAGTGAATTATTAAATTTATGAGGGTGAAGCAAAGCCAAAGCTACTGATCAGTGAAATTAGTTGCAACTGGGTGGAAGAGCTTCACTGCTGAGAACTCCAGCAAATGGCAACATCGCTCGGAGTGGGCAGGATTCTGCTGGGAAAACATTATAATGCCACACATACTTGGATGATCGGCTGCCAAAGGCGCAGGGGAGAGGTGACTTTATGAGCCTTGTAAAACCTCCATACAAAGCTGGGCCAATTGCTCCTCAAACTCGTAAGATTTGAGTTTAGAAGAAATCTGGCTCAACTCTGGAATTGGCCTTTGTTTATCAAAATCAAAACCTACTTTAAATCATAACCTACTTTCCAGAGAGCACCTTATTAAAATAGCTTTACAGAAGGAAAGCAAACTTTTCTTTTTCTCTTTTCGGTACCTATATTGGATGGCAGGTGTCAACTAAACTTACTGTGGTGATCATTCCCCAGTGTAAGTAAGTCAAATAATTACTCTGTGCACCTTGAACTCACACAGTGCTATATCTCAATAAAACTGGAAAAAATAAAATAGCTTCTATTTACCATTTGAGAACTGACCTCCTGAACTTAAGCGTATCATTCTTAATTGGTTGTTCACAGCTTAAATGAGTCATCTTCATATTTTTTATTTGTTGTTGAAAAGTTTGTAACCAAATGTAGCCAATGTAACCAAAATGTAATTATAATGGATATGATAAGTACTGGCAGAAGAAGGAGCTTTCCAGAAGTGTGGAGAGCTATAAGCAAACCCATCACTCATGGATGCTTGAGCATTGACTGTGTTCTCTCTCCCGAGGAGTGAGGACTTAATCCTGTTGATGTCCTTTCTGTTCTGGCACCAGGAATGTTATAAACAGGTCTCGAAACAGAACCACATGGATGGGGGCACCCATGAGTGGCTCAGTCTCAGTCATTAGGCATCTTCCTTCTGCTCAGGTCATGATCCCAGCATCCTGGGATCAAGGCCCACATGGGGCTCACTGCTCAGCAGGGAGTCTGCTTCTCCCTCTCCCACTCTCCTTGCTTGGTTTCCCTCTCTCAATGTGTCTCTGTCAAATAAATAAAATCTTAAAAACACACACACACACACACACACACACACACACACACGGATTGCCTGAGTTTAGAGATGAAAACTCTCAGGTTCAGTGAGCAGTGACGTACAATAACTGCGTCTTAGCTGGCGATGCTGTCGTCACATCAATACATCAGGGTTTTCCCAGCTTACTGGCCTGGTAGAAGCATGTCCCAAACTAGATTCCATGACAGACCTGGCATCTCCCTTTGCTTCTGCTTCACTGACCACTCTGGAATATGTGCTCAATCCTCCTAAGATCCACAAAACACCAACAGAACAAACCAAAACAAACAAACAAAAAACCACAAAACAAAAACAAAAAACAAACGAGTTCACTAACAAAAGAAGATCTCTGCTGAGTTCATTAGTCATCATTCTGTCATAATTATGGGTGTAATCCCTGAGTGAAAGGAGAAGGGGGATTTTTCTCAACCCTCAGCTAAGCCCAGGCTGTTGCCTCTCCATTATGAATCAACTTTCAAGCTTTATACAAAGGAAAAGGTGGCCCCTGAGTGGTCATTTTCTCTTGCTCTCTAGACTTTCAGTAAGGACTAACACTTTCCTGACATGTTAAGAAGTATTAGGTCACTTCTTCCTACTTTCAGCTATTTGACATGAAATCCCTGCAGGGCACAGTGGAAACAGGGATAAATTTTTAGAACTCGAAAGCTGCTATTACCAAGGTCACCGATAAGAAGAGATAGAACCACCTGCATATGTGCACGGATGCAGCCACTGATAAAACAACAGCTAACAGCTGAGGAAGCTCAGAATCCTACCAGATCAGTGTAAGCAGAGCTTGCCCTTCAGACCATAATATCTGATCATGGATTTTGATGTGCAGATCCCCGGTTTAACTTGGATTTAATCTCTTCCATGAAAAGTGCTATTTACTTATCCCCAAAAAAGAATCTCAAAATCCATGTGGCTAGGGAAGTTTGTGACATTCACAGAGCTGCTGGTGTGAGAGGACCCGTGAAGTAACAAATACACCGGAATGGCCAAAATCTTAGCTACAAGCGAAGTCCTAGGACAGATGTCACTACCTTTCATTAATTGAAATTAAAGTGCAATTACAAGTGATAGAAGCAGAATCAGAAGCACGTTGACCAGAGCAAAGAAGCAGGATGGACTGGCTGCCTCTCCGACCCCCTTTTAGCCCCACCTCCAGTGAATCTTGCCACCTAAGAAAAAAAGTTGGGCTCCTAAAAATGGAAGATGTATGGTTTAATGGAGTATGTTAAGATTTTCTGATGCAGTTATAAAATATCATTTATTGAATTCTCATAAGTTTGAAATAAATAGACATGACCAGCCCATCTAGAACTCTTAATTTCTGAGTCAGCCTCCAACTCTCTCATTGGTTCAAAACTTGCAGAATACTTGGGCTGAATCCATTCATACAATGAGATCTGTAGATATAAAATGTAAGAATAAATTAGCCCCATAGGAGAATTGCTCTATGGTCACAGACCCATTAATATATCCTACTCATAATAAAATATAATAAATTGTTCTACATAGCTGAAGTTAAGTCCAGGAGAATTAAATGAGGACCTCGTCACTGGGAGTAAATAGAGCACAGACAGTTCTGGCACAAAGTAGCAGTTCAACTATTAAAATATAGGCAGTGAACTGAAATGACACACCACTGGAAGGAAAGGAGTTAGTAGAATAGCAGGTGGGATACACTACACCAGACACTTGAGAAATATGGAGGAAATCACACCTGCAGAGCAAGAGAATTGGGTGGCTTTTGCTAACCTCAGCTGGAGTCTGCAAAAAGACAGAGACCTGACAGTGATTAATTGGTGATTCAAAGTTAAATATGAGCAAGCCCAGTTCCAGTTCAAGATGTCCCCGTAGGGATACCCTGAACTCATCTCTTCCCATGGACACACGGAGTCCACAGCTGCCTGTGGACCAATATCCTCCTGAAAAATCTAAAGGGGGGCTGAGTGATGAGCACGAATCAAGTCAATGAGAAGGAAACCACGCTGCAGGAAGTAGGAGAGGCTGGGACACAGTCTCATCATAAATCCCACCACTAGCTGGGTGTCCCACACCTGGGAGGGAACTCAAATTCCAGAGGAGAGAGTGGAGAGGTTGAATGTTGCTTTAGGCACCCAAACTTTGAAGACCTGCGCTTGAGAGACAAGCCCCCCAAATGTCACTTTGGGAACCAGCTGGGCTCCTCTCCTGAGACCCACAAGAATATAGTGATCTGGGATACCACTCTTTTTTTTTTTTTTTCTTTTTAAGATTTTATGTATTCCCATGAGAAAGAGAGCATGAGAGGGGAGAATGTCAGAGGGAGAAGCAGACTCCCTGCTGAGCAGGGAGCCTGATGCTGGACAGACTTAATCCTAGGACTCCAGGATCATGACCTGAGCCGAAGGCAGCCTCTTAACAAACTGAGCCACCCAGGTGCCCCATGGGAGGCTACTCTTAAAAGAGAGGCACATTCTGACTCACCCACCCCAAGGCTAAGCTCAGAGGCAGCCAGTTGTGCATGAAAAAATACAATGGGACTACATCAAACTAGAAGCTTCAGCAAAGCAAAGGAAACAACAAAATGAAAAGGCAAAAGACTTAGTGAGAGAAAAGACCTGCAAATTATGTATCCGATAAGGGGCTAATATCCAAAATATATAAAGAACTTAAAAGATTCAATAACAAAAGAAAACAAACTAATTTTTAAAATGAGCAGAAGATCTGAATAAACATTTTTTTAAAGATTTTATTTATTTATTTGACAGATAGAGATCGCAAGTAGGCAGAGAGGCAGGCAGAGAGAAAGGAGGAAGCAGGCTCCCTGCTGAGCAGAGAGCCCGATGTGGGGCTCGATCCCAGAACCCTGGGATCATGACCTGAGCTGAAGGCAGAGGCTTTAACCCACTGAGCCACCCAGGCGCCCCATGAATAAACATTTTTCTAAAGAAGACATCCAGATGGCCAACGGGTCCATGAAAAGATGCTCAACATCATTCATCATCATGGAAATGCAAATTCAAACTTTCGTTAAGATATCACCTCATACCTGTTAGAGTTGTCATCATCAAAAAGACAAAAATTAAACAAAAACACAACAAAAAGACAAAGGTTGGCAAGGACATGGAGAAAAGAGAATCCTTATGCACTGTTGGTGGGAATGTAAATTGGTGCAGCCACAGTGGAAAACAGTATGGAGGTTTCTCTAACAATTAAAAATAAAGCTACCCTATGATCCAGCAATTCCACTTATTGGTATTTATCCAAAGAAAATGAAAACTCTAACTTGAAAAGATACATGCACCTTTCTGTTCATTGCAGCATTATTGTCAGTAGGCAAGATATAGAAACAACCTAAATGCATCCACTGAGGTATGAATAAATAAAAATGTGACTGGTGCACACACACACACACACACACACACACACACACACACACACACACAGCCACACAGCTGAATGTGAAAGTCAGGGAGCCTCCTTGATAGTGTATAGAAAACTCCCATTCACTGCAGTGGGAAGGCAGAGAAAACTGAAGACCGGGCTCAGGAATTAATTTTAAGAATGGCCAAGCAGCAAAGACCGTTAAACTCTGAAACAAAGCAGGTCTGCTCTGCCAGGGAGAGGGCTCTGGTTGGAAAAGAATAGAATCTGTCCAAGTATTCACTGGGACCCCACTACAGCTTAGCTTCTCTCTGCCCTATTATGCTTCCTTCCTGGGCCTTCCACAGGTGCTGATCCCAAGAATTTTCCCTTCTTTATGTCCCATACATTAATCTTTATCTCAGCAGGGAAAAGACAAGTGACAGACACCTTACATAAAAATTGTGCAAACCTACAGAAAAAGGACTCTGTATCCTGGGATACACAGGAATCAGAAATACTGACTGGAGTGTAGCAATCGCCCCTGGGAAGGAAAGAGGGGAACAGGATTAGGGAGAGATACACGAGGCCTCCATCTGTATCTGCAGTGTGTTATTTACTCTCCTAATGGGGAGAGAAGAAGGAAAGAAGGAGAAGGGGAAGAAAAGGAATTCGAGGGAATGAGGAGAGCCAGAAAGAAAGGAGGGAGGTAAAAAGGAAGGAGGAAGAATAGGGGGATAAAAGGAGAGAAGGCGGGAGAAAAGTATAATAAAGCCAAATGCTCAGATTTGACCAAGCTGGGTCATGGCTACACTGACATTTTGTTTTCTTTGTGTTTGTTTTTATGCTAAAAGTCTTTTCTTTTTCTATTTAGTAGAAGCCCAACCTTTGAAACCTATTTAAAAGTTGAGCTTCTCAGAGGGCAGGGCGAAGAGCAGAGCCTTGACCCTTCTTCCCTGGCCCAGGGCCCTTAGACAGCTCCTCGGAATACACCGGGCATCACCGGTCAGAAAATCAGCTTCTCCAAGTCACGCTTTAGAGAGAGCACAGAATAGACACCCAGGGAGTTCGGTTTTAATGTTGGCTCTGGCACAGACCGTCTATGCAACCTGAAGCAGTAGGTAGAACTTCTCAGGCCTTAAAGCTCCCTCATCTCCAATTAAAAGCCCATACACAGAGTGCCCCTTCTACTGTAAGGCCTGTGGATTAACCACACTGAAGGCTAGACCCAGATCCTGGTGATCCCCAGCAGCACCCACAGCACCTGGGAAAGCTGTGTCAACGCTGGCCTGGCCTGGGACATGGTAGCAGGGCTGAATAAAGGACGGGCTCCTTACAGAAGGGAAAGCGCCTTCTGTAAGAAGCCACAAAAACACAGGGCTTGTGACCCTGCCATGTACTTAATCTACCCCAACCCCTTCATGCAGGGCAGCAGGGGGGAGCTCCGTGATGAGCTGTGGTCCCATTGAACCGGGCCCTTTCTTGTTCCTCTCAGGGTGTGTCCCCCAGGGAAACAATGAACTCTCTAAGGCCGAGCTGAAAGTCTGAAGGCATCCCACAGGCCCAGAGACTTTTCCTGGACTTTAAAGCTGGCTCCTTGGGTCACTGGGATCTGCAATCACCGTGGCCTGCTCCCCACCCCTCCGGTCCCCAGCCTTTACCATCAGTCTAATTGCTTACATTGATGTTCTCTCTCTGCCCCAGAAGTTTATGATTTATGTCCAAAGGCAAGGAGTATGCCTTCATTCATTTAATCCCTAATCGATAAAATCACTTACTGCCAGGCAGTGGGCTATTTCCTGTGGCTACAAGACTTTTTAAGGGCACCCTCAGAGTCTATTAGAGAGACAAACATTGTGACTTGAGTTACACGAGTAACTAAAGTTCCAGTTACAATTAGAAGCATGTATAAGACAGCTAAGGAGGAGCTGGGGGTGGAGGAGTGTTGAAGCTGATGCAAGGGGAGAGAGGGGCTATCAGGAAAGATTTCCAAGATCATTTTCTAAGCTCCATGTAGAAAATAGAAGTCCAGGCAACGAAAGGAAAAGTAAGCATTCTTGGCTCATGGAACGGCATTTTTTTTTTCCATTATAAGGTGCTTTTCTTTCTTTTTTTTTTTTTCAATTTATTTATTTTTTCAGTGTTCCAAAACTCATTGTTTATGCACCACACCCAGAGCTCCATGCAATACGTGCTCTCCATAATACCCACCACCAGGCTCACCCAACCCCGTATCCCCTCCCCACCAAAACCCTCAGTTTGTTTCTCGGTGTCCACAGTCTCTCATGGTTCGTCTCCCCCTCCGGCTTCCCCTAACTCACTTCTCTCCTCCTCCCAATGTCCTCTGTGTTATTCCTTTTGTTCCACAAGTAAGTGAAACCTCATGATAATTGACTCTCTGCTTGACTTATCTCACTCAGCATAATCTCTCTCGCCACTGTTATTCAACTGTTAGCGCCAACTTAACGTTAAAACCTGTGAAACCCCTAGGGCCTGCCTGGGCCTACTTAGCCAGAGTGACTCCATGTTGCCTAGGTAGCCATTTTGTTGTTTAATAAATGCCTCAGCAGTTACTGATACCGGTTCCGGGTAACCTTTGCTAAAACACATACCGAAAACAAGGCCATTTTGTTGTTTAATAAACGCTTCAGCAGTTACTAGTATCGGTTCCGGGTAACTGCTACTAAAACACACAGGTAGGAGACATCCAATCAGCCAAAGCCACATATGTAGATGTCTGTGGTTGTGCCCTATAAAACTAGTCTGTAAGACCAAAGGGTGGTTGCTCTCTTCGGAGGCGGCCCTGGCCAGTCAGTCTGACTTCTAATGCTTGGCATGGAATAAAGCTTTACATAACTTTCATTTTGTCTCAGTTTCGTTCCCCTGGCCGGTCAGTCTAACTTCTGATGCTTGGCATAGAATAAGGCTTTGCATAACTTTCACTTTGTCTCAGTCTCATTCCTTTGATAATGGACCCAACAGTATCAAATTTAATTCATCTGCAATCAAACCCCTAATCTCACACACCTCCAGCCTGCTTCTTCCTATTTAATTAGTGGACGCTCCATTCTCTCAATCACTCAAGCCAACAACCCTGAGGTCATCTTCACTTTTTCCCCCATCCTACCTCTTCCAGTCTGTCAGCAAATCTTCTTGTTCTCCCATCAGAAGCTAACAGTTGGGGCGCCTGGGTGGCTCAGTGGGTTAAAGCCTCTGCCTTTGGCTCAGGTCATGATCCCAGGGTCCTGGGATCGAGCCCGGCATTGGGCTCTATGCTCAGCAGGGAGCCTGCTTCCTCCTTTCTCTCTCTCTGCCTGCCTCTCTGCCTACTTGTGATCTCTGTCAAATAAATAAATAAAATCTTTAAAAAAAAAAAAAAAAAAAGAAGCTAACAGTTTTCCCATACCTCCACCTTACCCAAGCTCTCCTGACCCTCACCCAGACATCTGTAATAGATTTCATTCTTATTCCTCCTAGTGGTCAGCATGTTTCTTTAAAAATATGTCAGATAATTTTTCCAAAACCCTCTAATGGCTTCTCACATCAGCTCAGAATTCATTGAAAATCTTTCCCTCATCCTGCAAATCTGTACATGATCTCACCCGTACCCCTGAAAAATCCCTCTGATTCCATCTCCCACCACTGTGACTGCGGCTGTGGTGCAGACACACAAACCCCCTTCTTTTCCTTATCCTCATAGGCTTTAACCAGGGGGCTATTAATCTGCTGTTCCCTCTGCCTGGGACACTCTTAGCCCTGCATATATATATATATATATACACACACATATGTGTATATATATATGAATAAGGATATCTCATATATATATGAATAAGGATATCTTAGCCATATATATATATATATATATATATATATATATCTTGAATAAGGAAAAAAAAAAGTCTCTGAAGCAAAGAGAAAAATCTGAGGGCACTTCAACTAGACTGCTCTTCTTTATGATCCGGTCTCTGAGTTCTAAGGTACCCTGTGGGCAACGACCAGAGTGTCCTCCATGCTGGTGGTTCTCTGGGCTAAGGCAGGAGACAAGAATTTCAAAGAGGATGACATGGGGAAAGGCCAAAACCCAAACCAGAGGGAATGTAATGGCCCTCACAAGCCAAAAGCCAGATCCCTAGTCTGCATTGTGAGACAGCCAATAACATGTATCCTGTTGGAAACTTGCTTCTCAACGCTGGGTAAGTGGTACAGAGAATGGCCGACCTTAAAAAGTTGGGAATGCAGTCATTAGGCACTATCATTGACCTTGCCTTATTCATGAAGATTGGAAATGTGAAAGGCTAGTTTCCAAACATGCCTGCTAACCCTTTGAAGCTTTTCTTAAACCGTTTTAGGCTTTAAGGAATGTAAACAAATTCAGTAGCTGGGGGCAAGGATCATTAGGTTCTGTCTGAGTAACCATTTTGGTTTTATGGTTTTTGCAACAAAAATCTTTAATTCCATTTCAAAGCTGCTTTTGTGTATCGAACACATTACTTTGCAAACTTGGCAAGATCTGTGGTATTTCCTTGCAATGCCGTCCTCTGGACTATCGCTTGAAAAGCCCTACATGGGAGGTCTCAGGTGGAGCCCAGGCACACACAGGCGGGTTATGAACTTAGTGTTAGCTCTGCAGACACACAGAGGCTCAAAGGTAAAACCAGGGCCCTCATCTGTGCAAGGCTCCAAACAGCTCTGTGCAAGATTTCAGAAGGAAGTGAAGTATGGTCCCTGCCCCCAGGGAACACACAGATTTCATTAGGGTGATCTCAGGACAGTAAGGTTATGGTGGCAATTATCTGTGGAGGCCGGGAGAATTAAGGCCATCCCACCTCAGGTTTAGCATTAGCACAAGTACAGCCATCTTAGCTTTGGCAGCAATCTCAGGCCCAAGGGCTGAACTTTCCCCTACTTTACTTTAGTTCCAGGGACCCCTACCCTGCTTTAGTTCCAAGAAAATACCCCACCCTGCAACACCCCGGCAACAGCTAATCAGCTTACAGCAGAAAAGTCTGAAACTCCCCCCCATACACACACACCAAGCCTCTTGTAATGACCCATAAAAACCCCTGCCTTAACTAGCCTCGGGGTCCATCTCTACTCCATTGTGTCGGGTATACTTGGGCCCAAGCTTAAGCTTCTCAAATAAACCCTCGTGTGATTGCATCGGTGTTGGCTCCTTGGTGGTCTCTCAGACGCGAAAACTTGGTCATAACAACCCACCAGTCATCTTTTGTTTTTCAGTTGTGAAGGCCAACGGTAGGCCACCCCAAGATGGGCTGCTTTGGCACGAAGACAATTTGAGTTGAAAAGCAATCCAAACCCAGTGGGTTAAGGAATCACTCTTTACCTTTCCCTCAACTGTCTAACCAGAATTTCCACAAAGGACCTGCTCCCGGGAGAGAGCTATCACCAGAGAGAGAGAACTGTAGAGTGATAGGAACTAGGTGTGGTAGACTGGAAAGAGCCTGGAAGGCACTGTGACCACAGTCCTCTCTTCGCCCCATTTATTTCTGAAAGGCCTGACAAACATGCATTTACCAAACCAATTCACTCTTTTTCAACATCCTGGGAAGTGCATTCCTTCCCTTCAAAGTGCCAGAACCCCACCCCCTTCTCGGTTTGGGATGGCATATAGACCTCATTGTGCCTGTCTTTGGAATTTCTAGGTCTGTGTGGATTCCTCATATGCAGGCCTATTAAATTTGATTTTCTCCTGTAATCTGTCTCATGTCAATTTGATTCTTAGTCCAGCTAGAATGACCTTGAAGGGTATAGGAATTCTTACTCTCTGATACAGTATTTTCTACATTTTATATATTTTTCCCCTGGAATGTTTAATAACCACTATGTATTATATCAAAGTTTTTATTTTTTTTTAATACAACAGCCTGAAATCTTTTTGCTCTCTCCACTTGCTTTGTATATATAATCAGACTGCAACAGTTTCTGTGACACAGCAGGTAGGTAATCGTGAACATCATTGCTGCAGGCAATGATATGCTGTCAGTGAGAAATCCACTGATATCCAGGAGAGGGAAAACTGAGGGTACAAAACCTTTGACAGGTTCAAAGGGCCAAACAGGGGGAGTCTCTGCAGGTCCTAGAATCTTTCCCCCTCTGCAGGTCTGTCCACAGTGAGAATCAAGCCCTTAACGGTTGTTTGGTGCACAAGTTGTATTATCAAGCAGTCCTTGATGTAAAATGGAAGTGTGGTCTTGGGTCCCCTCCACCCACCCTGCTTTGTCAGACTCAGAAAGGCCCTCCTGGAGGTCTGTTTACAGTTGCTGGTCCTTTTCTCTCTGCCAGGAGAGACGTCTGCAAGATCTCATCTGGCCTGCTGAGTTCTCCGACCTTAGCATTCAAGGCCTGAAAGGAAAATCCTTTGAGAGCTTGAGCCAGGAAGAGTACTTCCAGGTGGCTTCACTTTGGGAGTCCTCGGGCACCTGTCGTGAAAGCGACAGATCACTAGGAATCACCACCTCAGAGTGAATTCACCAGGGGCCTCGCAGCCTGGAGACCACCTGGGACCAGCGGAAAGGCGAGGAGATGGGGTGCTGTCACAGGGCGAAGTCAGGGCTCTGGGGTGGGGTCTTGGGCTCTCTGGGCTGGGTCTTGGGCTTCCGGGCAGGGTCATGGGCGAGGGGGCACACAGGTGGCTACTGTCACTGCCCTGCTCGGGGAATCAGGTTCACTAGCCAGGGGTTGCACATGTGCCACGTTGGTGGTGGTGCCAGGTGCTCCCACAGCCACCTGAACAGCCCTCGTCGCTCCTCCCATGGGTGACCTCATGTCCCTGGACGGCTTGCTCGACCTTCCCACCAACGCCCATTCCTCGCTGTGGTCTGTTGAGCCCAGATGTGGGCTCAGTTCGAAGGCTGTTTTCCTGGTAGAACTGAGGCACAGATTTCTGCTGAGATGTATGCCCTACACTCAGTGTGTCCACAATGACAGTCACTAACGCCATCACAGAATCATTCTTTAGAGCCATTGTGGGGTATGGGCAAGTTGAAGGTGGTTGAAACAACAGAAAAAGCTGAATTACAGTAAACATCCCACTCTAATCCCAACATCCAAATGGTGATAAAAAGTTTTATTTGACTTTGATCAAAGGCTTAGCTAAATATGCAAAGATTTATTATGTAAAATATATTCAGTTTACTATACAAACTAGAGTGGCACAAAAATGACAGCAAGCTCTTTTCAGTCGTTTGCTTGAAATTTGCCTTATTACCCCCCAAAAGGCTGGGTTTTTGGTTTTGATTTTTGTTTTGTGATCCCAAGTGTATGTGCATGATCTCGAGGCCTTTCCCTAAGGAGACATTTGTGAAGTAGAAAGATAATGCCTTCAATTTGAGACTGAAACTATGAAAATAATGAGGAGTTTACTCCTGTCAGTAGAACTGTCTAGAAGGAGAGAGATGTGACTGAGCTTTATCTAGAGGACACCCCAACAACCAACTGTGCCAGTTAAGCTGGAAGTAGAGGAAGTGGGGTCAAGGATCTGTGAGGGCAGGCCTTGGAACTGTCGGATAGCACTGCTTGAGAATTCTTACTTTCCATTCAATGGCTTTAGTTCCCTATGCATTTATCTGCCATGATCTTCCAGCTATCCAGTAACATTTGCTCACCTCATTTAACTTCCTTTCTTAAAAGCTTTTGAAAATAATTACAAAAACATTTACCCTTATTGTGGGCTTACTATGGGCCAGATACCATTCTTTCCATGTAATAATTCATTTACTCCTACAACAATCCACTAAGGCAGGTGGTATTTTTATTCCCAGTTATATAACAGAATCAAAGGAAAGTCACACTGGGATTGGAACACAAATAAATTTCACCCATATTCTTAACTATTATCATCCACAGTACTCCATTATTACAGAATAAAAGACAAACGTCTTACTATTGTATATAAGACCTTTTATAAACTGACCTATTTAATGAACTCCAGTTTGTTTCCAAGGGTTAAATCACCCTATACATCTGCTTTCTTCTTCCTTCATCTCTCCCCAAATCCCGTTCTTCCCACCCCTGGCACCTCTCTCCCTCACTCTCTCTCTTCTTCTTTTTTTTTTTTTTTAAGATTTTTATTTATTTATTTATTTGAGAGAGAGAGTGAGCACAAGCAGGGAGAAGGGAAGGAGGGAGAGGGAGGAGCAGACTCCCTGCTGAGCAGGGAGCATGATGTGGGACTCAATCCCAGGACCCTGGAAACATGACCTGAGCTGAAGGCTGCCACCTAACCAACTGAGCAACCAGGTGCCCCCTTGTTTCTCTTTTAAGACTAAACCCAGTTTACCTTTCATTATTTTCCTAAGCAAATCTTTCCCCATGTTAGCATATGCATGTTACAGATTCTTCTATTAGCACCTGTAATATTATATTATAATTATCCATGTGTATGCTTATCTCCCTTTCTTAGAACAGTATTTTTTCCAGCTGGGCTTGTACCTAATAGTGGGCTATAAAGTCAATTTAGTCAATCAAAACCAAATTTCTCTCTAATAAGACAGAATAGAAATTATCACATATTAAAATAAACAAAAAGAATATTGATTTCTGAAACTATTGTGTCATCATGTATATATGTTATGATGGGTTGAACAGTGTCTCCCAAAGTAAATGCTGAATTCCTCACCTCAGGGGGTGACCTTATTTGGAAACAGGGTTATTGTGGATTATTAAATTAAATTGAGATTGTACTGGAGCAGGGTGAGCCCTGATTCAATATGACCAGGGTCCTTTATGAGAAGAAAAAGAGGCACACAGAGAGAAAACACACAGGGGAAGGATGCCAAGCACTGACCTCGGGAAAGATTGAAACACAGCAGCTTGAGGGCTTGAGAGCAATACTGCTGGACGCTAGGAACAGGCAAGAAAGTGTTCCTTCCTACATGTTTCGGAGGGACCATGGCCCCTGCCCACACCTTGAATTCAGGTTTCTGGCCTCCAGAATGTGGGACATGGATTTCTGCTGTGTTAAGCCACCCAGTTCATGGTACTTTGCTAGGGCAGCTCTAGCAAATTAATGCATGTATGTCTACAGGTACTGGGTTGCAAGGTAAAATGTATTTCTTACTGTGGGCCCAGTCAGAAATGTTGGAAACCATTTTTCTGGATTGTGTATAATACAAAGTCAGTGATTATATCTGTTATGTGTGTGTGTGTGTGTTTCTGTAACGTATAATGTTTGTCACACAAGAGCTAAATAAATGTTTGAGACCAAAAGGGGGAAGCAAGAGGCATGGGGGGAAAGGGAAGGGGGAAAGGAGGGAGCCAAGGAAGGAGGGAGGAGGCCTGGGAAGGACTTGCACCCATTCCAGCCTCAGAGAGGGAGACGGCCCAGTTTCGGTCACTGTGTTGTTGAAATGGAGAATCAAAGCCTGGTGTAGAACAGGTAACAAGATAAATGTGCTGTAGTTACTTCCTGATTCTTTTGATTGAGGAAAAATGTAGATTTTTTTAATAAAAATGACAGAAAAATTACAAATTCTGCCCATGTAGAAATGGCTCACTTTTACTCTGCAGCCAATTCCAGAAAGTGCCTATAAAAGTCCTGTAATGTAGCCTCTTCGTACTGGGCTGGGTCATGGGGCACACATGGGGCACACATGAGATGACTCATGTACGGTAAAGGGGGAACACCTCAGCTACTCCAGCTGCCTCAAGATGAGTTTTCGCGTGTTTTATTTGAAATATGTTCTCTCTCTCCTTGGTCCTGTTTGCCTTCATTTATAATTCCACATGTTAAAAAACCATTATTCCCTGATTCAGAAGCCACATGGGCAGAAACAGTAAATGCTTTAAGGCAATAATAAGCTGCATGCTTAGGTTAAAATGGACATAGCTACATCCACATCCGACATGTAAACACCTTCAGATAGTCATTCCCATGCCCACATCTTGACAGCTGCAGAATCATAGCGTCTAAGCCATTTAATTCACTTGGAGATAGCATCAGAGTGTCAGCGCATGAACATGGAGGAGATAAATAAAAATAATATATCCCATCAGGTTGCAGAAAGTAAAAGTGAAGGCTACTCCAAGCTTCATATGATCTTAATCATCACATGCCAAGACTGCTGGAATGAGAGCGAGGGCTTACACACTATCTGCGTTACTTTCTAGCATGGATTCATGAATGTGCAATAGTTGCAGTAACAGTACTTTTATATTCATTTGTTAAAGATTTAATTAATTAATTAACTAATTAATTTACTGTGAGAGATAGAGTGCAAATGTGCAAGTGGGGGGAGGAGCAGAGGGAGATGGAGAACCTAAAGCAAATTTCCTACTGAGCACAGAGTCCACTGGGGGTTTGATCTCATGACCCTGAGGTCATGACCTGAGCTGAAACCAAGAGTCAGAAGCTTGATGGAATAAGCCACCCAGGCGCCCCCACGGTAACACTATTTTTAAAATAAAAGTCAGGATATGTATACAAGTAGAAAACTTTCTTTCTTATTTCTGAGTTTACTCATAGGAAAAGTATTATGTAGGTAAAAACAATACTGTAAATCTCCTGTACACACAATGTGTACATGTAATGGATTTCTTACGGAAGTCATTGCTTTCTAAATAGCCAGGACATGTGACATATGTGACATATGTCTGAAGCCATACCATGCCCCATGTTGACTTCCCAGTCTGGAGCCTCTGGTCCACACAATTAACATCAATTACCAGCCAACAGAAATTCAGGGAATTTCGTTACTTAAGGCATGTACTTCTCTATGCCTTCAGTCTCAAGCCAAACCTAGCTTAAAGAAATCAGCTTTCAAAGATTCTACAAACCCTGAAATCATAATTCTAGAAGTTGTACAGTACTTGACCATCCACATCAAGGTAGATAGGTAATACTCAAGGGAAAGACTGCTTTCCTACTGCTGGTTTTATCTCTTTGTGTTAAAAAGTCTTCCTCGTGTTTTAATAGTCCAAATAAACCAGCTTCTGGATGACCAAATCTCAAAAATCCTAATATCCTGAAGCAGGAAGACCACAAGATACACTGCTTTGTGCTGCGTTCTGATCTGGGGCTGGACCGGAAAAGCATTCAGTGCTTTGATATTGCTGTTAAGAGTCTCAGATATATTATGAAAACCTCTCTGAATGACTCTTCAAGGAAATGCAAATTAAAGCCACAATGAGATGTCACCTTACAACTTTCGAAATGGCTAAAATAAAACATACAAGAAATAACAAGTACACTATCAATGGGAATACAAACTGGTAGAGCCACTGTAGAAAACAGTATAGAGATTCCTCAAAAAATTAAAAATAGAATTACCATATGATCCAGTAATTCCATTACTGGGTATTCACTGAAAGAAAATGAAAACACTGGGATATCTGGGTGGCTCATTCAGTTGAGCGTCTGCCTTCACCTCTCAGGTCATGATCCTGGGGTCCTGGAATCGAGTTCTGCATCAGACTCCCTATTTAGCGGGGAGTCTGCTTCTCCCTCTGCCTGCTGCCGCCCACTTGTGTGCTCTCTCTCTCTCTCTGTTTTTCTCACTCTGACAAATAAATGAACAAATAAATAAAAATCTTTTTAAAAAAAAAAGAAAATGAAAACACTCATACCAAAAGATAAATGTATTTTATGTTTATTTTTATTTATAATAGCCAAGGTATGGAGGCAGCCCAAGTGTCTATCCATAGATGAAAGGATAAAGGAGATGTAGTGTATATATATAATGGAACACTACTCAGCCATCAAAAAGAAAAAAGATCTAGTCATTCGCAACAACGTGGATGGACCTAGAGGGTATCATGCTAACTGAAATAATTCAGGTGGAGAAAGACAAATACCATATGATCACCCATATGTGGAATTTAAGAAAGAAAACAAAAGAACAAATGAGAGGAAAAAGAGACAACAAGCAAGCAAAGAAAGAGACTCTTAAATATAGAGAACAAACTGGTGGTTGCCAGAGGGGAGGGAGGGGATGGTTGAAATAATTATTTTGATGAGTACTGAGAAACATATAGAATTGTTAGATCACTGTATTGTATACCTGAAACTAATATAACATTATATGTGAATTATATTTGAATTAAAGAAAACAAGAAACCAAAAAACCACAACTCTTTGGCTGGAATGACCAATGGGGAAGCTACCAAGAAGTCTGCAAGGTGGGACGCCTGGGTGGCTCAGTTGGTTAAGCGGCTGCCTTTGGCTCAGGTCATGATCCCAGTGGCCTGGGATAGAGTCCCACATCGGGCTCCTTGCTTGGCAGGGAACCTGCTTCTCCCTCTGCCTCTGCTTGCCTCTCAGCCTACTTGTGATCTCTCTCTCTGACAAATAAATAAATAAAATCTTTAAAAAAAAAAAAGAAGTCTGCAAGGTAAGTTTGAAATGACTGATTTTTCTAGAGTTACACACCAGCCTCAAAGTCTGCCAAGATTAAATGATGTTAATCAAACATGTAAAATTTATAAGAATTAATTGATATCTTTAGCCCAAAAAGATATCCCTTCAGTTAAAATGTCCTTTCAAGACAACTATCATATGATCTCCCTGATATGAGGAAGTGGAGATGCAACGTGGGGGGTTTAGGTTTAGGGGGTAGGAAAAGAATAAATGAAACAAGATGGGATCAGGAGGGAGACAAACCGTAAGAGACTTTCAATCTCACAAAACAAACTGAGGGTTGCTGGGGGGAGCGGGGTAGGGAGAGGGTGGTGGAGTTATGGACTTTGGGGAAGGTATGTGCTATGGTGAGTGCTGTGAAGTGTGTAAACCTGGCGATTCACAGACCTGTACCCCTGGGGCTAGTAATACATTATATGTTAATTTAATAAAAAAAAGTCCTTTCAACAGGTTTCTGTGTCTTAGATTTCTCACCTGTTTATTTCCTATGTAAATGCTGATTTGACATTCATTCATATGTGTCAGAAAGCAAACATGAAAACCATATTTTTTTCTATTTTCTAGACGTGGCCAACAAAGTTATAGGGAACTTCAGCCTCTGCCATTAAGAGGTCTCATTAGCTCTCCTTGGAAGGACAATGGGGAAACCACAGAAATAATCTGAACATGATAGTCACGTGAATAATCTAAGCAAGGTTTGGAAACCTGAAAAGAGCCAAGACAATCACAGTGATTCAGTATGAAACTTTGAGTCTTAGATTCTAAGATAAAAACAAGGTGCTCTACTCAAGGCAGCAAAATGAAGGAAAAGCCAGAGGAACAGAGTCTCTGGTCCAGCCAAAGAGAGTAAGAGCAACTAATAGCTAGGCAGTACCTATGGGAGATAGATGTTAAGGGCAAGTGGCAGGCAGACAGGAAGATGGCACAGCACCAAAGTGAGGAGAAAAGAAGTGTCCTGGGCGACTGCTTTTAACAAAACCGAAAGGTTTTGATCGTGAATGAGTCAAGATACCTCAAAGGTATGATGAGAGTAAGATTATAAAAATAGTTTAAATACCTTTCCTTATTACAAAAAACTAACTAATGAAATGAGAGGTACATTTAAAGGCTGTCAGGAAGATAACCTTCTCGAAGACAAGTGCTGTACCTCCTGGACCAGTCACAGTTCTTAATGATAATAAATAAAATAGGCCTGCCCTGCCAACAGGTCTTAAGTGGGCTCTTCAAACTATCCTGGGACCTTAGCATCCTGACCGTGCCTAACTGCAGCAGCAGTGAGCAGTCCGTCCAACCCCAAGAAACTTGTTTGTTAGTCAGCAGCAATATCACCTTTCTCAAGAATTTCTATTAAGACTAACTGTACTCAGAAGGTACAGCTGAAGATCCTGTGGGTTCCTGAGGGTCCCCATCAGATATAGTACTGAAACAAGGAGTATCTTATAGAGAGACAGAAGCAATGAAACCCTGTTGTCAGAGAAGGAGAATGGGACAAAAGTAATGAAAGGCTGACCCTGGAGAGCCTGGACTCCAGGAAGTGCTGGAGAAAGACAGAGAAGCTTCTGGAACATTATCTTATCCTACTGAAAATCACCTCTTAGAACAGTTTACTAGTCCATCCACAGTCCTATCCCTCTTCTTTCATATTCCTTGTTCTTCAAAATAATGAAGAATATTCTGTACAATACTCAACAGAAAAACAGGGATACTATTTCTTCACGTCATAAGATAAATTCTAGTGGAGTTATTAAAAAAGTTGAAAAGGGGGAAAAGGTTACATTGTTGACATAACAACTAAAAAAAGGGGTAATTGTGCTCCTGAATTTTCAGGGGAATACAAGATCCAAAGGGGGAAAAAAAAACTTCTGCCGAAAAGAAAAATCTTTTTAATGATCTTGGGCCACAATGTACAAAAATCACAAAGGAAGAGAAGATCAAGTTTATCAGACAGCCATTTCCAGGTCCCAAATAAAATGGTGGAGATAAGAGATAAGCAATCAAATAAAGCCAGAATTAGATTATATACCTGACAAATGTTTGGGACTCTTCCTTCTTTCAACAAAGTGAATAGCAAAAATCCATTATTATTTTTTGAAAGATTTTATATATTTGAGAGAGAGAGAGGGAGAGAGAATGCAAGAGAGAGTAAGAGGTGGAGAGTGAAAAGCAGGCAGGCTGCCCATCAAGCAGGGAGCCCAATGCAAGGCACATTCCCAAGACCCTGGGATCATGACCTGAACTGAAGGCAGATGCTTAACCAATTGAGCCACCCAGGCATCTCAAGAATCCATTATTCTTATTCAGCAGGAAAGAACATCTTTAGAAGAAAATGATAACCAAAAACACGAGGCTGGCATTCTACAGAGAAGAGCAGTAAGCTGGCTGGATGTCACGGCTAACATGGACCTAACTGTGTCATCACAATGATTTTAATAAGACCAGTTATTTTCAGAGAACACAGAGCACAAAGGACAATTCATATCAGCTTGAAGAAGCAGCAAAAGAGAGAACTGAAAATGTTCACTGAATTATCAGCCTCAAAAGTCTTTTGTGGTTGCTTCCACAGAACAGGTGTCTTGGTGGTTGAGTTTATATGCCTACATTGGTAGGGTTTCCCTGCAAGTGCTTTAAATGATCATAATAAATACAATATGACCAGCATATCCAGAAAAAGTTAACAATTCTAACAGATATTTCTGTAAAAGTTACAGTTTATGCTAAGTCTAGGTATCAACATTTGACAAGAATAGACAGATTGGAATCTATCCATTCATAACTAGACCTGAAAGGGTGGTATTTAAATCTGAATTTTTGAATTTTATGTTAACTTTGAAAAGATTTTTGGAAAGGTCTGAACCTAATGCTGAGGTGAGAATTGTATACATTTTAAAGTACATTAACTTAAGAGTGATGAGATATTATTGAGTAGATTGGTATTGAGTTGGTAAGGCTATGTTCTGAGGTTAAAATAGCTAAATTTAGACAAAGATTTATTCTGTAACAATACTAGCAAGATGACCTTGGTCAATGTTTTCTGCCTTTCTAATTTTTATTCATTCAGTGGAAATAATATAAGAACCTACCTCAGTGTCTTATTAGAAAAATTATGTAAAGTAAACCAATAAGCACAAACCTAACTCATACTACATAGGTACTCAGTCCCGTAGCATGATGGTAATGATGACCATGACCATGACTATCACAATGACATCAATCTCTAGCTCCTCCTTCTTGTGGATCTGCTCTGAATATTTGCTCTATCCTGTCTCTTAATTCTTGTTTTCAATGGTATTTAGTGCATGGAGGACATAGTCTTGTTCAGAGCTTTTACTCTTCAGAGATAGCTTTTGTCTTTACACCACAAGTATGTAAAGTTCTCTTTCACCATAGGCCCTACACTGATTTTTCTTACCCCTACTATGCCTTGTAAAAGTGAGCCTCTTGCTTCACTCACTAGCTCAGGAAGGACATACATCTGCTCTCCTTTGACACTACAGTTCCTTTCTGCCTGCATTCTCTGGAATGAGAGCACCCGCCTCCCTTCTGGAATACACCTGGTAATAAATTACCCAGCTGTGTGAAATCATGATTCTTCCCGGGTAACACTTGCCTCTGACAGCTGAAAGTGTACCAAAGCTACACATTCTGTACACTCAACTTGGGTCAGCGATGGGTTCAAATACACCATCCTATGATTGTTGAGCTACATTAAATTAGATCATGAAGATAATATCACACACTGGTATGTCAGAAAGCCATTGGTCAATGTTTCTTCAATGTACTAACATCTTGGCCCTTAGCTGTGTGACTGTTTTCTTTTCGAGGAACTCATGAGCTTACTCTGATATTAGTAGTATGTCATGATGCCCCCAAGGTTAGGCTGTTCAATTCCCACAAGCCACTTATGAAATTATAATGAGGGAAGGGAACAAAAACATACCAATTACCTCAGTCTTTATACCCAGCTCTGCTTGACATCATGGATTTTTGCCTATTTGCCACATTAGAAGGTTTGATTCATGAATAAAATAGGGTCTAGGCTGGTGTCCCAAATAAGAAAGGAAATGCTTCCACTCAATGTCACCACTTTCAATTACATTGACTTCTCACTGGGAAGCAGGTCAACTGGACACCAGGGGGTCATCCACAGTGCATGGCCACAGTGCATGGTAAGCCTCAAACCTGTCTGTCCTTCCTCAGAGAGAGATGGGGTTTCCACTAATCTGATGGACAAACTATTTCAGGGAAAGGGACTTCACCAGTCAAAACTTGACAAAGCAGTGAAGGTGAGCGCTAATTATTAAATAATGTGATTCTTGAGTAGAAAATTGGAAGAATATCTGTCAAGCACATCATTAGTTGTATTGTGAGGAAGCTAAGACTTATGTGCCCGTATACAATAACTATGTCTAGACTGAATAGGAAAGGAGAAAAAGCCAGCAAAGAGTCATAAAATGGGCCAAGAGTGGGGAATCAGAAAACAAATTTCATGGACTTTGGGGTGGGGGCAAAAAGAAATTCCATGGACTTTGAAAAGACTAAGCTGGGGAAACTGGAGTAACAAAACTAGAGTGACAAAGAATCGTGGTACTAAAACAGAGTACTTCTTGAGATTTTAGAGGTAAATAAATGATGGTGATATGAGAACTTGCAATAGGGAGGTGAAAATGGAAATACAGAAAACTTCAAGAGCTTTGTAGAAGATGGACTTGAAAATCAACACAATTAATGAAGTTTAGGTTATGAGGACTGAGGGAAAGGAAGGAGTTCAACCTGACTACAAAACTCTAAGTGAATCATGGGACTTCAAGGGAGTGTTTTTGAGCAAATGATAAATTAAGATAAGTTTTAGACATGAAGAGCTTGAGATTTATACTTGTCTCATACTCGATTGCAGTTCCATGTGGGCAGGGACCTTGTTTGTCCTGTTCTTCCTAATACCTTCATCAACCACAGTGTCTGGGATACTGTAAATGTTCAATAAATGTCTCTTGACTAAAAGGAATTCAAGGAAAGATGAATGCAAAAACTAAAGAATAACACAATATCCAATAAGTGAATTTATTTCAATAAATTTTGGTAGGCCATATAATAGATCATCTTATAACCAAAAAACAGATAGAGGGACACCTGGGTGGCTTAGCTGTTAAACATCTGCCTTCGGCTCAGGTCATGATCCGTTGGTCCTGTGATCAAGCCCAGCTTCAGGTTCTCTGCTCAGCAGGGAGCCTTTTTCTCCCTCTCCCATTCCTCCTATTTATGTTCCCTCTCTCACTGTCTCTCTGTCAGATAAATAAATAAAATCTTAAAAACAAAAACAAAAACAGAGTAGTATAATATTCAACACCCAAAAGATTCATGATATAAGGAGTAGAAAGAAAGAATTTGTAAGTACTGTATCTGGTTAAGTACAATAAAATCCTTTTTTATAAGTAATTTGTTAAATAGACAACAATATCTAACTTTGCTTATCTTTGGATGGCAGAATAATGAGAAATGTTTTTTAGAGATTTTATTAATTTATTTGAGAGAGAGAGTAGGAGAGAGCACAAGTAAGGGGAGGGACAGAGGGAGAAGTAGACTCCCTGCTGAGCAGGGGTCTCAACCAGGGTGGGGCTCACACTGGGCTCCACAAGGAGTTTGATCCCAGGACCCTGTGATCACAACTGAGCTGAAGGCAGACACTTAACCTTCCGAACCACCCAGACACCCCAAAAAGGGACTTTTATTTTCTTGTTCTTGATCATCTCTATTTCTTAATGTTCATGTAGATATGCCATTATGATTGACAGGTGTTTTGTCTTCTTTGGTTTTTATTGAAGGTAATCATAAGCCAAGTTGAAATCAAACAGAAATACCTCTGGCATGGTCACTGACTAATCTGCTTATGTTTTTGGTGTTTGTTTTTTTTTTAAGATTTTATTTTTAAGTAATTTCTACAGCCGATGTGGGGCTCAAACTCACAACACCTGAGATCAAGGAGTCTCATGCTCCACCAACTGGTCAGCCAGGGACCCCTAATCTGCTAATGTTTTAAGCAGCCAGCAAAAGTTGACTTTCATTAACGCCTTCCCAAAATGGAAGAAGTTAACTCTCTAAAGTAAAACCACTTGTTGAAGGGAAAACAATGTGGAGACGTTGTGGTTTGATTCTGTTATCATTTTGTTTTGTTTAATTTTGTTTTGTTGGACAATAAGTGACTGACAAAAGCTTCCTTTTAACAATAATGTGTTAGTCACAGTAATAATAACTGGCTCTGGCACAAATAGGTTCTTATCTTACTTATTTTCCTTACCGGCAGTTTTGTGATTAACCTTTGTTGGAAACATACATTAAAAAGCATTAAAGAGTGGTGCCTGGATGGCTCAGCTGGCTAAGCATTCCACTCCTGATTGCAGCTCGGGCTGTGATCTCATGGTCCTTGGACCAAGCCCCGCATCAGGCTCCCCTTCAGCAAAGAGTCTGCTTGAGAGTCTCTCTGTCCCTCTGCCCCTCCCCTGGCTCCTGTGCTCTTTCTAAACAAATAAATAAATAACTTTAAAAAATCACTAAAGATGGCATTTCTTTCTTCTCCTATACTCACTAATTTTTCTTTCCACTCTTCAGGAGCTTATGTCTCCAAAATAATCTTATAATCTCTAGCTATTTTTAAAAATCTAGTCCTTTGCAATTGGTTGATGGAATTCAAAAAATATAAAAGATAAAAATGAAGTCAGGGGCGCCTGGGTGGCTCAGTGGGTTAAAGCCTCTGCCTTCGGCTCAGGTCATGATCTTGGCGTTCTGGGATCAAGCCCCGCATCGGGCTCTCTGCTCAGCAGAGAGCCTGCTTCCCCCTCCCTCTCTCTCTCTGTCTGCCTCTCTGTCTACTTGTAATCTGTCAAATGAATAAATAAAATATTAAAAAAAAATGAAGTCAAATTTCAAAATAGAGAAAAATTGAGTTTAAAAGGACCTGAAGATGAACCTTAACCAATCACCTTATTTTATGAATGAGAAACTGGAGCTGAGAAGGAAGAGATCTCTAGTTCACTTCTACTTTACTGGTTAGTGCCTGCATTTGTTAGCCAACCCCATAGGGATAATTGGCACCTTCTTTACTAGGTTTTTGCTATGTCTAGTTCCTTCAGGAAGAGGAAGCTTGTCATGAGGAAATACATATGCCAAATGCCAAGACATTCTCAAGCTTTTGAGAATGTCAAACCTGAGTTTTATTGTCAAGCTCACTTTTTATTCTACTAAAAATCATGTTTGTTTGTTAAACATTGCCAACTAATATCCAGCAGCTCCTGCCATTCAAGTATCTTTCCTACCTCCAACTGACTCAGAACCAAATAACTGTCAGAGGGACACACTTCCCTTTAAAATACACTTAGAAAACTTTCCCCAAGGATTTCCACTAACACAACAACCAAATGTTTTTAAGCATGATCCTGAATATTAACATTCTGGATGAAGATGAGCTTTCAGAGGCTCCTTTTGTTTCCTTTGGGAAAAGAGTGCCAAACTACACACAACACATACAAACACACAGAGATAAGCAATTTTATTAGGAAATCCCAAAGAGTGGCTTTAAATCCTTCAAGACTTCAGCTTCTCTCCTGGAAAATAGGAGGAATAAAGATTTCAAAAGTCATCTATATTTCCCCACTGCATACCCATATTTAACCACTTTAAAAGACTCTGATCCTCTCCCACTGTCATGAAGCCTCAACTGGCATAAAAATGGATGGTATTTACAAGAAAGATTTATACTTGCATTAACCCTCTTTGAAATAAATGGATAGAGTGCCACCATAAAGGAGAATCCTATTAATAACTGACCTTTTGCATTTAAGCAGCAATAAAAGTTGATTTTACCTTGAAGTTCATAAAATGATAAAGCTGAATATAGACATTAACTTTTTAAAAAATGACATCTTAATCACTATGTATTTGTTTAATAACTGAAATATTTGCTTTACCACCTAAGCTCTAAACTCTACCAATAGCCGCACCTCTATTTGGCCATATTCTTTGCTACTATTCTTTAGTAAGTGTGCTACAAATAATTTTTAGATGACTAGCTAGGAAGCCAGTGGTACTATTCACTTGAAATTTATTGTGGTACCGAAGGCCACAGGACAAAAGCAAAAAGTAAGCTATTACTTGATTCTAAGTGTTGGTGAATGACATGGAATATAAAGTAAAAGGGAGGAGGTGGCTAGTCTAGCTCCACTGGGAAGGCAGTGGGATTGTTAAGGGAGGATTTTTTTTTTTTAAGGTAAAATCATAACTCTTTTGCAGATGTAAACTGAGCACATGGAAACGATTCTATTTAACTCTTCATTAAATGAGAGAGCCAGGCATATTTTTTAAAACCAGTTCAAAAGAAAATCAAAGATAGGCACATATATAAACCAGGATTATTGACATGAATTTACAAATAGATGCAAAAGTGGCTTTTCCAGGGAAAGGCTAGATTTGTCCCTCTATTAGACCAAATTTTTTACTATTCTATAGACAGAAATTATTTAAATAGCTATCTGCAATTTGAAGAGTTGTAATATAGCTGAAAAGCAATGAAAGGCACAAAGCCTTCACAAACAGAATCAGAAAACTGGGTGAAGGCTGTGCTATAAAAATGTACTGTACTCATGAAATACAAATTTTTCCCTGGAATCAAACAGAATGCATGGACCCTTTTTTTTTTTTTTTTTTTTTAATGTAAGCACAAAATCAGTTCATCCAAGAGGATAAGACAATAAAAAGCATGGACTGTTAAGCTGAAAATTCCACTGAGATATTTATACCATTGCTTCTAACTATATTAGAAAACATTGGAGTCACATTCAGTGAGAGGAAGGCAATTAAATACCCTGCTGCATGATCTCCATTAAAATGAGATTCACTTCTGAGTGAAAGGAATTTGCAGGATTGGATGACAAAACATAAAAATATAACCTATTCTAATACAAAGATAACATCAGAAAATCTGCATGGAGAAGAAGATATAACATTCCTTTCATGGTATTACTGGAATTCTCTTATAATTCTCTTAAAGAGATTTTTCAACCCACTACTTTATTTATTTATTTATTTTTTAAGATTTATTTACTTGAAAGAGAAGGAGAGTGGGGAGGGCAAGGAGGGGCAGTGGGAGAGAGAGTCTCAAGCAGACTTCATGCTGAGTGTGGAGTCTGACCTGGGGTTCGATCTCACAACCCTGAAATCATGATCTGAGCTGAAACCAAGAGTTGGACATTTAACTGAATGTGCCACCCAGGCACCCCATTAATCCCACTACTTTAGATTCTAACTCTTGGCTGATAAAAGTTTGCAAAACACCATCATGGATTTCACATAGGAAGACCAGATAACCTTGAGTGCTATAAGGGGAAACTGAACAGATTTGGTTCTTCTTTAACTCTATATTTATAGTGCAACATTTTAGAAAATCCTTGTCAAAGGGGAAATAAGTTGCTCTATTGTGCTATAAACAAAAACTGCCTGAAATACAATTATCTTAAATAAATAAGGAAGAAAGGAAATGGATGGTTGAGCAATATAAATTCTGCAACTGATTTTCTTCATTTTTTTATTAACTATAGACTAGTGATTATGAGTGAGTGAATGAATGAATGAATGAGATATCGCTGTGTGCTGGCAGGTCACTTTCAGTCTGAGGAGAGTCACAAGAAAAAACAATTAGCAGTAAGAGAGAAAACAAGACCAACAATCTGTGGAGACATGCTGATCACTATCCAGTGTCATTAATTATGCTGTCCTCACTTCATGGTTGTTTTCAAGGGTCAGTCCAGGGCCCAAGAGAGTCACATGTCATCAGTGACACATTCTATGCATGCAGGAGTGGAAAGTGAAAATAAATAGGAGGCATTGTTAAGGAAACAGAAATTTGGAATATTCTGGAAATTCGGCTAGGATTTCATAAAGTCTATTTTTATAGAAACACACACATTTAAACTTATGCAGGAAATCCAAGGAAATGGACATATTCACAGCAGGCACGGGCATCTACACTACCTGGAATGGTTATACAGGTTGTTTTCAAGAAGCTACTTTGACTCCTTCCCTGGATGATTCCTTCTCTCTTCTCTTGATTCTTGAGTTAATTCCCATGAAAACAGAACAACCAATAGCTAGCACCCATTTTCCCACCAGTATTTTCTGAGTGGCACCTACAGGGTATAATTAGGGAGGAGTTGAACTTGTTGAGGAAGTCTCCAATGCCTCCCACCCCTTGGTCCCCCACCTACTTAAACCCCCCTGACTCCTACCCCAGGTCTGTAAATACTCCCCCCCTAAGTCCTGACAACCCCACCCTGAACCCTTGTTTGGGGTGAGAGATCAGGTGTCTGTACTCATGTTCAAAGGTGGCCTGTGATACATGCATGACCCAGCACTGCTCGCTTTCTCCTTCTCTTCTTTACTCTTGCCCTTTCCTTTGTCCTAAGCCCTTTGCTCTTTTTTCTCTCTTCTCCATTTGTTCTTCTATTCTTTTTATAGTCAAAGTAGAAAGAGGAGAGGTATTGAAGTAGTAAGATTAGGCTTCATTGATCACTCCATATTCCACAGATGCCTACCCTCGCTTAACTCCTCTGAGCTTACTTCCTTTCTTGTGACTCAAAAGTAATAATATTGATCCCAAAGAGTTAACGTGAGAATTACATGCTCATAGTATGTTTAAGGAACTCACTGGTATTCACCACCTAAGTAAGTATCCCCAAAAAGAGAAGTACTATTCATTATTACCATAATCAATGAAATACCCTATACTTCCTGAGCCTTCCTGCTGTCTTCCTGTGAGACCTCTCACTTTCCACAACTTTCCCTCATCCTGGGATTGAGGATGATGCTCATAGATGATAGAGTCAACAGTGAGGATGGAGATCATGGAGTAGGAGGAAGGGGAGGAGGAGAAAAAGAAGATACACAAAGTTCACAAGGGTCAAATACTACGCTGGGAGCTTCCCAGACATTACATCCCGAACATGGTGGTTCTAGGAGGTGCGTTGTAACCACCATCCCAGCCTCCCAGGAAGGAAATGGAGGCTTGGCCACATTCACATGGGTATTAAGAGCAGGGCCAGAATAGGAACAGTGTAGATTCTTATCACCACATGACTTTGCTTCCCAAGATTGCACGATGATCTGAAACAAAGACATGGTAGGAGCTACTTCTCTTGACTTGTACAGAGCAGGTGTCCTTCTCTGGGGAGGAAGAGGGGCAGGAGGTGCCTGACTGACACATGGCTTCCAGAACCCTGCTGTCTAGTGTTGAAATCAAAGGCTTTATTCTATCCCCCAACTCAATTTTCTTTTACCTCAAAAAATGGAGAATGTTGCTATAGATTGGGGAGATCACTGAATCACAGATCCAGGAGGTGGGGCTTTCACAGAAGTTAAAGTTCAGGTGAATGGGTGCTGCTATGCACTGCTTATGTCCCTTCACAACGTGTATGTTAATGGCTTAATCCCCGGTGTAATGGGGAGTGGAGGCAGGGCCTTTGGGGGTTACTTAGGTCATGAGAGTGGAGCCCTTGTGAATGGGATTAGTGCTCTTCCAAGAGACAGAATGTCCCTCTCTCCACCATGGGAGAACACAGTGAGAAGGCAAGCCAGGGAGACTTCTCTCCAGGAACTCTATCGACCCACACCTTGATCTTGGACTTCCCAGCCCGCAGAACTGAGAGATCAGCCTGTTGTTCAGCCCACCAGTCAGTGGTACTTTTTCTATAGCAGTCCAAACTGATTAAGACAAGAGTGCTCTCTCTTCAGATGCACCCTCTCGAGTTCAGAACAATGCCGATGGCTGTTTCTCTCCTGGAAGGTCTGCTTATAAGTTTGTAACTAAAAAACAGTATCCAAATGCTCCAGGTTTTGAAAGATGAACATGTTTCTAAATCAGATGAAATACAAGAAGAAAGCAAGGACAGAGCTCTGAGTAGGGGGAACAGAAAAACAAGCCGGGTTAACTAGTAGGTTTATAGAAAGGGAGGTTTCTAATCTAGGAAAAAGAATCCAAAGTCAGTCATTCTATACCTGAGAAAGCCTGTAAACTTCTGGAGAAGTGCCTGCTAGAAATGCAGAGTTAAAGCTTCATTTCTACATGGAAATTCTCTTAATGCAGCATTGGAATGCCAGAAATTCAGGAAAGCAAAGAGGAAGTGGAAAGGATAGAATTTTACATATAAAAAAATAAACATCAAAAGGAAAGAGAAGCATCGGAGAAGTTTTGAAGATTGACAATTCCACAATAGCAGATTTTTAAGTATTAAAAAAAAAAGAACTATTTTATCATTGTGAACTTCTTGGTAGAGGATTTCTCCCAACTGAGTTTCCATCCACAGCTCCTAGACGTGGGAAAATTATTAAATCAGCAAAGATGATATATAAATATATATACATATATAAATTTATTTATTTTACACACACATGTATATATGTGTTTATGTACTTATATATTCTCTTCTGATTCCTCTACATATGATTTTTCTCCAAGACAGAATCTACCGTTGTCTTTAGCACAATGATTTAGAATAAAATATTTGCCATGTTTTGAGATTCTTACTTTTGTTTAGGATACATTACTATATATGGAAACTGTTTCACAGGTTGAGAGTTACTGCAGCAAAACTATCTGGTCCCTAAGTTCCTAGGTGTGCATAAGATTTTGAAAAAATCAGTCTCTGAGAGAGAGTGAGCTGTGTTTTTTTCCAGCTCCACAGCCTCTGAATAGTGCCAAGGAGCAGCACCCGTTCAAGGGAAAGCCAGGCTTGGGTGAGGCTGCTGAAAAGATAACCCAGAGGCCAGAACAGTCCCTGATCCCTGGGACTGAGCCCTCTGAGAAACGGGACAAGCAGAGTCTTGGCACACATTCCAGGACTTGAATTTTTCTGTCAACAAAGGGATAAGAGATTAATTTCATTACAGCCTCAGTCTGAAGCACAAACTTGATATAAAAATAGAATTTATTTTTCATGTTTCATAAATTGTTCAATTTAGGGTATTGCATATTGTATCTTTATAAAACCGTTTTTTAACACTGGGTTACGAAATCAGAGAAGAGTTGTTCTTCCATTTTTTTTTTCTTACCCATGTGTATTTTAGAGTTTATTTGGCACTTCTGCCCACAGTTTCCCCACCTGTAAAGCTGATTTACTCTATAGTACCTCACCTCACGGTGTTACGGGAGGAGTAAGTGAAGTGATAGGGGAACGATGTCTAGTCCATGACATGTACTTAGTAAAAATCACCTAACCACCGCTGTTGCTACTAACACGTGGTCTGGGTTTGGGTGCTGTGGTCTGATGCAGTTTGGTGAGCTGGGTTTGAGGAAGGGAGACAAGCAGAGGAGGAGTACCTACCATGGACTAAGTACTTAGTGTGTATTAGGCTCTATGCTGAATCCCAACACTCAGACTGTCATTCACTGCTCATGAGAATCCTATCACAGGCACCAAAATTATGCACATGAAGAAACTAAAGTTCAGAGAATTCAAAGGTCAGCATAACTAGAAACTGGTGTCTCTGAATCCAGGGCCCATGTTCTTAACAAGAATACCATTTTGGCTCACATAAAAATGAGTGACTTCTTAGTGTAGTGTGGCTTTAGGCTTAGTCTTTAAAAAGCTTCCATAGCAAGATCAAAGATATTCTTGACACCTTTTAGGAACTGACCCACATCACCTGTAACAGGTACCCAGATAAAACTGAGCCAGTTGGGGCACCTGGGTGGCTCAGGCGGTTGAGTGGCCGACTCTTGATTCTGACATGAGTCATGATCTCAGGGTCCTAGGATCAAGCCCCATCAGACTCTCCACTCAGTGAGGAGCCTGCTTGTCTCCTCCTCCTCCTCCCCCTGCTCACGTTCTCTCTGCCAAACAGATGAATACATATATTTTTTAAAGATTTTATTTACGTATTTGAGAGAGAGAGAGAGAGAGCGTGCATGAGCATGGGGAGGGGCAAAAGGACAGCAGACTTCCCATTGAGCAGGGAGCTGGAGGCAGGGCTCCATCCCAGGACCCTGAGATCATGACCTGAGCCTAAGTCATACACTTAACTGAGTGAGCCACCCAGGCACCCCAACAGATAAATAAATCTTAAAAAAAAAAAAAAAAAAGTAATTGAAACAGTGGTCCATGAAAGTAGGGTCAAGAGTCCATGATGCTCCCTTGAGCTTCTCAGAAAACAGCTCCTACTAACTCACAGGCACTGATCATTAAAATATTAGGAATGTTATGAGCTGGTTGTTAAACATAGCTATTATTAAAAATTTAATTACATAAACTTACAAATAATTTTATTAATTTTAATTAAATTTAATTTTATTAAAACTTAAGGTGATAAATACTTAAAACTCTTCACTTCATAATTAGATTTCTATATCTTACTATTACCTGTGCTCTTTTGATTACTTTTAACTATACCTGTATGATGGAAATACGATAAAATAGTGCACCACTGGGATCTCTTCATAACTGCATGTTCAATGATCATATGTTGGTAGCTTGACATCAGCCTTGGACATAGTATTTACAGCATGAAAGCCATAGAATGAAATAACTCAAAGTTTGATTTATCATTTTATTTATTATTTACATCTAAGAAAGTAATGGAAGTTAATAATGCAGGCTAGAGTAAAAAATGTGTCTGTACACATGAAGAAAGGCTCAATATCACTCAGCATCAGGGAAATACAAATCAAAACCACAATGAGATACCAACTCACACTGATCAGAATGGCTAAAATTAACAAGTCAGGAAACAACAGATGTTGGAGAGAGCAAGGGGAACCCTCTTACACTGTTAATGGGAATGCAAACTGGTACAACCGCTGTGGAAAGCAGTATTGAGTTTCCTCAAAATATTAAAAACAGAACTACCTTATGATCTAGTAATTGCACTACTGGTTTTTACCCCAAAGATAAAAATGCGGTGATCCAAAGGGGCACGTGCACCACCAATGTTCATAGCAGCAATGTCCACAATAGCCAAAATATGGAAAGAGACCAGATGTCCATCAATAGATGAATGGATAAAGAAGATGTGGTGTGTATATTGCAAGGGAATATTACTCAGCCATCAAAAAGAATGAAATCTTGTTATTTATAACAATGTGGATAGAACTAGAGGGCATTATGCTAAGCAAAATAAGTCAGTCAGAGAAAGACAAATATCAGATGATTTCACTCATATGTGGAATTTAAGAAAGAAAACAGATGAACATAGGGGAAGGGAAGGAGAAATAAGATATAAACAGAGAGGGAGGCAAATCATAAGACAATCTCAACTATAGGAAACATATAGGAAACCCCCTCCCCTGCTGGAGTAACTGGGTGATGGGCATTCAGGAGGACACTTCATATAATGAGCCCTGGGTGTTATATGCAACTGATGAATCACTAAACTAATTCTACCCCTGAAACTAGTAATATAGAATATGTTAACTAAATTGAATTTAAATAAAGAATTTTAAAAATGTGTCTGTAGCTGTTACATGGTGAGGAGCACAAAAATTGATGACCTAGTCTCACAGTGCTCAAAAGTTACATTTCCATCATCTCTAGCCAAGTTATTCACTTTACTGACAAGTGAGTGAAGATCTGGTGTACATCCTTGTTTTACTTTCATCTTATGCATTAATGAAAAACAAATCAACATTCATGTTGGAACTATACTCATTCATCAATTGCAACTATAGTTTGGCTATGATAGACAAGTTTGGCAAAAATCAATGAAAGTCTCTGGAAGAATCAATTGGTAATATGGAATTTATAAAGAAAAGCACTCTATACTTTATTATTATTTATAATATACTCTGCATTATATTAGTAAAATTAGTAATGAGCTTATGTACACTGCTTTTCCACGAAATCTGATAGGCCCAGCAGAGACAGGCTAGAAACCTGACTGTCTCTGTTTTCCTGAGCTGCCTTCTTTCATTTTAGAGCCATTTCCTTCTACTTAAAGGGTGGGAGCTACGGCAGCTGAGAGCTACAGCACCTGCTGGTTCTAGCTGCCTTCAGTCCCTTGCCATTAAAGCAGGAAGATTTGAGACTCAGAGGTGGGTTGGAGGAGAGGGAAGATGATGGGATTACATACACTGTGTCAGTAAGAAAACCCAAGCCTGCCTTCTGTGTAGACAGACAATTTCTCTGTATGCAATAAAGTTCTGCACTGTGTTTTCGGGCCAAGGCCACAGCATAATGAAAAATGCTTTCTTTGCCCATCATTTTACTCTGGAAATACATACTCCCTTTGGAAACTTGGAGTACCTTAACTGGATTTTTTTCCCCCAAACAGCATCTTAATCTCATCCTTTTGCAACTTATATTTATAGTTCTATATCTTAGGGTTCTCACAAGTTATAGAAACAGCATGTCTTTGAGTACACTTGTACCCATCTCCCTCCCCTGCACTCAAGTCTTCAGCAACATGTGAGCTAGAAGACAAAGTCTGACAGGCTCCAGGAGCTATAGGATCCTGATATGGTTCCTTGAGACACCAGGGATGATAAGTAAAGAATTATGAAATAAGGCAGAGGTGGAGAAGAAAGAATTGCCCAAATTTCTGTTAGTTCTGTAATTTGTCAAACAAAGTCATGGTGCTAACTGTTCTACAACAAGGTGAAAAATCAGAATGTCTTCATCACCATGGAGAACTACACAAAGGGAACCCGGAGGCTGCTGGGGAAAGGGTGACAGCATCATCAGCACTCCTTAGCTGGGAAGAACAATGATGTCCCACGATGATGCCCAGGAGGTTTCAGTGCCACAAAAGGTACACATGGTGGAGGGCAGGGAGGGGGAAGAAGCTTTGGAACATAGAGCAAGGCAATCAGGAGTTGCTCTTGAATGTGGACCTTTCTGCCCAATGGATGAGTGATGCAAGGAATCCAGAAGAACAGATTACACAATGAAAACATATGCCTTGCCCCTCTCACTCTGGCTTTCATTTTTCCACTTTGGATGAGCAATTTTTTAAAAGTAGTATTTTCCTTTTAGCCCTATTATAGTAAAAGCCACCACAAAGATGATTATAAATGGCAGCTAACAATCTCATTAGAGTGAAACTTGGAAAAAGAAGTAGAATGGCAGACTAGGGCACTCCTCTTCTGTCTAACCGTGGCAACTGTTACTGAAACCGAACAACTGCTGTCCATAGAAATACAGGGCTGGTATTTGCAATATTCTTGCAATATTCTACAGAAGCCAGAAATATGGGTTTTATCAGAAATATCTGAATTTTAAGTGTGGAGAATTAACAAAAATAATTAAAAAGTAATGTTAACTTTATAGACTGGAAACATGCAAACTACACAAAATCTATGTGGAAGACAACAGTGAGACATCCACTTGCAATGAGTAACTGAAATTCATAAGGTAATTAAAAGGATGTGAAACTTACTATCTCATTTTACTAAAAATAAAACTAAACACATATTAGTTCTAAGGACCTACGATGCTCTGATTTAGGGCTGACCCAAGAAAGAACTCATCACTGCGTAGAATCCAACCTTCCCTAGTTCCAAGGCAAATGGTGTTAGTGATTTTGGTGTGAAGTGCCTGACGGCCTGGTTACTATGGCTCAAGTCAGGCCACACAGTGATTCGCGTACTTGGTCGTGAATGATGAGCTGGACCTCAGAATTCATGTACTCCATTGACATTTTAATTACAAATTTGACAAACTGATTTATTGACACCAGATAAAGGCATTCACACTAGGCAGAACCATAGAGTTCTGTAAATCTACCATAGAGTTCTGGCATTTCAGCTGGCTCATCTTTGTAAGTGCCTTTCATTAAGAAATGGATTTTTATTTTGAAGGCCTAAAGCAAAGAACTCTCTTATCCAACTGGTCATTGGCGTCTAAGAAATGTTCATGCTATCTTTTTTTTACCTACAACCAATTACTTAATGGCAATAAAAAAATAAGAGTGAAATTTGCATTCTCCTTGAATAAAGCAAATGTTTGTGTTTCATACAAATAAGCAAATCATCAACTAAATAATAAATATACGGGTCTAACCCTCATCTGCTTCATTTTTACCATGGTAGCCCACTTTAATGATTTTAAACTTTCAGTAGTTATACTATCAATAAACACAGCTCTTCCTGATAAAATTATAAGCCGGTTTCCAAAAGCAACACATTATCCCTTCCATACTAGTCAACAAGGCTTTGTAATGTTCTCATTCAGTATGAGTAAGAAGCATAAATGCAGAACCAAGTTCCCAGGTCCTTTGAGGGAGAGCTTTATTCCAAACCAATGGCAAGTACAATCGTACTTTGCCAGTGACTCTTTCTCTAAGCTAAAGCTATAAACATTTGACGAACTTTCAATGGAATATTTATGACAGTTTCCCCCTGAGAAATAATTGCAGTCTCCATCAATGCAACGAGAAAATAACATTTGGGAGATGTAGGTTTCTTTCTGGCTCAGCATAAGTTTAAAATCAGGGAACCCAAGAAGGGGAGGTTTGGACACCCAAACCTTTCTCTGTCCAGCAGTCACCTACAAAGCTTAATGAGTCAGGCTGCTGTAAACACAGAAATATCTTTCTTGGTGAGAGAGCTTCCCTGCTGGTCTTATGATTCTCAGTGTCTCTGAAATATAGCTATTCTACTTGACCTGGATCAAGATCACTGGAAATACTGGAAGGCTGTGGGAGACTACTTTCTGAGGCATATATTTACAACCTTGATTAAACAGAATACAGAATGTCACTGGCATCCATGGGGTTGTGATAACGGATGTGTTACTAAAGATGCCATGAGAAAAAGAGGCTGGTAAATTCTAGTAAAGAAACGAGACGAGTGGTTGGCTGATCTGGAGCTAATGAATGTTTTCCCCCAAATGGAAAATGACATTTCCCTGGATATTTTTCAATTAACTGGGGCTTGCTGGGGCTATCTTGCTAATACACATACTTAAAAAGTAAAAGGTAACTGAATCAGAGGAGTTCTTGGTACTTCATGTTATCAAACTATAAATTCAATTGTTTTTTTCACTGAAGTGACTATTGTTAGACACAGTTTATTTAAATTGAGTGGCAGTTTGAACAGTACCCACATGACACTAAAATAAATCAACTCAAAGGGAAAAGTAAAATCGAGCAGAAAAGTAAAATTCGAGCAGATAAAATCGAGCAAATCACACACATTCGGCTGATGGATAGAACTTCCCATGTTCTGCCCTTCCAACTCCGTGGCTTAGGGACATTCTGAGCAGCAACTTCATAAAACATCCAGACTTGTTTGTAGAGAGAAGTGTGTGTCTGAGAGGAGAAAATGTGACTTTTTCCTCTATGATTGTCCTGGGATTAAATGCAACATTAAGAGCACTAGATTCAGGGGCACCTGGGCGGCTCAGCTGGTTAAGGGACAGACTCTTCCTTTTGGCTCAGGTCATGGTCTCAAGGTCAGAGGATCAAGCCCTGTGCCTGGCTCCAAGCTCAGTGTAGAGTCTGCTTCAGACTCTTTCTCTCTCCTCATCCGCCTCTCACCCCGCTCATGCTGGCTCTCTCTCAAATAAATAAAATCTTCAAAAATAAAAACAAAAAACTCACTAGATTCAGCTTCTCCATTCCTGCCCTTTACATATAGATGTATAAACGATATCCCTTTAATGGACACTTGCATACTAAGCAGAGAGCCTGGCCAGCCCAAGGCAGTGTTGAGAAACAGACCACATTTGCTTTGGGGACCCTCCCAATCCCTGAACAAGAGCCCTGCTCCTGTCTGGTAACACTTCCACCCCTGTTCCCGCATTGCCTGGTCACCAGGGTGACTAGTGACTCTGGAGCCACACCATATCCAGGCCAGCATTTCTCAAGGATTCAAGATGGAAAACACTTCTCAATGCCAGTGAGCCCAGTGCTTTATGTCAGTACTTTCCTGACTGCTTGTGATTATCTACTAACCTACTCCAATCTATACAGTTAAAGTCTGCTAATGACCCACGTTCCATGTAGCTGTTAAACTCAGAATCCCGAGTCCGGCACAGGGAAGTGCAGTGAGATCTTCGTATTTGCTGCCAGGCTGCGAGAGGATGGATTTGCAGCCAGGATCCATCGACTCTTCCCGCAGTCCAGCCTGGTACACAGTTGCTGACATACTGATCCAGATTCTGGGCACAAACGTTACCCGAGGGTGAAAGTCTGCCCTTCAGAACCATGCGGGCAGCAATTCAAATCCCTATTGTGGGGGGATTAGGACTCATCACGGTTGAGGCAGTGTCCAAAAACTTGCAGTTTTTTTTTTTTTAAAGCAACACACATATTGAGGCACAGATTTAAGTATGACTTAGAACTAGATTCTGGTTATTCTGTCATTACTGAGATCTATTCTGTGATTAAATCTCTCTCACCTTGATCCTGAGGGTAAAAATGAACGCAGTAATTTCTTCCTCCTGTCAAACTTTTCTTGGACACCAAGACTTAAAAGCAAGGATTTTCAGTAGCAAACATGATGTCCCATCAGTGTTTCAATACAGATTTTATGTTTCTTCCCATACTCACCACTGATGGATGAGCAATGGATGACTCCACCCCAATACTAAAATGAGTAAGCAGGACTCCCAAAAAAACATCCCTGGCCAAGCCATCAATACGGTAAAAGCCAATTCCCTGTGGACATCTGAAAGAGTATATCATATGTCTCTTTCAATCAGAACACCCTGCATGGCTTCGTGTCTGTGGGTGACTATTTAATTAAGGGAGCTCATTCACCACGGGCAGGATACAGGTGCCTCCAGACAGCTCTGCAAACCTTATCAGGACCACTTCTGCCACCTAGCGTTGCAAGGCTGCAGAAATACTTCCTGCATCTGGAGAAAAACAGCCCTACTTTCCATAGCCAAGGTCGATTCAGCACTGCGTGGGAGTAAACAGGAAATAGTACTATTTCTGTACATAACAGAACAGATTCATCTACCCGCACTAAGTCGAAAACCAGCTTGGATTCTAATAAATTAAATCATTAATACTTGGATTTATTTGTGTGGGCTGAGCCATCTTCTGATGAAATCTAGCTCCATTAAATAGGCTACCAGAACACCAGATACCGTTAGAGCACTAACCATCATTCAGGCAGTGGAATGTGATCTCCATTTCATGTTTGTAAATGATTTTTTTTTCTCTGATTTGGAGAACAGTAGAGTCCAAATCCAAAGCTTTATTTAACTTTCAACAGGAAGTTAACAGTGAGGACTTGAATATTTTGGTGCTGAAGTCATATTTCATAAAATGCAATTCACATCAAAATTATCTGTCCTGACAAAATGCCTTTGGCTCACAGCTCAGTGGGTTGAGCATCCCTATCTCTGAGCCATGTGATAATGACAAAGACACTTAATCTCTCACTTTGGGCTTCTCAGCTGGAATATGATAAGCCTGAACTCACTTTCAAAACCAGGAAGTATGAGAAACAGCCCCTATGCACCATACATTTTGTATTCAAAAAGATATGGATGTACTGCGAGCTGAAGCAATGCCCTTTCCCCTACTAGAGAGAGAGCCAGAGAATTGTTAATAAGCACAGATATAATATATTAACTGGTTCACTTATGATTTTCTGTGGATTTAATTCATTTATATCATACTTTTTACCCATGTGAGTTGCATTTTTATTTCCTAGCAGACATGTCTCCAAGGAAAGGTTAGATAAATTCTAATTAGTTTAGCTAAGAACCTAAAATGCACATGCACACCATGGCAGATGTAGCTTTCCTTGACATCAGCAAGCATGGGACAGTCACCGTGGCTCTAAAAACGTGTACAGACCACTGTCTGTCAGCTGTAGTCTTTTTCCGGGTTTCCAGACATGGCCATTGCAATAATAACTGCAATTCCTTTCTACTAGTTTGAATAAGACTTGTGATAATGTATCCTGAGGTTGACTGCAACGTTTGTAAACAGTTACAGCTTACTAAGCAACCTGATGTAAAAGTTTAAAAGCGATATGTATCAAGCCCTTACCCCAGCATTTCCCTTGATTTCTATTTATTTACACTGTAATTTTTACCCATGTGAATTGGACTATTTCTTCCCAGCAGACAAGACCCAGTCCTGCTATGTAGGGTCCGTGATGGAGCTTTAGGGTGACTGAGGACCTCCTGGGCTTAGGTTAGGGGTTCTCAAACCTGGCTAATCATCAAAACAGCCTGGTCAGAATTCCAGATACAAGTTCCCAGGCTCTGCCCTGAAGCTTCTGATTCTAGTTCTAACAAGGCTCCAAAATTTGCATTTATGTCTCCCCAAATGAGCAGAATGGTTTGTCAGTACAAAGATTTCATCAGTTTGAATATCTTGAGAGTCTATGCGCCTTCCAATTGGCAGGTCAGAAAAATACTGGTTATTATAACAGTTTTAACAGATCAATCATTGAACGGACTTACCAGACTTCACAGAGCATACTGACCACTTACTAATGATTTAGTAGAGGAAAAGATGCCTACAAGAGGAGCAGGAGGGTACGGGCAAAATTCTAGGGTGCCCAGACCCTCCCAGACGCAGTTTTGATCAGTCCTGTTCCCTGGAGGTAGGCCTTTGTTACAGAGAACAAACTGCACACATTTCAAAATGGTTCCTTTCTCCTCTCCCTGACAAAGACACATAAGTGCTTTTTCTTGGCTGTTTACTTGGTGAGGTTCCTGGAAGTAAAGGCCCAGAATGTGCAGGGCCCCTCCTAAAATAATACTCTCAGTATTTTCTTATTCTCAATCTGCTCCACAGTCAGCCTCCAGTAATTCACCAAAATTACCATATAAGTGTCCCTACGGTTTCCAGCTTCATGGTCTCCGCTACAGGTAAGCTGCTGTCAGCTGTGTCTCTGCACTCACTTGTCTCTCTACATTCTGAAGTGGCAGTTTGCCCTGTGATTTAACTTCTCTAATGGGTTCAAGAAAAGTCATTGATTTTCAGTGCATTCAGCCTCTTTTTTTGTTGGAACAGTGGGGATGATGTTTCCACGCTCTCACATGTCAGAGTGGAACCCTGCAGTACAACAATGTTTTTGTAAAGAAGTTCAGAGTCTATTCTGGAGAATAAATACGAGGAAATAACAACAAAATATTACACCAGGACTGACCTGCAATCCCTTTCATATTGAAGATAATATGTACTGAACTTAGTTTACTATTTGTAAGAGCGGCTTTATGAAAAAATCAATAGCATTGACAAGCTGATATGGCAATATTTTCTTAATTAAAAAAGTAAAAAAAAATCAAGACCATTTTAGAACATTTTTGTAAAAATAAAAAAAATTTTATTTGAGAAGGAAAAACTGCTCATTTACTACACATGGATATTTGGGTTCTGTCTTTCTGCAGGAGAACAAACCGATGTGTTGTCTGGAGAGTATCTCCAGCCTGAGTGATGATGCTCTGAGCCATTCTTATTCTTTTTATAGGAAACTCTTAAAGAACAGTATTGCTTATCCGTAAAGGATAAAATGAGTGGTTCAGAGAAAAACTCAGTCATGATTGGATTAGCACAGGGTACTGCTCTAAAGGAAACAAAGTTCTAAAATCTGCCACCTCTTACCACTTGGTAAACTATTCACTTACATATGAAGAATTCGAATTAGGCTACATTTTCACAAACTTGCCTCCCCGTTAAATGCAAGCCTCCCAGGCAGCTCTGAATGTAAGCACATGATCTTACTCTCTCTTGCTGCTAGACACTGGTTATGCCATTCCATTCATCTGTTTCATCTGGATTAAGGGCAAGAAGACTTAATTGTTGAAATTTGCAAACTGCATTCAATGTGTGTTCAATAGAAGTTCTTTAAAAAATGCTATTAATTGTTACAGAGTTACAAACACATACCAGTATTTATTTAGAATCACAAATAATTTTATGCTATTTTTCATATGCTTCACAATAAAGATACTGTTATTTCTAAATTTTCTGGCATGATAGGATTTAATTGGGCATTTGAAAATCATTCAGTTTTACATATATGTGATTGGGGAATACAGGTTAATTGGAAAAGAAAATGTACTGTCACTAAAAAGCATATTGATTTTGCTAGATGGAAGGTGGCTGCTGTAGTAATCTAGTGGGACTGTCCTGATTGGTCCCTTAAAATTCATTTTGCACTATAATTTCAAGGTTTTGAAAGCCATATTCTTTCTGCAAGTTACAAAATTATTCTGTCTTATTTCAAAAATTTATTCCTTTATGTGAATCCTTCAGTTCAGCACAAATTATTTATTACGAAATGACTTTCATAAGACTGCAGGAAGTGTGTTTACCTCTTTAACACTACAGGGAAGGAAAACTTTCCCTTCTTCTCTTCTAGCTTCTTTGGCTGACCTAATAATTAAATCGACATAAGACAGATAAACAAGAGTAAAAGAAATTTAATTTTTTATGTATGGGAACCCATAAAATGAGGAAACTCAAAGAATGTCCAGAAGAGGCAACTTTTATACCTTTTAGACAAAGAACAAAATATCTATGAAGAATTGACAAGACAAGGAAGTTTGGGCTTGGGTAGTAAATTAGTGAAGGAGTGACAAGATCTGTTTATATAGCCTTCTTGGCCCTAAATTCCCTGTCTCTGATAAAGGATGATAAAGATGGTAAGGGTGGCTTCTGCCCTCCAGGGGCAGGGAGGGGACCTTCACATGGGAGATCTATATCCTGCTATAAATGGGGGGAAAAGAAGGGTCAGAGTGTTCTTCTTGCACTGACTTAGGTAACTTTAGTTGCAAATAAGCAGTATGTCAAAGTGGCATATTTTGGGTGGCATATTCTGCTATCCTTTAATATCCTTCCAATTAAAAGTGGAATTGAATCCACAGCAGAACATTTAGGTATATCAGAAGGGTAGGAAGTTTGACTAACTTCTTGTTTTCTAATGAAAGTGTTCATAAAGAGAATTCTCTATGTTTGTTTTGATTTTTATTAAACCTCTTTCCCTAGAAAGAAAGCCAATACCTGACTGTCGGTGACAAGGCAAATATATTCTCTATTTATACTTTCTTTGCACAAAGATAGAAAAAAAGATAAAAAAGGAAAGGTTAAGGTTTTTTTCTCTCACCATATGAGATTATATCATCATTACCCAGTGTTGTCTTGTGTGTTCAGACATCTTGTGAAAATTTGACTTGTTGAAATAAATAAATAAATTACCATCTTCATCTGTTAGTAGATACTGTTCCATTATAATTTGGATAAGTTATCTTTCTGAAACAATGCAGAAAGAATTATGAAGCGTGTTTTATCTTAAATTGCAAAGTATTAATGTCTGCTAAAAAAATTTTAAGCGAGTGTTGCATATTCTCTTCCTAAATCACCTCCACAGCCCTCATATCACAGGTCAGGAAACTATTCTCTAGAGGGATCACTGAAATGATAAAGTAGTGATGGCAAGTCTATGTCTCCTGACTTTCCACCCCACCGTGCTTTCTGAGTCAAATATCCATTTGCTCCTCCAGCTCGCCTGGAACTTGGGGTGGTATCCATCTGGGAGCTCTCAAGGGTGGGATATGTGCAAGAATGAGAGGAACCTTGGCAGAGGGAGGGAGACACTGCCTACACAAGCTATGAAATGTGGCACCAAGGACCGAAAATAGCAAAGAATTTCCTTCCCAGATGTAGAAGGATTACCTAAGTCTTCACACATTATGAACTTTGAAAACAGTGGATGGACACAGTTCAAGAGAATTCAATTTTTCTGAATGGAACATTCACATGGGAGTGAGAAAGAAATTGGTCGGGTCAGGCCCACAGAGGTCATCCTGATAGTCCCTGAAGGGGAATCATACAAAAAAATAAAAAATAATAGAAAAAATAATTTGGCTGGGAAAGCCAAAGACAGAGTTCTAATAATAAAGTTGATGAAGTGTTAGTTGAATTGTGCTTTACACATCTTTGTCTACAAATCCTCAGTCACTTACTCATTTCCCATTCATCTGGGAGGAATTTGGATCTATTTGGGGACTACATGAAACTGAACCCTGCTTCAAGGTGGGCCCCGCTGGAAAATGTGTGCCTACAGGGGCCCCACCACTCTGGTCACATGTAAATCAGCATTCCCCAGTCTGTGGGATAGGGCATATAGGGTCACACATGTGCTGAAATATTGGTCCTTGTACCCCTCGGGGAAGTTGGATGGGGCCCAAAGCTGTCAGAGCCCAACAGCAAACAGAAATACACCATCAGGGATGGACTATAAAGCAGGGACTATCCTCTCTGCCTGTTGCCTCCTTCTTTACTAAGTTTACAGGAAAGATAGCATTTGGATAATATAAAAAATGATGCATTCTGGTTTCTAGTTTCAGCTCCAATATGTAAAGGGCTTGGAAGTCAAACTCCCATCTTCACAACAACAACAAACTTAAAATCAGTGGCTTTTCTTATATCCTTCAGAGAATCACATTCACAAAGCAGACTGTGGAAATATGAAATCCCTGTCCTCTGTAGTAATTATAAACTGAAGAATTTAGTTCTTCCACATGATTCTGCTTTTCATGTCTGGTTCCACCCAGGCTGAGGCACAAGAGCATCCCTCTTTCAGACCTGTCTCTACAAGGTCTTCCTCTCTCAGGATCTATCGGGTCAGCTCTTCACAAAGAGATGGAAGAAGTCCTGAGCTCATCAGCACAGAACTCTCTCATTCTGGAGCCTGCAGCACCTGATTCTCTTCTCTGTCCCTTCCATCCTTGTCGAGATCCCATCTGCCCCAGGCTGGGGTCTGCTTGCTGATGGTCCCTTAACCTCTGTACCTGCATGTGCTCAAGTCTAGGTCTCCTTATCAATGATATTTGTATGGAGGGTCTGTCTGCCTTTTGTGTTGTATGTGGATTTTAATCCCCTTTCCTCCCAAGAGTGGCTGCCCTCCCCACTTTCATTTGCCCAGCACCTTATCCAGCCTCTCTGCTCCTGTCTGCCCTGTGGTCCCCATCCAAGGAGTCAGCTGGGGAGTGCCTATGAAAGGAACAGCAGAACGTACCCATTATGCTCATTAACAAAGAGGTGACTTGTCGGGTGGGAGCTGATAAGAGATTCAAATGCGTGTGTGCACTCGCACATGCACTCATGCGGGCACTCACGCACCACGCACACGCACACACAGATCCCCCTTGCCATGGAGGGTGCAACGACAGTCCTGTGGAAACTTCTTGCACAACAACATTCAGCTTCCCTTCCTGCTTTGGAACCAGCACCTGAGAAAGTGATACTTCAGAGGGAAACCGCATAATTCCGAAGCAGTAGAGTCAGGGCACGATTTTCTTGCCACATAGGAACCAACAATGACATCTCCAGAGACAGAATGTCCAGGGCTCCACCAGGGACCTGGAAGTCACAAGAATCATCACACTTTGGGAATTCCAAAGCTCTGCCTCCCACCCTGGTATTTGTAGTCCTTTCTGTCCTCGTGGGTCAGAGGCGATTCACAAGCAGAGGCGGCGTCTACCACGTGAGGCGCTGCTCAGGAACACAGCAGATGACCCGGCTTCATCAGGTTTCTGGGCAGAGGGAGTGAGAGAGTTAACCCTAGTGCTAATTCCATAAAATAGGAGAAAGGGTTTTGTTAACCCTTTACCCAACACAGCATTATTTCAAACAGGAGTCTTCTCTGGCTGTTCTCCCAGAGAGAGGAACTCACACACAGTGAATGGAAAATGACATAGGATGCGATATTAACATGCTGTTGTTTTATCTGACCCTCAGGATCAGGATTAGGACAGGCCCAGACGAGCACTGAGGGACCTGCCCCAGCCTCACCTAGCATTTCAGTGAGCTCAGCACTGAACACACAACAGAGTGAAACCCATAGGGCTAAATTTCTACAGTGAGCTGTGTAGACACAGACTTTCTAGGCAGAAGCACATTTCTGAGAAGCTCCAACACAGAGAGAAATGTGTGGGAATAATTTTGTTCCCAGTTCCACACAAAGATATGTTCCCCTGGCAGTCCAAGGAACTGTGTTGATGGTCTCCAAACGGATAAGATTTGGTTCACACTACGTATGTTTATTAGGGTATCTGCTGAGTACCAGGCACTAGTGAGACCCTCTGATCATTGCGGAACCTTCCCAGGATCACTGGCAGGCAGTTCCTAGAACAACACCCATATGCATATCAGGAAACTGAGGCCCAGCTAAGTGCCATCAGTGGAAAGATACTGCACTGCCAACGGATCCGGAGCCCAGCTCAAATCCTGCTCTGGCTGACCCCGGAGAGTCCTTGCCGGAGGTTCTCTCACGACACTGGCTACTCCTCTGTCCATAAGGATGAGACCCTATGTGAGCCCAACCTGGACTACTGTCCTGGCCTGGGCCCCGGATGCAGGACCCCCACCTCACTAACCGATGTCCAGTCTTGCTTGGCGTCACCCACATGTCAGACGCCCATGCATCTGGATCAGCAGCTCTGCTTCCCTACTCCGTCCTCAGTAGCAACTGGGGCTGGCAGCAGGTGCCAGGATGCAGGGACGCTAGCATGAGCCCGTGATTCCAGACATAGTCTGAGGGCCCCCTCATCCCAGATCTGTTCCTGGTCGCAGGCAAGGAGTCACGGCCAGAGCCCAGCTCTCCTTCAGCGAGCAGCTCAGTATATTCCAGCCCCGCTGGAGACTGGCCGAGCGCTACTAGACCCCCCACTCCAAACATGGCTCCTTCTCTCAGTCACCACAGATTAGCCATTCCTAGAATTTAGCTATAAATTACTGAGACCACCAAGAAATTCTCATGTTTTTCTTACAATGCTGGTAAATAGAAACATTAGCAGAGGGAATGTTTGCTTGTTTTCCACATGTCTCTGTGAGCAAAAATGCTCAGACATCATCCTGGATCATCTAGGGAATAGTGGACTGACTCACCACATAAAATGCTACTTCTGTTTTCTACAGACAGCAATGCCGTGGGAGGGGAAATGAGAGGATTTCTGTTTTCTAAATCTGCCATGACTTAGCATGCGATGCTATGGTCAAGATGCAAAATGAGAAAGTGACATCACTTGTTCTGAAGACTTTTCCATCTTAAAATTTAATATGTAGAATAAGGGACTTAAAGGTTTCAGGGCTTTTCAGGATTTTGACTGTCAGGGTTCCATCGGGATGAGTGAGTCCAGGAGACAAATCTCCCCATTTTCTGGAGGGAGGAATCCTGTGGACATTCGGACCATGACCTCAGCTTAATGGGGGACCAGCTTGGAGCACTGCACCCCAGGCTTCCGGGAGAGGTGTGGGAAGGGGACTTCCTCTTGCCAGTTACTCCCCATTTAGGCCCAGAGAAACATCAGCCTGAGGTAAAGAAGATGACCAGTAGGAGGAACAGGAGGACAGGTGCCAGTCAGCCAAAGGTCTAAATCTAAGTAGGCAGACCCTAGACGTCCCCACCCCCATCCCACAGAACACCCACCTGATGCCAGATGAGGGATGCAGTCCTCCCTGCCGAACGCGCCCCTGGAATTGTCAAATACACGAAGCTGCAGGTGAACTGCCATTTCTATCAGTCTCTGTCTCAAATCTGTGACCTCCTGTCTGGAGAGGCTATCTCATTCTGCTTCTTATCACGAGCTTTTCTTTCTAGAGAAGGAAAGTGGCTCCGAAAAGAACAACGTTTCTTTCCATCTTGTCTCTGAGCTCTTCAAATCACTCTCTGCAGATTCCACAGCTCATCAGGTCCTTGCCTTCAGAATTCTTCACCTCTTTTTGCAAGTCATGGTCTACCTTGACAGAAAATATCCCGCGAAGTTCCATTTCTTCTCTCAAAAAATGTGATTCATGCCATTTTCTCTCTTCGTGAGATGCTGAGCGGCCCTTTTGGTTGAGGCTTCTTGGTCTGGATGTCATTACAATCACCGGTCAGGTGGGCTCGCCTCTTCTTCAGCACTTGGGGTGTAGAACCGGTGTCTCTCCAGATCATTGTTACATCCCAGCATCCTTCATTTCCTCCACGGTCCTCTTTTCCTGGTCATCCACTCACTCTCTCTCCTCTGGTTGCATGTGATCACGCATGCCCTCTTCTCTCGGGAGCCAGTGGTCCCGCAGACCCCACGGCTGACCCTGCACACAGCCAGAGGCAGCACCATGGAGACAGTGAATCTTTTCAGTTGCCTCCTATACTTTTAAACGTGTGCTGACTTCTTCTGCTTGTGTTTTGATGGATTGTCTGGATGCTAACTGCACTAGCATACCTCAGCTGTCATTCAGCTGAACATGTGCGGATCTTCTTTCCCCAGTGTCTTACTATAATGTATATGATGTCTCTAACCACAGGTGTGTAACAACCCACACATCTGGCACTTTCAAGATTATGTCATTTCCAATACAGAATAAGGCATGTTGAGAACATTCCATTTTGCTACATCGACCACTGAACTGTTACTGGCATGTTCCTTATCTCCCTATTTAAAAAATAATAATAATAAAATAAAAGTCTTTCTTTTGACTGACTGAGAACTCTGCATGAAACCAAGATAAGTTTCAATAGCTGAACTATCGCATCTCCCACAGATAGCCAGAGACAACCTTGGTCTCCTACCTTTGACCCTAAAACTCTGCAGTGTGTCCTGGGTTGTCCAACTGCACAGATCTTGGCAGGACAACATTCCTCCCTAGTGGTCCAGTCTGGTGCAGAGACCCCTGGAGCCATCATGGCCGACGCATCATGGAGATCCCTCAACTGGGCTGCTCGCTGCCCTAAGCCTGTGCCAGGAACCGAGACTGACCGCGCCTGCAGAGGGCTGGGTGAGCAGGACTGGAGCAATACAGAAGTCACACACCCTCTGCTTTGCTCCTGGCTTTCTTCCCCTCTACTTCAACTCTTCCTTTGAGGGTCCTAAATGCCCACCCTGTTTTCTGTGCATGCCATTTCCTCTGCCTTTCCTCTCACTGCCCACAGCGGAGGGGAGCTCAACCCCATCTGAAACCACGGTCCTTCCTCACCCATGCTCCCCAGTGCCATGGCAGGGCCTGGCCAGGATTTAGTGCTCAGTGCTCTATGCGTGAGTGGGGCAGGAATGAATATATGAGCATCAGAATGAAGAACGAAAGAGCAAAGCCATTCCTGGTCACCCCTGAAGGGTCTTGCACAATAATCTGCTAAGCAGCTGGTTTCTTGAAGAATTTAAAACTCCTGTCAATGTAGAATAGTGGAGTACGTGTAATTTAAAATGTTGAACAAATGTTTATCGTGACCACGTAACATTGGTCAAAATTCACTATTTTGGACAGAAAGAAAATCCTCAGTTTTCTTAAATAAAATACTGCAATGGAGCTTGTTTTCTGTGATTACATTTCAGTAGAATTAGAAACAAGCAAGGAAAATGGAAGTATGAACCAGGAAGCCTTCACTTGACCCCAACTCGGCCTGTGCAGGGATCTTGGACTTCCAGGCTCCACAACAGCGAGAGTACGTTTCTGCCGTTCGGACTCCACACACCCTCCCACCCCCCGGTCCATGGTATTTTGTTCTGGCAGCCAGAAGGGACTAAGGCACTGAAAGGAGTGAAACACTATCTTTCGGATTTCAGGAAATCGGAAGACTTTAATTGAACCGCCAAGTGCGGGAACCGAGTGGCCATGTCTCTTTCTCTCACATGGGGAAGGTAGACACTGAAAATAAGAGAGACTGGAACCGTGAACATAGAGAGGGGAACAAAATCTCCGGGGCCCTCCTTTCAGAACTCTGTAGGGAGGTGCAAAGAGGAGCCGCTCGGAAGCCTAGGTGGCTCAGTGGGTTAAAGCCTCTGCCTTCGGCTCAGGTCATGGTCCCAGGGTCTTGGGATCGAGGCCCGCATCGGGCTCTCTGCTCAGCAGGGAGCCTGCTTCCTCCTCTCTCTCTGCCTGCCTCTCTGCCTACTTGTGATCTCTCTGTCAAATAAATAAATAAAAGTCTTAAAAAAAAAAAAAAGATGAGCCGCTGGGAACAGGGGTGCTGGACTGCAGACCACACTCTCACAGCCACCTGCCCCTCCTGCCCCTGCCATTCCCGCTTATCATGGAGCTACCACAGAGAAAAGCCCCTCCCAGGCTGTTCAGAGGGCTGCAGCCCAGACTTGAGTGCCGAGCCTATGCAGGGCTGAAAAGCACAACCTGGTATCGCCATTCGGCGTTTTCTGTACAAGATGACTGGAAGCCACACTTGTGGCTTTATTTGGGTCTCCTTCTACTAAATAATTAGTAAAATCAATTTTGAAAAGGAGAAGTGGCAGATAATGCCCACAGGTATCTATTGCAGGATTGTTGCAAAATCTGGGAGGTGCCTGTTTTCTGTTTGTGGAGTGAATGCAGGGCTGCGTGAGTGAATACGTGATGCAGACACAGCTGTTGGACATGTCTATGCGCACACGGTGAACTCTGTGGACTCTGTAAGTGCTTTAACCAAAGGGGAAAAGCCACGTGCCCTTGGTAGATTGTGGGGGGTGGGGCGGGGGGACACAGGCAAATTCATAACTCAAGGAAGCCTGTTCTGCTCCTGCAAAGCCAAAGGCTCATGTCCTGCTGTGGAAACAAGACGGGAGAGAGGAGAGGCTTGCTACCTTCACCACTGATCTTGACCTCCTGTGGCTCTCAAGACAGCCCATGATAAGCTGACCCCACTGCCTGTGACGCAGGGGTATTTGCATCACAGGCAGTGGGGTCAGCTTATCATGGGCTGTCACAGCAGGTGGCTGTGAGAGCTACTCTGTAGCTGCCACCCCCAACCCTTGGTCACCGTACATCAAATAAGATTGTCACCTTATCTTTTTCCAAAGTGGAGGTGTCTCCTTATTTTCTTTGCAGCATTGTGTGGCAGTGCTGGTTCCCTAGTACCTGGGTCAGCTTCTGCTGTGTTCTGTCATTTTAATTGTGGCTTTTCTCCTGGGGCTGTGAGCAGTTGCTTGCTGGTCTCATGACTATATCCCTGATGAAAAGTGATGTTAATTGATTTCTTTTGCTTACAGAGCTTTCATATGTTTTCCTTTGTACATTTTCTTTTCAAGTCTTATGCCCACATTTTTTTTTCTTTGCCTGATTTTTTTATGTATTCTAGGACAAGTCCTTTCTCAGTTGAATTTTATACTTTCTAACAATGTGCATCTCACCTCATTGTCTCGCTGGTGACACGGATGAGAAGAGTTTTCATTTTTGGTGAAGGTAGTCCACCCATTTCTTTTTTCTTTTTTCTTTGTTTATGGTTTTAATGTTCTACCAAGACTTTCAGCCTACTCCAATTTCATGAAGAGATTCTTCTGTTTTTTTATAGAAAATTTACTGACTTACCTTTTACAGTCAGTCATAAAATTGAATGAATTAATTTTACATGACTGTGTGGTAGAGGTCAAGATTGATTACATCTCTCATAAATATCCAGCATTTCAGCAATACTTGTTGAGTCTTTGTCTTCTCCACTAAAGGTCTTTTACGCTTACTTGGAGAATTGATGTCCCATTTATAGAAACTGGGTAGATGTCTGGATTCTCTATTCTATTTCACAGATGTATTTATGTGTTCCTATGCCAACTCAAGACTGTCTTGATTACTGTATTTTTATACATGAAATCATGAATTTTATACATGAAATCATGGAGTATAATCCCTCCTTAATGCATTGCATATAAATTATGGAGTAGGCTGGTTATTTCTCTAGGGTTATAACTAACATTGAGTTGAATTTAATCATGTAGAGAACTGATACTGAATGAAATCGATACTTCTAGAGTCTAAATTATTATTGCTAAAATACAGAAGTATTGATTGTTGTACATTGTCCTTGTGCTTCTATTTAGTTATGTATTTTTATGATCATGATCATGAGGCACATCAGTCTGTCATTCTGCTTTTGTATACTTTGACATTTGGTATCAGGAAATACTGATGTACCACATTCATCACCACGGTGTCCCTTTTCCTCTATGTTCTGAAAGACTTGGTGTAAGGTTTTGTTTTTTTTTTCCTTCAAGTTGATAGAATTCACCAGGAAAGTCATCTGAGCTTGAGGCCGACTTTATGTTTTCTATTTGTCTGAGTCATTTTGGTGAAATTTAGTATTTATTGAGTATTGGGGCATTTCCTTGGTTGAAAAGCTGCACTGAGATCTCACTCCTAGCACTTTCTTTCCACAGGTAGCCCTTCAGGATCCATCGCACTTGAATGACTCTGCAGTGCCTTCCATCCAGTGCTTTCTTGGGACTAATTTGTCCAGACTTAATCATTGTTATCTGTGGGAAGGTTAGATTGATCAAGCTCCTCATCATGGTCAGCAGGTGTAACTCTCCAGAGCATCATGGAACAGAAAGGAAAGGACCTCTCCTCTCCAGGACCACTCTCATGCCCTTTAATGAGGGGCAGGGTTTAACTGTCCCTCCATCAGGATTTCAGTTCCACACTTAGCCCCTGGCCTTGGCTGGCAAACCTTGCAGATGGAGGCTCTATGAGACCACACAAGGAAATGTCTCCCACAAAGTCTCAGTACCTGCCATTGGTAATCCAGGAAGTTCTCACATTTGTTCTGTAGGAAATTGGGGCTCAACTATAGTTCTAGGAGAAAAAAAGGCCTTCCTCTTCTTGAATTTCTAGGATCAGTCCACAGACAGACAGACAGATATATAGACATGGATGCTGAGGTTGAAAAAGTCAACCATGAGAGAGGACAGGGGAGCCTGGCTCACTGTGACCCTCACTGTTATGTGCATGACCTGGTACACACAGGACCAAGAGCCTACATTCGTTGAATATATTAAAATATAAGTGAAAAGAAGGGCACATGGGTGGTTCAGCCAGTTAACTCTCCCTTTGTCTCAGGTCATGATCCCAGGGTCCTGGGATTGAGGCCCACATCAGGCTCCCTGCTCAGGGGTAGCCTTCTTGTCCCTCTTCCTCCCTCTGCCCTTTCCCCGGCTCATACTCTATTTTCCTCTCAAATAAATAAATGAAATCTTACAAATATAAAAATGAAAAGAAAAAAACTGAGAAACACTTGTTAAGGAAAACAGGGGAAAGTAGCCTAAATACAAGGAAGGAGAGCAAGCCAGGGATAGTGAACTGTTGGGTGTTCTAATTATCCTTGCAAGGCAGAGGGCAATTCCACAGAAGGGACCTGGAGGACAGGAGTCCTTAGGGCACCTGGTGTATGCTGCCCTCTGCTGGTCATTTTCAAAGAAAACATCCATTGATTTCCAACAACGGGGGATCTTTACAAAGTGAGGGAATTGTCAGGGAAACAAGTCACACCTGGACAGTGCAGACAGGGATGATGAGATGAAGTCCTGGCTCATGTCCTTCCCCACACAGTGATTTCTCCAGCAGTGATGCTGACCCATTACCTTCTCCTGGCCCCACCTCAAAGCTGAAGTGTAATGAGATAGAATTTTTTTCTCGACAGGACATACGGATGCTCGTCATCCCAGTGCCAGACCCTACATGTCCACAGGGCACAGAGCACAGCATGGCTTTATAATAACCCTCACAACTCTTGCAACCACACCCCAGGCCTTAGGGTGACCAGCTAAGTCTTTACCTACCTCTCACTAGTCACTTATATAAGGAGGTAGACACAGAAGACCCATGCCCTGCCCATCTTACCTCTCACTAGTCACTTATATAAGGAGGTAGACACAGAAGACCCATGCCCTGCCCAGAGATGGGCCTCTCTGCCCTCAAGGCAGAAACAACCAAATCAGAATAGGAACCAGAACAAAGTATGACTATCTCAGGCATGGGGTTAGGAAGGAACCAGAACAATCTGCATCCAGTAGATGCTTTTCCTAAGGATCTGTGCTGAAGGGACACTCTCTAATCGTGGCCCATCATGAAGAGACCCAGTCTCTGGAGTGCGCTGGCACAGGATCCAATTTCATGCCGAATCTCCAAATCTGGGTGCCCCACAATCCCTGCCTCTCCAAATCCTCTGTTTCCCTCAGTGCACAGTGTGACAAGTGCCATGATTAACCCTCATGGTGCTTCTGCTTTCTGGCAATACTCTGGTGCTTGCCCATTCGTTTCTACACAATGCCTGGCTCAGAGGTGTGCCTCCTTGGGCAAGTCTTAGGAGAGGCTACTGTCCATTTCTGAGTATGTACTGGCTTCCAGGTACCAGGGAGACCCTTGAGTCCTGTTGGAATCTTCTCAGGACTGCTGGTAGGCTGTTCTAAATGTTGGACCCAGGTAAAGATGGAGAACCTGAGACTCAGGGGCAGTCAGATGACAGGTTCTAGATCCCCATTACACATCAGGGATCTGATGCATGACTCCCCTGAAGATCAAAGATGCTTTGGTCAGAATGGTTCTGTCTCTGGACCATGATCCAGGTGAGCAAAGACTAGCCTATTGTTCTGTGTGGCAGGACTTGTTTTTTCTCAGACCAGAGTCTTTGCTTAATTACCCAAGGCTTCACCCTTGTGTCCTTCATGACATTCTCCATTTGCCAAACCTGGGGACATGCTGGATCTTGTATCAGACCAGTTGCTGGTCAGATCTATTCCACACGCCATACTCCAAGACACTCCAGCACTGACACAAGATGCCACCAGGGACACAACCTGTAAACCTAATGATGGCATTGTGAAGAGTGACACAGGGATAAACCCATCATCTAGATGACTATTTTTTTTAAAAGATTTTATTTATTATTTATTTGACAGAGAGAGAGAAAGAGAGATCACAAGTAGGCAGAGAGGCAGGCAGAGAAAGAGGGGGAAGCAGGCTCCCCGCCAAGCAGAGAGCCCGATGTAGGGCTCGATCCCAGGACCCTGAGACCATGGCCTGAGCCGAAGGCAGAGGCTTAACCCACTGAGCCACCCAGGCGCCCCTAGATGAGTATTTTGAGTCACAGTGGCTCAGGCTCTTAGATCAGGGGGCAAAGGTGAGGAGTTACAGAATGACCGGCCCACATCTTCACTAAGTGTCTACATTAACCTGGCTTCTGCCGGGGGCTCACAGAGCCAAAGAGCAACAGACAAGGGTGGGTCCAGTCAGACATGCTCCCACTTCATAGGCTTCTGTCTCCACTCAATCCTCATGTCAGCCTGTCTTTCATTTAAGCATGTTTATTGAGATCACAAAGGCATTTATACCTTTCTTTTACAATGCTGCTGAAACATTAACAGAGAAAGTGTCTTTCTATTTCAAATGTTTTTGTAGGCTAAACTGCTCATAGATAATATTGTGTTGTGTACAGAATAGTACGCTGACTGATCAAATAAGAAATATTATATTTCCTAGAGAGTATCTTATAATGCGATAACTTGTATAAGCGCCTCCACAGTGGCCCAGTCTGACACAGAGGGGCCTAGGGCCATCAAGGCCAGCTGGACCACACCACCCCAGAGAGAGGTCTGCTCTGGGTTCTACCCAGAACCAAACCTATACAGGCAACCAGGGTAGGCCATGCCTGCTGAGGATCGGGCAGATAGACCCACAGCAATGAAGAACTCCATGCTGCCTTTGGTTCTTTCTTTCCTTACTTAACCTTGTCCTTCTGTGGCCCCCAGAGGCCTATTGAATCCATTTTGCACACCATTCTCTCTGTCCAGAAAGCCCCTCTTTCCTCTGCCCACATGTGTGGCACACACCCACCTTGTACCCACTCTTTTCTCTCACTCAAATGACCCCAGTGCATGAGACAGGGCCTGGCCATGGTCCTCCATGCTCTGTGCATGTTTGCAGAAACAATCAATGGGTGGGCATTCGAATGAAGGAAGGATAAAGCCATCCCGAGTCAAGTCATATGTAATGCTCTGCTGACCAGCGCACAATCCATTAGAGTGTTTTAACTTTCGTGGATGTAGACTAGTAGAGAGTTGCAATTGAAAAGGTTGAACAAATTTTTAACATCAGACAACCGAGGCATTTTCCTCAGAATTCACCGTTTTGAATCACAAAGAGATCCTCAAACTACACCAGAAGATTCAATTGCAATGGGGGTCATTTTCAGCAAAACCAGCAACTGCCCTGGAAAATTCCAAGATCTAAATAATCTTTAGATACAATAAGTCACCAAATAAACTTCTGCACAAACTGTGGGAAGCACAAACAATGAAAACACTAACCATAGCAATCTGTAGGATAGAGCCAATGTTATTCAACAAGGACAATCCACATCATTTAATGCTGAAGAACCCAAACAAAAGAAGAGAATGTGAAAATGAATCTAGTAATTGAAATGTTTCCAAAACAGAAATTGACAAGGAAATGCAAATGAAGCAGAAAGAGGGGTTTACACAGGGAAGGCCAGTACTGAATATCTCAGAGCTCTGAAAATCGCAGACTGATACAGAACTCCAAGAGCTTATTACAGGGAGGTTATTTTTCTTTTCCTGAAAACTAGGGAGGGCTCAAAACCCAAAGACAGAGAAAGCAAGTCTTCGGTGTTCTCCCAGAACTCGGCGCAGGGGTGGGCAGAAGAGGACGTGGAGGCTTCTTGCTGCATACTCCAGTTTCCCACCCTCACTGCCACCTGTCCCCAGCCCCCTCCCCCCCTGCCAAACACGAAATCACCTGGGGCTGGGCCACACATGTGGCCTTTCTCAGAAAAAGAAATCAAACATTGCCACTGGGACTAGGCAGGCGCACTGGAGCTGGGGCAGGGAGGGGAGCCCCAAGAGGTTGTGCCAGGTCAGGTAGCCAGACTGGGGCAGCACTGGGATGGATTTTCTCAGCAAGGTTTCAGATGTGGTATTTTCAGCGTCACTTGTAGGACTTGGTATAAAAAAATAACTTGACAAAGGTAATGGTAAAAGGGTGGAATGACAGCTTCTGGATTTCAAGGCCTCTAAGCAAAATCGTTATCAGGAAAGCTGCAAGTACACACCTTTCTTTAGGGATGCTCCTGTTTGTGGGATGAATGAATGAATGAGTGAATGAACAAATGAATGGGAGAATGAGGGACCCAGGTATGAGGCCATTATTGGCCAACCTGTAGTGACGCACAGTGAACTCTGCGAATTCTGCAAGTCAGTCCCATAAGCAAAGCGTCAAACCATAGTGGATAAACCATATCTTTCTGGAGATTTTCAGGGGCCATGTGAGGTAACCCCACATGCTCTGTTCATGAAAGCAGAGAGCCTCATGCACAGATGTGGGAGCTGAGGCTCGGAGTGCGGAGTGGCACTGCTCCCTAAACCACTGAGACCCTCAGGACACGTCAGGACAGGCTGAGCACCATCTCTCCCCCAGGCTGGGAGGCGAGCACTCCTTCTCTGCCACCTCCACCCGTTGGTCAAAACAGATGTCAAAGAAGGTGTTAGGGTCATCTCCCCCCTTTCCAAAGTCATGGTACCTATTTGCTTTCTCCACAGCAGAGTATGGCAGTTTTGGTTTCCTGGTGTCTGTGCAGATTCGGGTTGTTTTTCAGCTGTGTGAATTGTAGCCTTTTCCCTGGAGGTGTGCATAGGATCTCGCTGTGGTTTTCATTAGTGTTATCCTGAGGAATCAAGAGGTTGACCATGTTGTCTTGTGTTTATCTACATTTGTGTTCCTTCCTCAGTGCATTTTCATTTCAAGACCTTGGCCCATTTTTTTTTTTAAATTTCTCTGCATTTTATTGGAGAGTTGTAAGAATTTTTAGATATCCTAGGAACAAGTCTTTTCTCAGATGAAGTTTACGAATCTTTCCTAACAATTTGTGGCCTGTCTCCTCATTTACTGGTGCCTTTTGGTGAGTGGAGCTTTCACTCGTGATGAAGAGTCTATCCATTTCTTTTCCTTTTTTCCTTATGGGATTTATTATCCTACCTAGGACATTTTTGCCTCCCCCAATTTCATGAAGGTATTCTCTTGTTTTCTTGTAAAACTTTATTGACTTAGCTTTCACATTTCAGGCCTTATATCAATCTTTTTTTTTTTTTTAAAGATTTTATTTATTTATTTGACAGACAGAGATCACAAGCAGGCAGAGAGGCAGGCAGAGAGAGAGGAGGAAGCAGGCTCCTTGTTGAGCAGAGAGCCCGATGCGGGGCTCGATCCCAGGACCCTGAGATCATGACCTGAGCCGAAGGCAGCGGCTTAACCCACTGAGCCACCCAGGCGCCCCAATCAATCTTAAATTAATTTTTATTGAGGGTATGTGACAGAGTTCAATATGGAGTCTCTCTCTTCATAGATACCAAGCAGTTTCAGCAATACTTGTTCAAAAGTTTTTTCATTTCCTATTAAAGGCCATTTATGTGTATGTAGAAGTTCCAACAATAGTTATATATATAGTGGCACTTATATGCCACTATAATGTGCACTTATAATGGCATTCTATGTATATAGTGGTAACATATATGATAAGGTAAATATATATAGGAGAAGTGTGTACATACAATTTTTCTATATGTGTATATATATGGTGAGGTGTAGAATCACTATCCAACACACTGTTAGAAACATGTGCGATTTAAAACATTCTAGAATCCACATTAAAACAGTAAGGAGAAACATTTGAAATCATCTTTAATGAAACTTAACCCAAAGTATTCAAAATATTATCATTTCAACACATAATCATATAAACACATTACTGATATTCCTCAGTTATTATTTTCTTATAACATCTTCCAGTTGGGTGTGCATTTACAGGCACCGCACAACTCAGTTTGGACTAATAATTTCCAAGGGTTCAGTAGGCACCTGTGGCTCATGGCTTCCTATTTGGGTAGCACATCTCTTTGACTATCCTGGAGTCAGGGAGTGTGAGGCCTAGTTTTATGTGGCAACTTGGCCACAAGATGGTACCCAGTTATATCATCAAATACTGATCTAATGTTGCTATGAAGGTACTTTGTAGGTGTGGTTAACAACTGTTAGTTGACTTTAAGCAGGTTACCGATTACATTCAATGCTGTGGGTGGGCCTCATCTAATCAGCTGAAAACCTTCGGAGGAGAGACTGAGGTTTTCTAGAGAAGAAATTCTACCTCAGCACTGCTGTGTAAACTCCCGCCCCAGTTTCTGGCCTACTGCCTGCCCTACAGACTATTGATTGGCCAGTCTCACTCTTTCATGAGCCAATTTCTTAACATATCGCCAACTGTTCTATTTCCCTGTGGAGCCCTACCTGATGCAGGGGCATCAGAGGATTGATGGAGACTGAACTTCACAGCACCACAGCTGTGAGAGCTTATAAGTCACATGCACATTCTGAAACCAGAGGAAGGTTGTGCCCAGCTATTAAGGGCTAATGGAAGGAACTAGAGTCAATGGAAGTGAGTAGATTTCTGGACACCAATTACATATAAAAAACTGCACAAATTGGTGGGACTGATCTCCACTCAGCCCCAAGTCAGTGTAAATGGATTCAAAGGAGAGTAGTGAAAATATAGATGTGGCCTGCTCCCACTGCACGTCATGGAGAGTCCATGATTGTGCCCATTTATGCATCATGAGTATGTTTATGTCTGTGTGACTCATGTTTGTGAGGCAGAGAGAAAGGGGACGGGGTGCTTCTGCCATTGCATCCCTCTGTGACTGTGTGCTCCTGACCGTGTGAGTCCAGCTGTGTGTGTGTGTGTGTGTGTGTGTGTGTGAGGTCCAAGTGCTGGGAGGAAGGTGTATGTATACACACGATGGCATGGAGGAGCCTCTGGATATGGGTGAATGTAGATGAGGACAATCCAGGTCACCTGGGTGGCTCGTCGGTTGAGTGGCTGACTCTTGGTTTCCGCTCTGGTAATGATCTCACGGTTGTGAGGAACCCACGCAAGGTTCCATGCTCAATGGGGTATCTGCTTGAGATTCTCTGCCTCTGTCCCTCTCCCAACTCGCATACACTCGTGTGTGTGTGCATTAATGCTCTGTCTTTAAAATAAATAAATAAATAAATCTATCTTAAAAAATAAAAATGAGGACAATTCATGAATTATGAGGCTCAGGCTTGTAAAACCCCATCTGGTCCCCAAGGACAGCGCTGAGGTCCCTCCTTGCCAAGAAGCAACTGGTCAAGAAGCAACATCCATGTCCCCTCCTTCTCCTCTTGTCGGAAATAGGGTGCAAGGACAGTGCTGGCCACCAAGTTAGGATGCTGCTGACCAGGAACATAAAGGGTTAGCAAACTGGGGGTCAAACCACAGCAGGACATGACCTAGAACCCTCAGCAGTTACGCCCTGGGAGGCTGCATCCAGGGGACGAATTGGGATCCTCCTCCAGGGAGAGGAGCATTTGATCTAAAAGAATTGGCTTGCAGTCTAAGGGAAGCTGGTGCCAGCCACCTGCTCCCTCCACACTGCAGGGGGAACCAACCCTCCTACCTATCCTTCTGCTGGACCAGCCACTGGCCCCACCCAGGGAAGGATAGGGGAAGGCCCGCTGCTCTGCCTCTGTTTCTTCATCTATAACACAGGAAAGATAAGTGTCTACTTCATAGATTCGCTAGGATGAAGATGTATAAAACAATTAGAACAGGGCCCACTACAGGGAAACACTACATGAATTAACTCTTAGTTCACATTAAGGTAAGTGATTTAAAATTCATCCTATTTACTTCTATGACTTTTTAACAATGTCAGTATTTTTTAAAGTTTTTATTTAAATTCATTAGTTAACATACAGTGTAATATTAGTGTCAGGTATACAATATAGTGATTATTCACTTCCATACATCACCCCATGCTCATCACAGGTGCGCTCCATCATCCCCATCACCCATTTCCCCCATCACCCACCCACCTCCCCTCTGGTGACCATCAGTGTGTTCTCTAGCATTAAGAGTCTGTTTCTTGGTTTGCCTCTCTCTCTTATTTTTCCCTCTGTTCATTTGTGTTGTTTCTTAAATTCTACATATAACTGAGATCTTATGGTATTTGTCTTTCTCTGACTGACTTATTTCCTTTAGCATTTATATGCTAAATATGTATTTTTTATGTAAAAAAAATGTCTTCTCTGATACAGGGGAAAGGTTTATTTCTTTCCAAGATTCTTGCTATTTTTTTCTTTCCCTTGATATATTACAATGACTAGAAAAATGTTTCAAGAAAGTAATAACAAGGGATATCCTTGATTTTCTCAATGTGAGTAGTTAAACTGCCCATGCTTTACCATTAAGGCTAACGTTCGCTATAGGATTTTTACTGATTTCCATGCAGGATGGCTCTCTTTATTTTAAGTTTGCTAGAGTGTTTACCATTAAAAAGTAATGAATTTTTAAATTATTTTTAAAATCTATTAAGATGAGTATATCATTTTTCTTCTCTATGTTGTTAAAATAGTAAATTTCAGTGGTTGATTTTTAAGTGTCCATTTGTTTAATACAGTGGATTATTTATTATTTTTGTCATTCTTTATTTCTGGGAAAAACATGACTTGATCTGATATGTCACAGGTTGTTGGAAATGGTATTTTTTGTTAAGAATTTTAACAAACATATTTATGAGCAACATTTTCTTATAAAATTTTCAGATTTTGACCTTAGGGTTATCCTGGCTTTATCAGTAAGTTGGGAAGTATTCCTTATTCTTCTTTTCTGGAAGAGTCTGTGTAAGATTCATTATATTTCTTCCTTCACGTTTAACAGAATTCATGAGTGAAACCAACTGAAACTGGAGTTGTCTTTGTGGCAAGTTTTAATAAGAAATTCACTTTCTTTGGTTGGTAAAAGGCTATTCAGAATTTTCTATTTGATTTTGTATCATTTTGTTAACTTTTATTTTTCAAGGAATTTAACTTGGCAAACTTATCGACATAAAGTTTTCTATAGTCATCCCTTACACTCTTGATTATCTATTAGGATCAATAGTAACAGCCCCTTTTTATTCCTGATTGCTAATTTGTGTTTTTTCAATTGTTACCTTGATCTGTATAATTAGTGTTGTTGCTATAATTATCACTACTGTTATGTTGGAATTGCCGTAACTGGTAACTAACTGGAAAAATTAAGGACACAATAATGTTCTTCGATGTGTTGCTATGTCTTGTCATGACAGCAGAGGGTGCTCTTCTATTAAAATACACCATTATCCACCTGGAAATGTTTAAAAATGTTCACTGAGGAGCAAGAAATGTATTTTAGTACAATGATTATCTTAATGGCTTTCTTCAATCTGTTGGTTTTCAAAGGAGATCATGTCTTTAATTTACATACTATTAGTAATATTCCTGTTCATTCAATCATCCTTGAAAAGGTAATGAAAGCTACAGACTTGCCAAGAAAAGTGATCCACTCACATGTATGTAAAAAAAAAAAAAAAAAAAAAAAAATGGTGAAGAATTTAGGGAGACACTTAAAAAAATTGAAATATTTCCAAAATATGTGTAATAATTTTTCAGAGCCATTTAAAAAATTTTCTTCTAATGGAAATACTCAAACATAACAAAGTAGAGAACATAAAATGATGAACTCATGATTCCCAGTCCTTCTCCACTATTTCCCCCCAGAAAAATATACAGATTGATTTTCAACCCAGTTCCAATGGTCACATCAATCCTGCTATAAATGATGTGTGTATCTCAGAAGGATAAGAACTCTTTTTTTTTTTTTTAAGATTTTATTTATTTAACAGAGAGAGACAAAGCGAGAGAGGGAACACAAGCAAGGGGAGCAGCAGAGGGAGAGGGAGAAGCAGGCCTCCTGCAGAGCAGGGAATGGGATGCAGGGCTTGATCCCAGGACTCTGGGATCATGACCTGAGTCTAAGACAGACACCCAGTGACTGAGCCACTCAGGCGCTCCAAGAATTTTTATTAAAAAAACATAACCAAAGAGTACTGTTATCACACCTTAAGAAATGAGCAATAATTCCTTAATATAACTATCAAATATCTGGTTACCATTTTCTCATAATTTTTCACCTTGATTGATTCAATGGACCTAGACAGAAGTGTAGACACTGCATTTGATTATTATAACTCTGGAATCACTTTTAACTTATAGGTCATTTCTCTTTTTCCTTCTTGCCTCCCTTAAGAAATTAAGTTTACCTTGAACCTTGCTACTCAAAGTACAGTCCATAGACCAGGAGCACTGACAACTCTTGAGAGTTTATTATAAATAAAGAATCTGGATCCCACACCACAGTTCTGTCAGAATTTGCATTTTAGCAAGATCTTTGGGCAATTTATATGCGTGTTCAAGTTTGAGCACTCCTGTCGAGTTTCTTATAGTCTGGCTTGTGTAGATTGTTTCTCCATGTTGCCATTTATCATGCTCCTGTCTCCTGCATTTCTTGTCAACTGTTGCTAAGTCTGCAGAGCTGACCTGAGAGGAGGTTCATTTCTTGGCAGAATTACTTCCTCCATGTTCTGTGTACTTTTACCAGATGGAGCATAATGTCTGACTTCAACACTTTTGATGTCACTATCAGCCACTGATCATTGCTGCTTTTGCCAAATAAGTTATTTTGCAGTTTCCAAAATGATATGCTAACTTTAACATCCCTTCTTTTAATAACAGAGATCATTAAAAAAAAAAAAAACAGATTTTTCTCTTCTATTTTATGGCATTTGATATAAATAAATTCAAAATAAATTCATTAACATTTCTTAGTTGTATCAATTAAAAACCAAGACCATATCATCAAAGAAAAACCTCATTAAAAGCAAAATATAGTCCAATTATATATCCATATCCTTATGATGGATCGGACTTTAACTGGTAAGAGCATATAGACTATCCAATGGAGAGAACTGTCTGCATAACATTCAAATAGTTTTTACAGTTCATGTCATTTCTCTCAGCTCTCTCCTTTACAAGAGTCAGAATCAGATGTTTGGTGACACAGGGGCAGAGTGCTGGCATTCTCATTTCAACTTGCTTAAAAACCAGAAAAGTAGGTATACGTTGCTTCTATTTGGGGGATAACTGCGAGTCTGATTAAGCTCCACAAAAGACCATCTCATCTCTGCCTGCACTAAGACATGAGAGATAACTTTAGGCTGTTAATTTCTGTTTTGTTTTGTTTCAGCTTATAAATGTATTATGAGCATTTTTCATGCCATAAGTGTCATTTTAAAACATGGCTTAAATTGGTTGAGTATTATCCCATCCCCGTGCCTTTGTGTATTTAACTATTCCTCCATAGCACAACACTTAGGTTATGAGTTTTTAACTTTATAAATAACGTGTGATGACCACCCTTACAGTAAATTAGCTGTACATATGCGTGATTCTTTTTCCTTAAGAAATGAATAGGTGATTTTTATTGCATTTTTAATTTTTTTTAAAGATTTCATTTATTTATTTGAGAGAGAGAGAAAGAACACAGAAGCTGGGGGAGAGGCAGAGGGAGACAGAGGGAAAAAAAGAATTCTCAAGCACACTCCCTGCTGAGTGCAGAGCCCACTGAGGGTCTCAACTCAGGGCTGGATCCAGGACCCTGGGATCAGGACCTGAGCTAAAGGCAGACACTTAAACCAAATGAGTCACCCAAGCGCCCCTTTATTGTACTTTTCAGTCCTGAGTGTTCATGAAAAGAAACAAAAGAAACAAAATGGTAAAACTGGCCATAATTGAGGATACACAATAATTTAAAACACAGTACCACCCTGCTTTTCCTCAATCGTTATTTCTCTTTCACATGGTTCCAGACACAAGTGGTATAAATCTTAGAATAAAAAGCAAATTTGAAAAAGCTGAATTTAAAAAGTTCTGGATTATAGATGTTTACAATCTGGAGTCAAACTTGGTCATAATCACCCTGGGACATTTTTAGGCAGCTTAGGCAAGTTATTTAAAAACTTCATTGCATATTATAATCATCTGGATATTTATTTAAAATTCAAACTCGTAAGTTCCAAGCCCTTGATATTTAGTGAATTCTTTCAGAACCACTGGCTGAAGATCTGCCTGTCTTGGAGACCAGGCTTACATACGTCTGAACCAAAATATGGAGGTAAATTGTCCTAAATAATTATAGGCCACACACACTATCCTTAGTATTCTCAAAACTGCTGCTGATAATTATAGATTTATCATCTTGTGTTTTACCTCCAGATTCCTAACAAAGATCTCTCACATGGTCCCTCTCTTCTCCTTTCCCTTCCCTTCTATGTAGTGATTACAGAGGAGAAACTATCTTTTATCTCCATTGTTCTTCACCATATGTCATTTTCAAGCATTATCATGGCATACAAGGACTTTATGCAGGTTTTTCTTTTCAGATAAATTTCATTTTAAGAGTTCTCCAGACACCAATTCAAAGGAATGGTACATCTTGTGATTCGAGGCTATAGGCACACCAGTTGGAACAGGTAATTTGGGGCAGGTCTGTATTCAGGTCATATCGTGAAGAGAGGACAAACTTTGCTGAGGCAAAAATGTTCCATGTCCATAGAGATAGAAAATAAATCATACTTAGGATGTATTTTCATCAAATATGACATGAAAAATTACTTGATCAAAGGTAGCTATGGAAATTTTTTATAGCTTTTTAATCCCAACTTATTGTGGGAAAGCCCTCTTGATGTTACTACCCAACCCAAGGAAAAGAATTTGAGCTCAAGACTGCAGTACAATGGGATTATGAGAAAGAGAAGAATGAGCAACAAGAAAGAAAAAGTGGATGAAATACTTACCAAATTATCCTTCCATGTAACTGAACTTGGAGAAGAGGACACGCACCTCTCTTTCCCACACACACTCTATCTACTGATATGCAACAGTGTGTCCTCACAACATGCTCCTCAAATTGCCTATTTATTTTCATGCTATGATAGCACATTTTGGGGGTGGGGGAGTCACTTTTTCAGGGAAACCGTGGTTTTGCGTCTTCTACCCTTCCCAGATGTTTACTTATTTCTCCCATCCTTGGAAATTGACCAATTTCAATTCTAGGCTTCAAAGTGGCTGACTAGAGGCACCTGGGTGGCTCAGTGGGTTAAAGCCTCTGCCTTAGGCTCAGGTCATGATCCCAGAGTCCTGTGATCAAGCCCCGCATTGGGCTCTTTGCTCAGCGGGGAGTCTGCTCCCCCCCCCCCACTCTCTGTGCCTGCGTCTCTGCTTACCTGTGATCTCTGTCAAATAAATAAACAAAATCTTTAAAAATAAATAATAAAGTGGCTGAATACAGGGAGATTTTCACTAACATAATCGATCAACACAAATCAGACTGCTTCATGACTAAAAATAAATCATAAACATGACTTGTTGAGAGAGAAAGGGGAATTTATTCTATTTGTAAAATCAGAAGAAAGATGGGATGATCAAACAAGGGAAGGAATACAACACATCTGGGCCCTGAGTCCACTTGGAACCTGACACCCTTGAGCCCCAGAACTCACTCTCCATTTATTCTTCAGGAGATATTGGGAGATGGTGACATACAGTTTTGCCGATCACACATTTTTAGCCCAACTTGCTAAAGAGAAAGGTGAGGCTAGAGGGTTTGAATGACTTCCTGAGTATACACAAACTAGTATGTAATAGTCAGACTGGAAATGAGGTCAGTCTGACTCTAGAGCATGAACTGGGAAACTCTATGGCCTGAGCACTCTGAACATGCCTCATTTACTGTCTAAAGTGCCAGAACTAAGTTCTTCATGCCAGTCCTAATTAAATAGGCTAATTTAAAACCTGTTATTTATTCTTAATTATTAATTATTCATACATAAATGAAAATTAGCAAAAATTGATGGTTTAACATCCATGTCTTAGATATTTTTTTCACATTTAAAAAATATATAAAAAATAAACTGCACTGAGAAACCAACATTTGGAATAGAAAACAAAAATCAATCATTGTCAGTACTGTAGTCACCAAATGCTACTTACGTTTACCTGCATGCCAGAAAAGGTAATCTTGGATTACTAATACGGATTTGAAAAACAAGAAAATAAAGGATTTTTGGAATTTTTTTCAACAGTGACATCACCAACAACAATTTGATCTACTGATATTCTAAAAATATTATTCTAGTATCCTGATTGTTACAGTAAAACTGAAAACACCCTAACAATACAAACCTCCATTATTATAGTACCATAAAATATAACCTTTAAATGTTTTAAAATTAATTAAAGAATAAAGCTCCTCTTATCATTTATCTCAAATTCAGCATGCTGTAAGCTTATTAATCTAAAGGGACATTTTTTGGTTGGCATTTATAATCATCATTATGTACTATCATCAATAATACTCATTAAATGTACAAGCTGACCTTAATTCATTATTTAAACATTGCCATTTATTCTGGGATTTTCTTGTCTCCCTGAGAATTAAATTCACTTAATGTTCTTCTTCCATGTTCTATCTAATGAACTTCTTCCAGTTCTATCCTAGAAAATCATTCATAATATCTGAAAAGAAAAGTTAGTAATTTCCACTCTAATTATTTTGTGTCTCTTTTAAAATATACTGCTAGTATAGTATGTGAGACACTTGAATGGAAATTCTCAAAGGTCAATTCTATAAACATCATATTCCTTATTATAATTTGATATCTGAAAGTTATGGTATCTTTTTAAAAATCAAGGTTGAACCACTGAAAAAGGATCTTTTTAAAAGATTTTGTTTATTTATTTATTTATTTGAGAGAGAATGAGCACAAGCGGTGCTAGGGGGAGAGGCAGAGGCAGAAGGAGAGGGAGAAGCAGACTCCTCGCCAAGCGGGAAGCCCGGTGCCAGATGTGATCCCAGGACCCTGAGATCCTGACCTGAGCTAAAGGCAGACACTTAACTGACTGAGTGACCCAGGTGCCCTGAAAATTGAATTTTAAGAGGCTTCTCCATCAAGAAAGATGTAACAGAAGTATTTTTCTCTATTCCTCTGGCAAGTACAGATAACAATCCTGGGCATTATATATAAAACGAACATGAAAAGATTCTAAATGGTGAAGAGTAAAAGCTCAACCAGTCACAAACATCAGGACTTTAAGAACAACGCAGCACTGAGTTTCCTGGGTTTTCTTTTTGTTATTCAGGGCAGGGTGCTAGAGAAGATAATACCCTGGAAATGCAAATGGCTACAGACAAAGAAGCTCCAGAAAATCTGGATGCTCTGAGATAAGGAACCAGGAGAGGAGCACCCTAGTAAGCTAGAAAACTTTCAGACAAATAAGCTCTCTACTTCAGCCAAAAATCACAGAAGACATTCCACCCACGAGTCAAGGCCAACCAGTTGTCTAGACTTCACGGTCTCTGGGCTACAGTAAAATACCCCAAACTCACTGCTGGGTGGTGTCACAAGATCCAGTAGAAAGCCAGGATTTTAATCCCCATGGGGTAGTCACAAGCCCATAAATCAAAGGTGTCAGTGGAGGCTACACAGGGAACCTGGACTTCCCACCCCACCCCCCTTGCAATAACAAAGGTCTCCCCCTTCTTATGCTAGGGTGCTATCAGAGGAGGTCAAATAAAGACTCTAACTTTCAGCACTGCTAACAGTAACAAAGCCACCTTCACTCCATGGTGTCAGTAGAAGACACATGGGTAGTAGCAATGAGACACCTCTAACTCTCCTTGCCAGCAGGTATCAGCAGAGCCCTCAGGAGAAGCCAGAAGTCCCACCTCTACCCAGCAGTAACAAAAGATCCCACAGCAGGTATAAACAGAGACTGAGTAGTAAACTTGTATTTCTACCCTACCTGGCAATAAAAGAGGTGGTGTCTACCCTTCCCTTACCAGAGTGATTTCAGAGGAGGCCTGCTAAGACAGAACACTGAAATAAAACTTTAGGTCTCATTACATAATGCCCCAAATGTACAGTTTGTAATCGAATTATCACTCCACACCAGGAATCAGGAAAATTCTGTTATGAATGAGAAAAGACAGTGAACAGATTCAACCTCAAGACGGTACAGATGTTAGTATTATTTTCGGAAGATTTTAAAACAGCTAAAATAAAATGTTTCCTTGAGCAATACAAACATGTTTGAAACTAATTTAAAAAAAATTTTTTTGCAAAGTAATAGTTTCACCCCAAAAAAGAAAGATATAAAAAGAACTAAATGAAAAATTTAAAAATGCAATAATCAAGATTTTTTAAAAACCTTCAAGGGGGTGACTTTAGAAAACAATGCAGTGGGTAGAGGCAAGAATCAGGGAACTTAAAGACAAAACAATAGAAAGTATCCAATCCAAACAACAAAGACAAAATAGATCCCCCCAAAAGAATAGAACCTGAGGACATGTGGGAGTAGAAAAAAAGATCTGATGTTTATATCATTGAAGTCCAGGAAGAAGTTAAGTAAAAGAGAGGAACTGAAAAGATATTCAAAGAAATAATGGTCTGAATGATCCCCAAACAAGATAAATCAAAGAAATCCACATTAAGGCCATCACAGTCAAACTGCTGAATATAAAAGAAAACAGAGAAATCCTGAAAGCAGTGGAAGAGAAATGACACCTTACTTTTGCACATATTACATTTCTCATCTGAAACCATGGAGGCCAGAAGGAAGTTTTACAGTATTTTTTAAGTGCTGATAAAGACAACTGTTGACCCTGAAATCTATATCCAGTGAAAATATCCTTTAGAAATGAAGGAGAGATCAAGACAGTTTTATATGAAGCAAAGATAAAAGAACTTACCACTAGCAGACTTACCCTAAAGGAATGGCTAACAGAAGTTCTCTTAATAAAAGGAAAATGATTAACAACATCAACAGAATCTTAGGATAATAAATAGGAAAAGAGAAAAGAAAAAGTAAAGATGTGTTTCCTTCTCATCTTGAGTTTTCTAAATTAATGTTTGATAGTTGAAGCAAAATTATAATGATATTTGATGTGGTTTTCAATATATAAGGAAGATTATTTTAAATGACTATAAGTAGGAGAAGGTAAAGAAAGATGAGATTTCTACATTTCACTTAAATTGGTAAAAAGTTGATACCAATAGACCATGAGAAGATATGTCTTCTCTTATACAATGTAATATCTGAAACACTATAGGTAAGTAAAATGGAATTCTAAAAATGTCCAGTTCATTTTTTCCATAAGAAGTCATGAAAAACAAAATAGAGAAATGAAAAACAGAAAATGGCAGATCTAAAACCTAACATTAAATGTAAATGGTTTAAATACACCAGTGAAAACAGTTTGGTAACGTGGATTAAAAACATAACCTAACTCGGTGCTGTTCACAGGAAACTGACACCAAATATAATCCCATAGGAGAGTTGAAAGAAAAACAACAGAAAATGATACCTTATGTAAACATTAACTTTTAAAAAGCAGCAATATCTAGATTAATATCAGATAAAGTAGACTTCAGAGTAAAGAAAATTAGCAGAAAAAAAGAGACATTACAAAACCATGAGAGGGTCTATCCACCAAGAATACACAGAATACATAAAATCCTAAATGCATCTATACAAAACATCAGAGCTGAAATAGCTGTGAAGCAAAACCTGATAGAACTGGAAGGAGAAACAGAAAAATCCACAGTTATAGTTGGAGACTTCAGTAGCCTTCTCCAAACAATTTACAGAACTGGAAAAAAATGAGCAAGAATACAGAAGATCAGCACAACCGTCAACCCACAGGATTTACCAATACTTACAGAACACTACCCTAGAGCAGCCAAGTGCACACACTTTCAAGCACCCACAGAAAGTATCCCAAGACAGATGATACCCTGGGTCATAAAACAAACCTTAACATTTTCTAAAGAATTGAAATTGTACGCAATGTGTAATCCAACCACAATAAAACAAATTAGAATCTAATAACTGAAGAATAACAGGAAAATATCTCAACACTTGAGAAAAACATTAAAAGCTGTGTAAAGGTGTTCATGTCTGTTAGTATTTGCTGTTGTTATATCTGGGAGTTCAAGAACTATACTGTGTATGACTAGAAATACCATTTAATTAAATTTAAAAAAGAGCGGATTTGCTTTATGTGATAAACTTATCTGTTCATATCTATGGCCATTAAAACATATAGAATTATATATTTTATTGAAGCCATCTAAGTAATACATGTGGCGCGCCTACTATGTGTTAAGTACTATTTTAGATGCTTAGGATACAGCAGTGGGGAATACAGAAAAGGGAAATACAGAAAAGGAAAGATGCTTAGGATACAGCAGTGGGGAATACAGAAAAGAGATAATGTGACTATTAAATTAATTAATTAACTGATTAACTAATTAAATGGTAAGAAAGACAATGATATGGAAAAATTTGAAAACAGGGCATCATAATTGGGATTGAGATCACAGGGCAGTAAGGGATAAAAACAGAAAGCTAGCTTACAATATTAAAATAAAAATGGTCATGACAGTCTTCCTTGAGGTGTTAAAATCTAAGCAAAGACTTGAAGGAGATGTATAAATTAGTAAGCAGTTTATGGGGCATGTGTAGATAAGTATTCCAATCGAGGGATCAGCGAGAGTCAAATATGTATACTAAACAGAAGCATCCAGATGCACATGTAGCACTGGAAGGGGCAGCACGTGTGGATGGACATGGGCCAAAGGAATAGGAGATGATGAGTTCAGGAAGGCACAGACAGTGAGAGGTTTGGGGACCTGTACACTCTTGAAAAGAAATGGCTTATACCCAGAGGTTGCAAGGTTCCAAGGCAGAGGAGCAACATAATCTAAATTATGTTTGAAAAAACAGTTTGGCAAGATTACAAGCAGGGAAGTCAGTAATAATCCTGTATGGAGCCAATGGTGGCCTGGCCTGGTGGCTTGGCATGAAGACATGGAAATAGTATATATGTACTTTGTGGATTTTGGAAGGAGTACTAAAAAATATGTATGAAGATATAAAATGAAATTATGAATTCTATGAATAAAAAGATAGTTTTATTTTGCTATAGGTGAAATGCAGAGCAGTGGGCCTCCAAAACTGATCTCTATTCTAGGTCTAATTACCTGTGAAAACATAATGTCTCTACACTTTATTTTGCATAATCAGCTATATGAGAGTTTTTCCTAAGGGGTTCCTAAATTCCCTTCCAGCTTCCAGAGTTTACAAAATAGATTACTGTGAATAAACCAGAATTAACTTTAGTCAGAATAGACACCATCAGGCAACTCTGATTTCTCATTTCTCTAGTATTCATTTATAGGGAGCAAGCACATAGATATCAATGTATAAACCACTGGGAAGTGAAGTGAGGAAACATATGGAAAATGTCGGCCTCCTTTCCAAAGTCCAAGACTTCAGGATTGCCCAGTTTCAAAAAGACAATGGTCTTTCACCTGTCATAAGACTATGATTTGCTTCTGATTTGCTACCTCCGTTTGCAGTATTATTAAGTGTTTCTTGAAATACTACAGTCACCATGGGCCAGAGCTGAAGATCTAACTGCTAAATAGCAAGGTTTTAGTGTAACTAGAAAAATGTATGAAGCACTCATTTTGTCATATGGCCTGCAGACATTCTCATGGTTTCACCATTATGTGAATAAGTTAATGACTGGCTCAAGTCTAACTAAAATTGATCATTGCTCAGCAAACATCTATTATATTTGTGCTAGACACAGTCCTAATCAGTGAGGAAACTGCTGGGCTGTGAACCCTTCTCCTCAGTCTCACTGTGTGATCAAGAAGACAATTTAACATATATCAGGGGCGCCTGGGTGGCTCAGTGGGTTAAAGCCTCTGCCTTCGGCTCAGGTCATGATCCCAGGGTCCTGGGATCAAGCCCCGCATCGGGCTCTCTGCTCAGCGGGGAGCCTGCTTCCTCCCCTCTCTCTCTCTCTCTGCCTGCCTCTCTGCCTACCTGTGATCTCTATCTGTCAAATAAATAAATAAAATATTAAAAAAAAAGAAGACAATTTAACGTATATCTAAATACGATGTATGTGGTTACATGCTACCACAAAAAGCAAAGTAGGCTCCCTCACCTAGGAGTGATCACACACCATCCATGCAACCTCTCTACACCTCAAATATCTTCGCCTCAAAATAAAGACACAAGGGTTTTTTTAAAGACCAAATGAGAGTACTATGGGCATGACCTGTAACAAATGTTCAGCAAAAGGTTATTGTTACTGTTATGAAAATTATATTATTATTATAATGGAAGTTGAAGATGGAATGTCTATGAAAGCACAGAGGTTGGAGCACTGTCATTAAACTTCTAGTCGTTCTATTTTCGTTGGGCAACAAAGTCTAAAGGAGGCCCAGTGGATTGAGAGGAGTTTAGAATCAAGTAAAGCAGAGTTCAAGTCTCAGCCCGGCCATAGCCTGTGTGAGCCGGGCAACTTCCTAAGCTCTTCTGAGTTTTAGTTTTTTTCCTGGACAAATGGAGACAAGCTACCTTGCAGTGTTTAGGGAATATCTAAGAAGATATCTAAAGTGCTTAGTACAGGGCCCAGTGGATGAAGAGTTTTCCATAAAAGTAGCAAAGGTGATGAGGAGGAGGATTATAAAAGTAGATAAAGTCTGAATAAGGACCCAAAGTTCTAATCCAAGTTAAGTGATAATTCATTTACTTCTACCTGTACTAAATCTTGAACTGAGATTAGGCTGCATTATAGGCTTATCTGCTTCTCTCAGTCCCCACCCTTGCTCAGACTTTGCCAGTGCTAAGGGTCTTACCATAGGTCTTGCATCATTTAGAAAGAAAGGGATGCTGAAGAGGAATAGGTAAAACAGAATTCCTGTGTCTTCTCCATTATCGGCACAGATGGCTTCTTTTAAAACCGTACCATATCGAGTTTCACCTTGTGCATTTTAAAGTAAGAAGTCATAAATTCTTACTATCTGTCTCCAGGTTCAAAATACTGAGACTGTCACATTGCCACAGTTCTGGGAGGAAGGGCCCCTTGGGTTATTGTAAGACTGGATGGTTATGATGTACAGTTTACGCTAATGAAGGTAGGCTTCCAGTCAGGAAGTGGAGTCACTCCCTGCGGTGAGGCCATTAACTAGCCAGGAATGAGATGTGTCTATAATTAGAGAGGCATTAGGCGTTAGTGATCCCAGTGGCCAGGGAGACTGAGCCCAGTGGACGAGTCAGACTGGCTGGCTACGCACCCGGAGCAATTTCCTCCATCTTTTCAAAGTCAGAAGCAATGTAATGAAGGGTGGGCTAAGAAACTCCACTGAACTAAAATTATCCATCCAAAAAAAAAAATAAAATAAAATAATAACTTCTGTGAAAAATAGACTTGAAAATTGCATATGCTCAGAGCAGAAACAAAGCAAAACAAAACAAAACCCACAGTATCCAGTAAAGCAGCAGATTGATAAGGCAAAACAAGGCGAAAACAAACCTCGAAACTAGGAGTGGCAAATCACAGAGTATTGTCACACCATTGTTCATCTTACTCACTCATAGGATTTGAAAATAGAAGAGCCAAGAAATCTGGGATGAGTTATCACATTTTTCTGGAATATATATTTGTTAAAAAATACAGAAACTGTTCACTGTAAGGATCCCAGTGTAATCGTCAGGAGTATTTTCAAAATGTGAGTTCTGGGAAAGATGGCAGAAATGTTAGTTTACCTTCACTATTGTACAGAGGAAAAATTTCAAAGCTCAGGAGGAACAGAATAATTAATGGAGCCACAGCTATTATTAATTAAAATGAAATATTTATGCACTTTTTAGCTTTATTTAATTTCCCTTTCTTTGTCTTATTTGATCCTCAGTCCAATCCGATGAAGCAGTGACTTACCATGACTCCCACATTGTATATGAGAAAACGAAATACCAGAAAGGATGAGTAAATTATAAATGCCCATCTTTGAAAGCAGCTTCCTCTGAAGCTGTGCTCCTAATAACTACACAGTACATGTCTTGTCTGATATTTCATAGCTACAAGTATTGGTAGAGCCAGAGTTAGGGTTTAGATTCTGTGATGTCAGGCATCGCTGCCTTTGCATCCCTCCCTGTAGGCTGGACTGCAAGCTTCTAAATTCTAAACACAGCATTGTGGACTGTTTCCTTGGAGCTGTGGGAAGTCAATGACATTAAAAAGAAAAATTCCCTGTAAGAATCAAGTTCATCTAACCTGTCCGGTGGGTACTGTAATAATGTACTTTGTTTGTTTATGTATTTCATCTGTTGTGTTCATCACTTTATCCTTATTGCCTAGAGCAGAGCCTGGGACACAGTACGTGTTTAATAAATAGTTTCTAAAATGAGTGACTTTATTATGTGTCTACAACGTGCTGCTACACACTGCTTGAGGGGCTAAGACAATGGTGAAGAAAATACAGCTTGTGCAATATGGAACTTCCAATAGTTGAGAGAGCTAATAAGCGAGCATATAAATACCTAAATAATTTTTAAAAGAAGGTTATGAAGAAAATAAAACAGGATAATGTGATACAGTGTAACTTGGTGGGTGCCTTGGAGGAGTTTTTCCTGAAGTGTTGACATTTGAACTGAACCCTAAATATCAAGAAGAATGCAGCAATATGAGGATCTGAGGGGGTGGAGGGAAGGAATTCCAGATAGAGAGGACAGCAAGTACAAAGGCTCTGAGGAAGGAATAATTTTGGTGATTTTGAGGAAGAGGGAGAAGCGTGGCTTAAGCTTAGAGAACACACAGGAAAGTGCAAGGAAGAGAGGAAGAAGGTGGAAGCACAGAATGGAGGCCAGCAGTCCCTAGGACACTTTAAATACTGAGGCCTGTTGTATAACCCACTTAAAAGTGAGACAGTACATTTCCCTGACTTATTTCACTTTGCATAATGTCCTGGAGTTTTATCCATGTTGGCTGCAAATGGGCAGGCTTTCCTTCTATTTTATGGCTGATTAATATTCCAATTATGTATGTTATAGACAGATATAGACATATAAATATATCTATCTCACATTTTCTTTATCCATTCTTCCACCCACAGACTTACGTTGGCCATTGTGAATAATGCTGCAGTGAATATAGTGGTGTAGATATCTCTTCAAGTCAGTGATTTTGTTTCCTTTGGGCCAAGAGCTGGGCAGATAGGGAAAATGGGGAGATACTGTGGAAAGTGTACAAATTTTCAATTTCAATTGTGAAATGAGTAAGTTCTGAAGATGTAACGTACAGCACGGTGACTACAGTTAACAATAGCATATTGTGTACTTGAAATCTGCTAAGACAGAAGATCTTAAATGTTCTTTGCACACACACACACACGATAAATATGTGAGGTGATGGATGTGTTAACTAATCTTACGGGGGTAATCATTCTCCAATATACATGTATATAACTTAAAATTTTAGATTTATAATTAACCAGTTTATCTAGAATGAGCTGTGCAAAAAGGATTTTTAAAAGCTATTTTGTAATTTGGGGGCTATCCCCCCCAAACAAAATTAGTTGAAGAACTGATTAACTCATGCATTTGGCAACTATAGCCAGACAATCCAAGTAACTCAGGCTAATTACTGTACCTTTTTTTGCTGAATATATGTGTGCATTTAAAAGAATAATGTGCTCTAACTTCTCCTGTTCTCTGTTGGAGAACAGTCTGCCCCTATTTATTTTAATGCTTTTGGTTGTTGCTTGTAACTATGATCTTATGTTTCTGTTGATTCAATTTTAAAAATCCTACTTCATTAGATTACAAAAAAGAGAAAAAAAAGGCACCTACAAATATTTAGATTAAAGCATCCTGTGTAGTACCAGTCTGATTGTCAATTACAATAAACTTTGTGTGAGGAAACAGAGATCAACAGTAAAACCACAGAAAATGTCCTTCTCCCAGCCTCTCCTTACATGGGTGTGGTTTCCTTCGGGCCAGTCTTCATAGACTGTCAGCCAGTCCTCCTAATCACTGATGCTTGCTGATATAGCTTACCCATTATGATTTCACAGTCCTGTTCCATCAGAGAGAAAGAACTTTGATTTACTGCTAATTAGAGTAGCCATGTTTCCTCAGGCACAGGCAGTGTTTTGAGTGATGATGTAACCAAAAACCAGGGTTTTGTGATAAGTCAGTACAATTTAATGGAATAGAGGAGGCATTCTTTCCTCTCTGAAATACATGATATTACTTCTGTATCAGACAAGAAGGCTGAATGCATTAAAGGCATTTTTCTTACATTATAAAGATCGAGAGACAGACAGGAAATTATTCCAGATTGCTAAATCAATCTGAGAAGGTTTGTATACTAAAAAAAAGAAAAAAGAAAAAAGAAAAAAAGAAAAATCACAGGCTTCTGACTCATTGTTAGACAATTCGTAAATAAACAGGTTTAGAATTGCTATCACTGCTCAGAAAGTGTATTTGCTGTTTGGTTGGGAACTGAACAGGACATTCATTAGAAGTTGGTTACAAATAGAGATTCATTTGAAAAAACAAACAAACAAACAAACAAAGTCATGGGCTGTGAACTCTGTTGTTCCCAAACATGAGCATTTTAATATGGGCACAGAAAAGCAACTCAACAACCTTGAAAATGTCTAAGTTTAAGGCAAAAATTGTGTGGTTGACATGCCCTCAGCCATTGTATTTTTATCACTCAAAATTTCCCAAGGTTACAGTTTGCTGTTTTTAGATATCCTCAATTTCGGTGCTACCAATTTTATCTAATGCTTTGGTTCGTCTGGGGAGGGGGAGTAGTTTGGGGAGACATATATTATGTTCCATTTGTTTTATTTTATTCAGAAAACAAAAATGGGCATGCCTGAGATTCACTTTAAGAAATATGTACTGAGAAAGAGTACCTTTAGTGTTTCAAAAAGCTGTATCTGCTGGGGTTTATAAGCTCAAAGAAAATAAATCACCTCTGTATTTTGAGGAATGACAGTGCAATGTGTGTTTTTCTTAAACACATCAAGAAGTTCCCTAATAAATACAGTGAACTTGGAGCCCTCTATTGAGAGACCAGCTGTGAGTTACGGGCCGATCGTTCAAAACGGCAGCTGAAGTTTCTTTTCTCTGTGTCCATGACACAGTCCCTTCCTAAGAAAAACTAAACAAATATATAGCATAAGCTAGAAAACAAGTGCCAGAAAGGTAGTTCAAAACTGACATTCAGAAAAGGAAGGAAGTGACAAGGACTTTTTTTGTTTGCTTATTTTGCTTTTTGCCTTTGAAATACTGAACTAAACAGCCAAACAGTATAGCTTGTAATAAAGTTTACAAATTTTTGTAAATTACTGAATAAGCCTATTTTTAATAGGTTAGAGGTTACTGATATTTGATTCAATGGAGCAACAGAACAATTTTTAGTTTTCATTAGAATAAGGGCAACATTCACAAGCATCTAACTTGGTAAATAGGATGGGAAAAATCTCTGACATTGAGATTTGCCAGTTTCAAACTTTTTCACCAAAATACCCATAATTAGTACCCAAAATAAGAGAAGAAACTTCTGCTCCTGAAGTATCTACCTGTTTAGCCTGAAAACAGACTCTAAAGATGTTTTTGAAGACTCATGTTTTTAAAACCAGGTACAGATTTTGTATGTTATTCTGCAATATATACTTTTGTCTCAATACAAATACATTCTCCACCAAGCAACAGCGTCAAGCTGACGCAGTGATGATGTGTCGTCATGTTGGACCCGGCACACCTCCTGGCCCAAACCAAAATCATTCTTAGAAATAAGTGCATCCATTATAAAGCAACCCATTGGAGAGTGGCATTAGGCTGATCCAACTACTTTTTTCTCATAAAAATAATGTACTCTATAAAATTGAGATAGTTTTTATGGCATTTATTGCAGAAAAACTGAAGTGTTTGGATTGGCTATTTTAAGGTCAACCCCAGACTAGAAACTGCAGGACTTCTAGTTGTAACCGAACCCACACTTGTTATATGACCTGAAACAGGCCAAGCAGGCTGTGGTCACGATTATGTATACAAGCCGCCCACGCAGGGTATCATGCCAAGGTCAATGTGTTTGTGGCAAGCATTTTTGTCACACATGTGGAACTGCACATAGTCTTTCTGGGTACGGCGGCTGGAGTGGGTACCAGGAGAACTGTGATGTTCGGCCCAGCCAAAAACAGGCTGATTAGACAGACCAAGCAGAGCACTGCGGCACTTAGAGAATGAATCAATAAATGAACATCTATGTTACTAAGACTCTAGTGGTCTGGATGAACTATATAATCCATCACAAAATTGCAGTAACTGTTGAAACACCCCGTTATAGATCGTTTTAGGTATAGGACATGCATTCCTCCCAAATGACACGTAATTTTCCATTAAAACAATCTAAAGCCTAGGGGAGATGAAATCAACCCATCAATAACTTTAAATTCTCAACAAATTAGTAGGTAAGGACCAATTGAAATTTTTAAAAACCAGATGCCCTTAAAAATCATGCCAGAGGAGTAGTCACATGCTGGCAAGTCCTGGTTTAAAATCATGTACAATTTACATATGAGATTTGAATTCTTAAAAGAAAAGAACTTAAGCTTATTAGTGCATTCACTCAGTATGGTACTTGGATTTATCTTGTTTACATTTTAATTTTGCCCAAAAATGTGATGTAAGCTAAAAACTCCTGTGGAGCACTAGTCCACAGAGCCTAACCCCAAATTCTAATCACACCAGTGATAATTCTGTGTACATCTACCCTCTTTATAGGTGTGGGGTCTGTGGTGGTAGCTTCATAATGTCATAATGTCAAATAAATGAAAGGATTAGCTAACTCACTAAAGGAAAGAAATCAGGCAAAGCAATCTGTTTGTAATTGTGCTTTTTTACTTCTCTGTCTACAGCAGTAATATCACAACATCGTCCTGATAATACATATTAAGAAACAAGACATTTTCAGAAATTGATACCCGCATTTCAGATCAGAATTGGAAGACACCTTAATGAAATCTAATGCAAATAAAATGTCATGTTAATAGTGGAAATTCTTGGTAAAATATAACACCATATAATATTTTTTATGCACATTATATAAAACCTTTCCTTCCTCACTATAGTAGTGAAAAGACTTATATCTAGAATTTTTAAATGACATTCCAAGGTTAATGTTGTTAGTGAATATCAGAGATATTCAAAATGCTGGTTTCCAATATTCTTTATACATTGTGGGAAAATGTAGATTAACGGTGCAGACTACACATATATATTTATAAATATATGTTTATTTGTACATATTTTCGCATATTTATATATAAATACTGTAAATAAAAATTTACATTTATTTATTTATATAAAATAAAGTAGGGTGGCCATATAATTTATCATCACACTTTTGGAAATGAAGGATGCTGATAATAACTGTATCAGGATACGGGGTATATATACACAGATTGTCCTGGGCTAACAGAAACATTTGCTCTCCCTAGAAAGGATTATCACAACTTCTGCACAGCCAGAAGGGAGGAAGTTTCAGCTTGCTTCATAATCACAGAACATGTAAGATTTTGCAAACCTAAATACATTCTCTGCCCCATCTCATTAACAGCAGAATGTGTATCCCAAGCTTCAAGTGTGGAACAGACGCTCACATGTGATGATTATTTGGAAGCAGGGAACGTACAGACATAGGGCAGCTGAACCTAAGAAAATTAGAGTCAAACGTCTAAGAACAAGGCAAGACCGAGGGAAGTAAGTTGATTCATAACAGCTTTGTTATAGTTTTAAATCAGAGGACAAAGTTCTTGGAACTAATTTTTAACACAAGTTTCGACTAAAACTGAATTAAAACCATAAATTAAATTTACAGATTCAGCTATGACTCTCTAAGTATACCATTTTTCAAAATATTTGATTCATGGCTTAAGATAATGTGTAGGGTTTTTAAAAAAGATTTTATTTATTTGACTGAGAGAAATCACAAGTAGGCTGAGAGGCAGGTAGAGGGAGAAGCAGGCTCCTTGCTGAGCAGAGAGCCTGATGCGGGGTTTGATCCCAGGACCCCGAGATCATGACCTGAGCTGAAGGCAGAGTCTTAACTGAGTCACTGAGGTGCCCCTAATGTATAGGTTTTTTATTTTCTACATGATAGACTAGAACTTTTTCTTATTAAATTTATTATGACTCATATTAGAAAAACATTCTATGAAGTGAGTTTACTCATTTATTTGCATGACTTTCTTTTTAAAGATTTTATTTATTTGACAGAGAGAGACAAAGTGAAAGAGGGAACACAAATAGGGAGAGTGGGAGAGGGAAAAGCAGGCTCCCTGCTGAGCAAGGAGCCCAATGCAGGGCTCGATCTCAGCACCCCAGGATCATGACCTGAGCAGAAGGCAGATGCCCAACAACTGGGCCACCCAGGCACCCTTATTTGCATGACATCTTAACCCAAAGTTGTGATTGCTGTAGTTGTCAAAGCATAATAGGAATAAAATTTTTCTCATTGCCTCTCTCATTCAATCAATATTCATCAAAAATGATTCTCAAAATTTGCAGAAATTAAAAATTACCTGGAGGGAGGGCTCACCAAAGCACAGATTATTGGACCCTGTCCCCCGAAGTTTCAAATTCAGTGGAGTGCAGTAGGGTCCAAGAACTGGCCTAACATGTTCCTAAAACATTCCCAGGTCATTCTAATCCTGCTGGTCTGTGTGTCAAACTTTGAGAAATGCTGACATATTGAACATAAAGTATTTGCCAAGGGTTGTGTGCTGGAGAGACAGTGATAAACAGCACAACAGGCAAAAATCTCTGACCTCAGACACCCTATGTTCTATGGATGGAGATATATAATAAATACATAATTAAAATATATGGCATGGTAGGTGGTAATAAGTCTGTGAAGAAAAACAAAACAAGAAGTGGAATGTGATAACATGGTAGGGTATGATGAAGAGGGTGGTCAGGGAGGCCTTACTCAGAAGCCAAGATTCAACCAAAGATTTCAGAGAGCTGGAGAGTGAGTCAGAGACTTCTGGAGGGACTAGTCAGTCAGTTAAATGCCTTGAGGCTGGAGAACCCTGGCTAAGGCTAAATAATAGGAGGAAGATCAGAAAGAGTGAGGCTGAGGGAGTGACAGGGAGATCAGAAGGAAACAAGGCAAGGAGGCAGTGGAAGATCAGCTCACGTGGGGCCCTACAGACCACTGAGAGGTCTTTGGCTTTTGTTTTGAGTGACCTAGAAGACCATGGGTAAAATCTGAGCAGAGAAATGGCATTGGCTGATCTGCATTTCCATGGCTGAAATAAGCCTGGAGTCCAAGAACCATGCAGGCTGGCTACATACATTTGGGAGTCACCACCATATTGGTGTTTATCCCTGTGAAATTCATCATTCATCAAGGAATGAGTGAATCTAAAGAGGAGTAGTCTAAGAACTGGGCCTGGGCAAATCCAACTTTAGAGGTCAGACAGATAAAATAAGACCACAGAAAAGAGTTGAAGAAGGAGCAGCCTTGAAGTAGTTTGAAAATCAGCACATGTTGGCAGTCTCGAAACCAAGTGAAGAAGAGAATCATTAGGAAAAGAGCTTATTAGTTGCTCGTAGATCAAGTAATGTAAGTAATGGAAATGAACTCTTCACACAAGCAACACAAAGTCCTGCTGTGGTGTTGGCAAGAGCTGCTTCTGGGGTGTGGTGGAGACTGAAAGCTTCCCTAGAGCATTTCATGTGCAGATGGGAAGCCAGTGTGGAGAGTGACAGTGTGCAGGCCATCGAGCTCTGTTGTTACAGAAAAAAGAGGCATGGGTGGTGGTAGCTACAATAAATGGTAGATAAAGGACAGGGTTTGCCTTGCTAAGATGGGATAAAGTACTAAACATTGGTAAGCTGGCGGTTTTAATCCAATAGAGGTAGAAACAATGATAATGCAGAGAAACACCAGATAACACTGCCATGATATGCTTAAGGAGGGAAAGCTGAGGTCTTCTGCCCAGGGAGAAGTTACATCAAAACATGAACAGTTCTGGGCACCTGGTGGCTCAGTCGACTGAGCGTACAACTCCTGATTTCAGCTCAGGTCATGATCTCAGAGTCCTGGGATCAAGCCCCAGGTCAGGCTCTGCATTCAGCGGGACGTATGCTTGAGATTCTTTCCCTCTGCACCTCCCCTCACTCTCTTATTCTCTCTCAAATAGATAAATAAATCTTTAAAAAAACAACAGTTGATCCATAGTAATAGGAAGGAAGAACGAATATATGATACAGATGCAGGTGAATGGGTGATTCAGTGGAAATAAGATCACCAACTCAGAAAACACATAACAAAGAGGAGCCAGAAAGTTTGAGGAGAGATGAGAATGTCTAAATAACCTCTAGTGGAGAAAAAGAACTAGAATGAAGAGAGGAGAGATTGAGAGACTGACATTCGTTGGACAAAGAAGTGGAACAGAATGGCTACAACTCTAATAGAATCAATCTGGTATTTTGGAATTATTTCATTTAATATCTCCTGAGTATTTTTCTAAGTATTTGTAAAGCTACTAATCAGAGCAACATATAACTTCCCACAATCTCCCTTATTATGAAATCTGCTCAAAAATGAAGGTCATTTTTAGATCTGTCAGTGAACCTATTGATACAGAAATGGACTCAATTGGGATTTCAGAATAAATTTTTGAGGTAAAATATGCTGGTGAATTGTTGCTTTGTGAGATTTAATATAAACATCTGATGGATAAACTCATATATGTGTGCATCTCTTTGCTGTCTTTGAGAACTTCAAAAATATAACTTAGTTGAGGTGAAAAGGTAGTAATTAGACAGGAACTTTTATGCAATGGCTCATCAGACCTCCTATCTTTGTTTCTCAACTGTTTTGTCAGAGGAAGTTTGGTGTTCCGTGAACTCTTCATACATGTGTGGCCCAATTTTGATCAATGCACAGGTTTTTTCCCTACAATAAGTTACAGCAGCATCTATTAGGAACAATCTCCCCTGCAGGTAATGAGGGACAGATGCAAGTAGCTTTAGTAGGTCAAAGGAGCAGAACTCCCAAGCAGGAGGCAGATAAGCATAGGAAAATCTGTCTTGGTACGTGTTTAAGAGCCTACTCAGGATAGTAAGAAATGTTTTCCACCATGCCTCTGACCCCTTAGTAAGCAATATTATCAATCACCAGTGTAACTCTAAAAAACATCTACAGGAATGCAAAGATAATGACAGACGCTGTTACGGACACTCAGGAATTCTCAGTCTTTGTAAAGAACATGGCCTTCATCTGAGACTGTCCTCCAGGGCAGAGTGCAGATTTCCATGTGAAGGAACGTGGAGACTTGCAAGCGATGCACAGGGCAAGGGGATCTGGAGGGTGTACAACACAAATCTAAACGATCTGGTTCTCACTGTCAAGAGGCTTATCATCTAATCCAGAAAATGCCTATAGATAAAGTAACTACAAAAAATTCAAGATACTAAACTTCCAGTATTTAGGATTCTATCGAATGTAGATAATAAATATTTTGCAGGACCAGAGAAGTCACCATGGGGAAGCCTGGTCCCCAGTCACGCAGCGGTTGGCTGGGAGGTTCCAGGGTATTCTGACTGACTCTGACTTTTGCTGTAAACCTGGACAACCATGAGAACGTTCTAGGGAGCTTTTCAGAAATATAGGTTCCTAGCCTCTACCACATCACGACTCATGAGTCTGGTGCCCACACCTGGCTGCATAAAATTGTGAAATGAGCTACCTCTCTCAAGACATATTTATTTTCTCATTTCACTCAGATATTATTTTTTATCCAGGATAAAGTGAAAGACACCATCAGCACTGTGAAGACAGAAGGTTTCTTTGACTCATTTTTACCCAAGGACACCAGATTCCTGACCAAAACACACTAAATCTCTAAGTTCTGTGAAATAAAATAAAATGCTTCCTGATATCATGTAAAAATCACATTTTTCAAATATTTTATGCCATATAAATCAATTGTAGTTATAGTACATGTTTCTATCAACTAGAAACTGGCAAAATCTTATTCATTTTTCGGAATTCTTCTCAAATGTCATCTTCTCTATGAACCCAACCTTGACCACCTCCTAAAAATGAACTGCTGCTCCCCCCAGAAAGAGTTGTGTGCCTGTACATACCACCAATACTGTCACCATTCGCAAGTATTGAGATTTATTACTTACTTATTGTCATGGGTTGAAGTGTGTCCCCATCCCCCACCAAATTTATGTGTTGCCCAAACTCTAGTACCTTTAAAGAGGTGATTAAGCTAAAATGAGGCTGTTAGGGTGGCCCTGAGCCAAACTGACTGGTGTCCTTATAAGATGAGAATTTCTGGACACACGTGAGACATATAGACAGACGTGTATGCACAGAGGGATGATCATATGAGGACACAGCAAGAAGGTGGCCATCTACACACAAAGAAGAGAGGCCATGGAAGAAACCAGGCATGCTGACACCCTGATATCAGACTTCCAGCCTTCAGAAATGTGAGAAAACAAATTTTTGTTGTTTGAGCCCCCTCAGCCTACGGTGTTCGTGATGGCAGCCCCAGTTAATTCACTTGTTCAACTGTCTTACTGAGGATGAGCTCCTAAAGTGCATGGACTCTCACTTACATCTGGTACCCAGCATGGTATCTGGAGCCTAGTAAATGTCCAATAAATGTTAGATGAACTTATTTATTGTAGAGGTAACAACTGTGATTATGAAGAAAAAGAATAAATATGTAGTTCAATTTTACATCCAAGTTATAAATTAAAATCATGTTTAATGATTTATAGAAATTATGTTTAATTTAGAAGGGATTTAGAAAATGAGAAAAGATACAATGAAAAATACTCAGAAGCCATTTATAATCCCACCCTTGGTCATGACCCCTTTTAACATTTGGTATTTTTCTCTCCAGTTCATTTTTAATATTCATATACACTTTCCTTTTTTATTTTAAATATATATGAATAAAATACAAATACATATAAATAAATATAAATATCTCTCCATATACATACAGAGTTCTGTATCATTCTTTTTCCTTCAGACATATATATATGTATATAAAATCATTCCCTGTATTTTTAGGTAATCTTTGAGAACATACTTTTTAATGGCTATATAATGTTTTATCACATTTATCTGTCTCAATTTAAGTATAACTGCTATTAGATAGTTTCTGATTTAGGAGCTGATGCTACAATGAACCTCTTTGTACAACCATCTTTACTCACATCTCTATTATGTCCTTAGGATAAACGTGTTTAGGATTTGACACTGCACATCCAGTGACTGTAATAATATCGAAGGCTGATTCTAGGAGGGTCAGACTCAGACTGTTATCCACGACTTCTGTATTTTTTTTTTTTATCCATGGAACACACTGAATTGCAATGTCAAGCCCTGCATTCTTCTTTCCTACAGAAATGAGAAAACTGAGGTCTCAAGATCAAAAAAAGCAGCAGGAAAGTATACTCATTACGTCTACACAGTGCACTCCAAAATCCACTGTTTTACTCTAAAGAATGTTTTGGGTGGGCTCACCCCTACCATTTGAGATGATCCAGTTAAGAAGAGACATGGAGGCCCCTCTAGTCTCCCTCCAGAGAAGGGGGAAGTTGCCATGGTTGACCATAATCTGAGGAGGCTTCTAAGAAGGGCTCCACTAAGCCCTGAAGAATAATGGAATAACCCTATGTTGTAAAGGAAGAGAAAACGGACCATCTGTAGGATCTGTAAGTCTGAATGATACCTTATACAATAAGTGGGGAATTAATGTAGGAGAAGAAATGAAGGTTGTTAATCATCTGATCTGAAAAGTGGAGATTATCTTGCCTTGTATGGGGAGGTATAACCTTAAATGAGGAGAGGGAGACAGAAGAGTCACAGTCAGAAAAATGCGGCGGAAGAAAGACTCTGTAAGCCATCGCTGGCTTTGAAGACAGAAGCAGCCTGGAGCCATGGGATGCAGGCAGTCTCTTGAAACTGGAAAAGTCAAGAAACAGACTTTCCTGTAGAGCATCCAGGAGCGTGAACTCTGACACCTTGAATTTAGACCAGTGGGACTCGACAGCTATAAGATAATAAACTTGGATTGTGTTAAGCCACTTAATTTTGTAGAGATTTGTTACAACAGCAATAGGAAATACACCATAAAAAACAGAACTGTACCAAAGGCACAAAATCAGAATTCATGTGGGACCTGAGATAAATATATGGGCTTTTCAAGATACGTGCTTGTGAACAGTCGGAGACAAGTCAAGGGAGCTAGGGTCAGGTGGTACAAAAGGAAATTAGGAGTGTCTTTCAAAATAATCCAAAATTTATCCTGCAGATGACAGAGGACATTTAAGCAAGAAGGCAACATAAGTAAAAGTGATGTGTTTCAGCAAAATTAATCTGGCCTCATCATGAAAAGGAGAGTTAGTGGAGAAAGAGTAGTTAAGGTTTTGTAATAATTTGAGTGTGAAGTGGTTAAGTGTCTGGATATGGCAGCAGCTTACAGAGAAATGAAAGCTCAGGCATGAGGAACATTACAAAGGAAAATCCACGTTTCTATTTTTTCCTGTATAGAGATCATTCTACAGACTTCCCTTAATTCCAGATTGTCAAGTGGAATGTGGATGATCTAGGTAAATTATGAGAAATCAAATCGCCCCACAGTTAGAGTTCTCCAAAGAGAACATATATCCTTTTAAAATCTGTACCATTCTGCACTGAAGTCTTTTTGAAAGAGATTGATGTGTTCTCTCTCATTTCACCCCATAAACCCAGAGGACTAAAACGTATGATTCTCTAGTGAGAGGGAAGTAAAGCCAATCGCCTGCCATGACAGTCATTCCATCTACTTAAACATGTAATTGACTCCAGACAATGGGAAACTTCTTTTTTTCAGGAACTGGGTTAGACTTTGCCTTCACATATAAAATATTTCTCAGAGAAAAGAAAAAGTAAAACATTTCATCATTCTGTTTCCAAAAGAGCCCATGATTAGATGAAACTAAATGTCCTTTTCCTAGTATTTTTCACCAGTAAACAGGTTTACTTAAGTCAGTAGGATGATAAAGTTGCTAGATGAACTTTGCAATCCCCCTTGGCGCATGTGTGCATGCATGCATGTGTGAGTGTGTGTGGCCATTTTATTTACAGCAGCTCTGGAGAAATTGCACGTGATCACCTGGGTGTCAACTTGTGAAAAGTAATACATTTGTCAAAAGGTCCCTGTAATCCTACTTTCATTCCATTCCTTCCTGTAAAGGAAATTTTGTCCTTAGTGTGTGGACTCAGAGTAGCTACTCAGAGTTTGATGAACGGGTGGATAAATGAGTTATAATCAAATGGTCAAATAATGTTTACATTATTTAAGGATTGTGATACATGCTGTTAAAATGCTTTCTGAAAAGAGACTGCATCTCTTAGGAAACATTCAGCTCACTGTTATCTGTAGCGATTAATTCTTATATTACTAATTTTTTGTGAGTTTGTGGTATCTTTTCACTGAATAAAAGTGAGATTAAATAACTTCCATGTTCATTATATTTGTGTTTTTTTCTCTCTGGCCAGATGTCTGTTCATTTCCTTGGTCCATTTATATGCAGAGCTGGGTACATACCTTAGATAATTTATATGTACTCTTTTATATATCTTATGTATCCACCATTGTGGTGAATATTTTCTTCAGTTTGTTATTTACGCTTTGGTATAAGTGATTTTAACATGCAGAAATTTTATATTTGAATATACTCAAAATCTTCTATTTTTATATACTCAGAATATTCACCCCAAACACATCTCACATCATTCTCCTCATGATGCACTGTGGCCTATGAGCCTTTTCTCACTGCTTTCCACAGACCTGGGTGCAGCCCCTTCACGGCCTTACAGATGCTGCCTCCTTTCCTGAAATTTCTCCCCTCACAGCTCCTTGTCCTTCCTCCACACTGGTTACCTCCTGCACTCCCTTCATACCTTTCTACCTCAGTTCCAGTATGCCTTCCTCAGAGTCATGGTCAAGGTCAGGTATTCTGGCCAACACTTTGCAGAGTAACTGGGTAATAATTACATAGTCTAAAAGTCAATATTGAATTAATATCTTTTTGGGTTAATGTCCCTGCCTTTCTCTATTGCTCATCCTTAAACCCATAATGCCTTAGCAGGAGGCCTGGCAAACAGACCACTCTGTCAATATTTTACTGTATTAATTAATTGTATTTAAAATTATAGACACTTGTCTAAACAAGGGATGGCTTTACTTCTATTTTTGTCTGTTTGATTGTTATGTTTTTCCCATTTAATTCTCTTTGCCTCTGGGTTTTATATGTTGACATCTGACATAAATCTATTTACCAATGCTTTCCAATATGTCTGTGTATCTGACTGATAAAGCAAGTCTCTCCTTCTTGCTCCTTTAACAATACTGTAGAATTTTTTTCCAATGTGCCACTGTGGGTAAAGTGAAGATCAGTCCATGGAAAGCCAGCCTGATGGGCTTGACTCTTGGCAGCCCCACTTATTAATTATATCATCTGGAACACATTGCATAATTTCTGTGTCTCAGTTTCTTCATCTTTAAGGAGGACACAATAATAGTACTTCCTCAAGGGACTATTATGAGGGTTGGCATACGTAAACTACTTAAATGTATGTGACTGGCACATAAAAAGGATTTGGTAAATAGTAATGATTTTTTTTCATCAAAGTTTCCTATAAGAAAAGCATTTGAAATCTAATGGAAATGACACTAAATCTATAAATTTGCAAGGACTTGATATTATTTAATAATAATCACTCTTCTACCACGATCACATTTTTTTATTTATTCATTTCCTCTGTGATGCCTCTCTGCACAAACTCCTCACATTGACCTCCACATGCATTTTTCTCCTATGCTTATTTCCAAATATTTATAGCTATGTTACTATTACAAATAGCATATTTCTATCCTACTTTCTAAATATTTAAGAAACGGGGACACCTGGATGGCTCAGTTAGTTAAGCAGCTGGCTCCTGATTTCAGCTCAAGTCATGATTTCAGGGTTGTAAGACTGAGCCCCAGTGTCAGGCTTTGGGCTCAGCAGGGAGTCTGATTTTCTCCATCTCTCTCCCTCTGCCCTCAACCACTCCCCCACCCCAACACTCTCTCTTGTGCTTTCTCTAAAATAAATAAATAAATCTTTAAATGAATACTTAAGAGCAAAAGTTTTGTTTATTTGCCTTTCAGGTAGCAACGTCATTTAGTTCTTTTAATTCATTCTCTTTTGATAATTTAGAGGTTCAGATTGTCTGCAAACAATGGCCACTTTTTGTGTAATTCCCATAATTATACTTCTTACTCTTGCTTCATTGACTTAATCTTCTAGTTTGATGTTCTCAAATGCTCCAGTAGTATATTCTCCAGAAGCTATCTTCATGGAGGGTTGATACATGATTTGAAGATAGCAGGTAGCATAGTCACATAAGTCTGGGAAGAACTGGGCTAAATCAACAAATGTCCTCTTATTCATATAGATGAGAAGGTGAGACAGAGAGTAACTTGCCCCAAAACATACAAACAGAACACGGATTCAAAACTGAATTTTGATTCATACATAACTGTGTCATAAAAATAAGCTACAATGATCCATGAAGACGAGTGAACTAAAAATGATGAAAGATGTTAAACTGTGCAAAGCATAACAAAAAATATAAGTGGCCATTTGCAGTGGTGTTAATCCTCATCCTTATAATTAAATTCATCAATTATGAGAAAAACCAGTCAGTTGGGCTCCTTGCTATGAGCTGATGACCCAGCTAATTTATTTTGAGCAATTCAGCTAACCTCTCCATTCTTTGTTGTACACATTTCTGAAGTAAGAACAGTTATGTAAGTACTTTTCCACATGTAATGTATTTATTCTCATGAAAACAAAGTATAAGCTGATGCCCATTCCATGTATGTTAAAGGAAAAATTATCTGCAAGATATCTATTATGAATCATCACTAATTTGCAAAAGATTTGGCAATAAATGGTGTCCAAACATATATTTTATACACATCTGTACTAGAAAGATATTTATGGGGCTCCTTGGTGGCTCAGTAAGGTTTAGCATCAGGTCATGATCTCAGGGTCCTGGGATCGAGCCCAGTACTGGGCTTCACACTGAGCAGGGAGTCTGCCTGTCCCTCTGTTCCTCCCCCTGCTCATTCTCTCTCTCTCTCTCAAATAAATGAATAAAATCTTTTAAAAAAACAAGAAGTCCATACTATAGTCTATTAAAAAATAGGAATAAGATAAAGAAGCTGTCCTCAAAATATAGTATAGTAACTTAAAGGCAGGAAGTTATATAAAAATGTATTAACAAAGATAGACGATGAAGTTCCAGAAGACACATAAAAGCAGTGCTGTGAGAGTTAACAGTGAGCAGGGATGGGAAGAAGGCCAGGTCATTGCTATGCATGTAACTCAAGATTTAGAAATTTTAAGGTACTTGGCATATATTTGTATTTTATATATAGTCTGCCTTTCTTTCTTCTGCAAACCTTGTTAAATGCCTGTATGTTGCCATCTGACATTACAGAAAATAAAGAAATCAGTTCCTCTGCTAAGAAAGCTCCTAAATTTATGAACGACGTAGAGTATGTGAAATGAAAGCTACAACAGAGGTATGTAAAAAGCTCCGCAGAAGCACAGAAGAGACAAAGTAGACCATGCTGGAGGTGTGTCTGTAAAACAGCTAAAATACTCCCGACTGGGGAAGGTGAGCAAACCATTTCAACCAGAAGCAGCGTCCACAGGGCAGGAAGGCACAAAAGAACCCAAGGATTCGGTCACAGAAACCAAGGCCATCCTTTATGGAACACAAACTACATACCAAGTGTGTACTCTATCTCCTTTAATTGTCTAACAGCCAATGAGAAGGTTTTCTACTACCCTCACTTTAGAATCAAGGAAACTGCAAACTCCAGGGGTGGAGTAATTGGTGTAAAATCCCCAGTGACAGTTGTGTTGCTGGACTCAGATTCAGTTCTGTCTGCTGTCAGCCTGGGCACCTGGAACAAGACCGGGAGAAAACAAGTCACTGAGGCCCTGAAAGAAACTCTCCAAGAGCCCACAAGTGGTCATGTGTGCCATACTAGACAATGCCACCTTTTAGTCTCTGGGCAGTCACAATGGTAACAGCGATAAAATAGGGACAATTGTCACATATGCAGCGTTCATAAAACACCAGGTTCCTGACAAGGGCAGGCCAGGTATGAAACCACAGAGGTGGTCAGGGCACAGGATGTAAGGAGGCGCTCACCTGCAGGGCCTCCTGTCCTGTCCCAAGCACTGCACATACAAAAGGATGTTTAGCCAGAAGCCCTCAAGGTTGGGAACAATACAACAGACAGCAAGTATGTTCTCATACCCAAGAGCAAGATGCTCCCAGTGCAGAGTAAGAAGGACTGCAAGCTGCTCAGTCCTAGCGGGATCACCCACCACCCCCTCTCCCATAGCACCCAACCCAGGGGAGCTCTGTGCTACCTCTGTCTCCTCAGGCCTCGCTGCCCTCCCAACACCAGGAGACACAGGGAATCCTTCCCCTCCTTCAGCCATCAGAGAAGGGCCTACCATGTCATTTAGCATTTTGCCCCTGGAGGCGAGGGTATGTAGACTGGCAAGATGGCCCAAAGCTGCTGAACCAAGAGAAATACAGGGTTGCAGTGAGGGAAACTGCCCTTCCACAGATGACCTTCGGGAAAGGGACCTCACTGGAGAAGGCCGCTAGGAGGAGTCGAGTGCTTCATCAGAAGGGAAACGGCTGGGATGAAATGTGAAGATGACTGAGCAGCCAGAGAAGGCACTCCCTGAATCGACAGTATCGCAGCTGGAAGCTTCCTGCAGAGGACGTCTAAGGACTGTGCAAAACGTCTTATGAGAAGCTAGGTTTTCACCCCTTGCAAGCCCACGACATGGCACTGCATGGTGCTCCCTCATGTGACTAGCCACGTCACAGCAGCGCCAGCCACACAGCCCCTCTGCATCGATCCCCTTCCCCCGGGGTACAATTCAGAGAGTAGAAACCATGGAACCGGAATGTGTGTGTGCCTCCAAAATTCACGTGGAAATCCCAACCCCAGTGTGAAGCTCATGGGATGCTCTTAGGACTTGGGGCCCTTGTAAGTGATTAGGTCATTTGACTCAACTGTCCCCCTCCCCCACTAAGAATGGGAGAAGCGCTCTCATAAAGAAGACCCCAGAAAGCTCTCTCATCCCTTCTGACATGTGAGGACACAGTAAGAAGGCAACTGGCTGTGAACCCAGAAGCTGGCCCTCATCAGACAGCGGATCTGCCAGTACCTTTATCTCAGACTTACTGTCCTCAGAACTGTGAGAAACAAATGTTTGTGGTTTGAGCCATGCAGACTATGATATTTTTGTTATAACAGCCTTGACCGGACTAAGATAAATAGCTAGTAGGTGAGAAGAAATCTGAGAAAGAGAAAACAAACCACCTATACATCTTGGGAGATTGGTGAATAGTCTTTAGGTTTGCCCCAAGTTTGGACTTACATGTGACATTATGCTAGAATGTGCATTTTTAATTACTAAAATGAAATTTTTCTTATGATTAAAATAAGCCGGAGAAACTGTCCAACCTAAATGTAATCCAGGTACAGAGAAAATAGAAAAACTGGACCAAGAGGAAGTTCAAGGGCACTGGGAAAACGAACAGAGTTGCTCTATGATTGCTCTCTGCTGAGTCCCATTTTTTAAAAATATACTGGCTGCACTTTTATAATTATCCTTAATCCTTGTGGAAACTAACTGAGGTAGGTAGCTAGCATTGTTTCATTTCACCTGACAAGCCTCCACAGCTGACACTCTCACAATGGCCACAACAGACAATGAACAATCTGAATGTGATGTCCATACTTTTGGCCTTAGGGTTAACATAGGAATGAATAAGGGGCCAAAGTAGCCAAAATCTGCACTCGTCTCCAGGTTTTTTTTTTCCTGGCTGCATCCCATAGTCAGAAGAACCTCTTCTGGTGTTGGAGCTGACGGTTGCAAATCTAAGGATGTCAGTGCCCTGTTGCCTTTCTCACGGGGAAAGTCCAGCCACAGTCGGAGAAAACAAAGCCAACATACAAAACACAGAAAATGAACTGACAAACCTGAGGAGGATCCAGTCCTTGGATCCTGTCCTTCCTGATGCTAACTTTTCTTTCCTGAGTTCTAGTCTAGGAGCCAAGAAATGTGCCTTTCTTGAGTAAACCAGTTAGGTCTGTCTTCCTGTCAATTTCATCCAAAAAATTTGAACTATTACAATTACGTATATATTTAACTGATGATAAGGTTGGAAAGATAAGTGTTTTCCTCAAGGGCAGAAATGTTGTTAAGTGGCAAAGACTGAACTTGATTTTTGGATCTTTCTGACTTCACAGTCTTCGATCTTAACAAATAATTCTACATTGTGAAATTTCGAGGGCACCATTCAAGTTTTATGTGTGAGTTTTAAAAAAAATCCCTGAGCTTCCTCTTTTCCTCCTTCTTCCCCCTTTCTCTTCCTTCCTTTCTCTTACCCTTCAGAACAATTCTCTGTCCATCTTGTGCAGGGCAAGGTATGCATAATAAGTACTACAATTTGGTCAGAGGGGAGGGGACATGGAGGTAGACAGGAGCAGTTGGAGGGGACTGAGGGGACCCTCCCAGTGCAGTCAGAGGAGTAAGACAGACCTGTTTCTCTTGTTTCAACCCTTGCCTTACTTGGTGTTTTCTCCTCTGTCTCCTAGTCCTTCCCCATTTTTATTTTTTGCTCTTCCTCCCCCTTCTAAACCTTGAAAAATTGCAGAAATGGCAAAAAAACACATCTTTTGAAAGTACCATTCTGCCAGTTGCCAGGAGGGAATGGATCCAATGATCGCCAGTGAGAGGCATGAAAGAACAATCTCCAGTCTTTTCCACTGAAGTTTTTGGAGCAGATGAAGAGAACACGGAGAAAACTTCAAGTTGGGTCAGACCACAAACACACAGACACCCCTCCTCGCCTAACCCCAGGAATTACTGCAACCCTCCCGCAGGCGGGCATAGCCTTGATGCTCCGTGGGCACTCCTAGCGTGACCAGGTTAATAAAGCCTTTCACCTCCAAGTGAGTCACACAGATGACATTATCCATGTGGAAAGGGAGCCACGGTCCAGTGTGGGAGGATGGAGATGAGGGAATGGAGGGTTCCCATAAGAGGGGAAGCACAGTACAGGGCATTCAAGTAGGACCCAGAGTTAGGGATCTACTTTGTGATCAAGAAATTCTGGAAGCTGCAAAGGGAAGAGATTTTTATATATGTTGTTTGATGTATCCTTCAGTATCAAACACATAGTACGTGTAGATACAAAATGAGAATTAATGTAATGAATGAATGAATAAGCAAAGCATCTGAAAGACAGTTAAGAATATAAATATGAAGAACATTATTAATTCTAGCATAGCTGATATTCCCTGTTTTTAAACAAGGGGAACATATTTTTTGTTTTATTAAGCCATGAAGTTGCTAGGGATTTGGTTTTCTTGATGAGAGGGCTCTCCTGTTTCATGAATGTTAATCCTTGGTATCCAAAATGCCACTCTAAAGAAATACTTAGCACCACAACAATAAGACAAAAGCCCAAGTAAAGTAAACATTCCAGAGGCCTCCAGAGGTTAAATAGGAATCTGGAAATAATTATCCTATTGCTAAAAAATAAATAACATATGGAAAATACAAGCAGTGGGGGAGGACTTCCTCTTCGTAAGCAGGATTTTATTCTTAAAAATTTTTTTTTGATACAATAATATTTGACTGATAGAGCCTAAAAAGTAAAACAATACTATAATTATTGTTTGGTGTTAAGATTATTGTTTTCATAATCTACCTTTTATTGTTGAAAAGTATTCCCTGTGTATTCAGTATTTAATAATATTTTATGTCCCACTTTTTATTATGTAAAATTGTTCACATTGTTATATAAAATGATTTAATTTAATCTACAAAAGAAGATAGATTCACAAATATATAACCTATCACCCAGTCAAGAAAATAGAAAAACTAGATTTATTCTATAGCCTCATTTTCTTTCACTCACTTTTATTATTTTCTGAGCTTCTTGAAGAAGGCGTCTAGACTATTACCACTTCCTCCCTTTGCCCTCCTCCCACAGCAGTCTGGTTTCTGTCCACACCACCCTACCAAAACCGCGCTCACCCAGAAATTGTTCTGGTCGTTAAATCAGAGGGAAAATTCTTAGTTCTTAATTTACTTGGCCACTAAGAGCATTTAGCACCACTGACTACTTCTTGAAACTCTACAATCTTGGTGCTCCCCACACTACTTTTGTTCCAAATTTCTTCCTAATTATTTGGCCCTATTGTTCCTATCTCTTTTTCTCTTCCTTCCTCCATTATCTTTCCAGGTCGTTAATGTTACGATGTTTTCATCCAGTTGCCCAAGGAAGAACACTGGGCATCACCTTTGCCTGATGATTTCCCTTCTGCCCTCATATTCGACTAATTCCAAATATATCTCCACTCTGTCCTCACATCCTTTCCCACCACTGCTATCTTAGTAAACACTCTCATTATCTCTCAGCAAGTGATTGTAAGAGTTTCCCAATTAGTCTCCCGCTTCCAGCCAGACCCCCCACATTCCATCCTTCATAACTGCCACCAGCACAATGGTACCCTATCACTTCCCATTAACAACCTCTCTGTGGTTTCCCGTTAATTGCAAGATAAAGCCCAAGTTCTTTGGGATAGCTGACAGACCAGATTTCCCTTTCTAAAGTCCTTTCCTTTCCCCTGTGAACTGGCAGGTCTCGTTCATGGGCCACCATTCCACAAAGCTGATTCTTCTGGACTCTTTCCAACTTACTCTGAATAATCTTCTGCTCCCATAGCTTTTAGATCTCCAGCTCAAACCTCTCTTCTGAATGTTAAAACACTATATTCAACTTCTTATTGGACATCAGTAGGTATCCTGTATGTGTAAAACTTAGTCATCTTTCTCCCCAGACCTACTCCAGTCTTTGTTATTTAGGTGAATGGCACCATCTGATTGTCCTCTGCAGAAACTGGAGCCCTCCCTGTGTCCTCCTCTTTCTTATTTTCTGTTCAGCACAGTTGATTCTTCTATCAGATATAATTGAAACTGATTCCCCCGCAAGCGTCTACACCGTTGGTGCCCTAAGTCAGATGGGCACCATTCTCAGCCAGTTCCATATTCCACTTTGTTGCCTCTGCCTCCATCATATCATGTGACTTCCTCAATCCCCTACCCCTTCTCCTGCAGACAGAATTGTATTTCTAACCTCAAAACTTGAACACATTTTTCCTCTGCTCAAAACCCTTCAACAGCTCCCCATGGTCAACAAGTAGTATCTAAATTTATTTGCATGACCTTCACAAGCTTCTTCATGAGTTCTTGACTTACTTTACGACTTCTACCACAAAGGTGGGAATGGTTACACCTTGCTCCTCTCTTCAGAAACCCATATTAATGGGGCTTTAGAAAGTTAACTGTTTCAAAATTGGCCAGTGACTATCATTGTTGTTTGTGTCAACTGAATATGTAATAACATGAAACTTGGAAAAAAAAATAATGAGACCAGAAAATAATAGGGCTTTATATTTTGACTTATATGAAGAAAAGCTAGCAAACAGCAGTAGCCCTTTCTACATAGCTACTTAAAACAGGAAAAAAATATTAAAGCCTCATAAATGTGGGTTAATAAATTTAAGAGCTACTGAAGTCTACTACTTTGCAATATAATTCAGGTCAAAAAGGACAATGTTCAAGTTTTTTTTTTTTTTTTTCCTCCTCAGTTAATTGTAAATTAATCCCCCAGAGTGAAAAATCTAAAATTGGATATAGGTATTTTTTTTTTTTAGTTTTGGGTATTTTTTTGTTGTCAGGTTTTTGTTTTGTTTTGTTTTTTACTAAGGATCCTTGAATTTTAACAGTTAAATTCTTTCCTCTTTTGCATTATCCTGTCTTCACTGGACATCACTTGAAACAAATTGCTATTTTTGAATCTTGGCAATACTCCAGGGACAACATTACCAGCAATGAAATTTCTTCCAAAAATCCAGAGAATGCAATGAAAGCCTAATCTGGGCTCAGTTAATTACATGTTTGTAAAACACTCTGCTGGGTGTATTTTCCCCTCACGTATATTTTTAACACAAACATATACACTCTGCTGACTGCAGTGCAACCACAGTCACACCCTCTACAGGCCATGAGAGTTTACCTCCTGCATTTATTTATCAGCATTAAACAAGTGTTTACTGAACACCTGCATGACAGACCTGGTTCCTACCCTCATGGAGCTTACATCTAATACACGGCATTTACTAAACTACGTTCTGAGCTTTCGTTGTGTTAAATGTTCTCCTTGCATCACCTCCTTTAAACCTTCAAGTTCACCATAAGGAAATGACTATCATTATTGCCTTTATCATTGTTATTATTATTATGCAGACAAGAAGACAAAAATTTCAAATGATGAACAACTGACCAGCGTCTCAAGGGAGAAAGTGGTGTGTACAGCTCAGAACTCAAAAATAGTCTTCCTTGCAAGCAGTGTTGGCCACATACACAGCCCTGGCCAATGAACTGCAAGAAGTTTTTAGGTGATGTTTCTGGAAAAAGCTGGTTAAATAGTGCATGCATTAGCTGGCAAATGCCCTCCCATTTCCTTGGGCTTCTGTGTTCCTTCTGCTGAGCCTGGACAAAAGCCTGACGTTCGGAGCTCAGAGTGACCACGGAGAAAGACTACAGGAATGGTAAGAGGATGACAATTTCAGACTGCTCCCCTCTTCTAAGTGCACACCAGGTCATATCACCCCCTCCTGCAGTGTGGTTCCACATCACGCTGGAAGAGAGATCCAAAGCCTCCTACCATACGAAGCCCAACGTGAATGGTCTCCTGTCTCCTGCCTGCCTCTCTGGAGTCATCTCAACTGGCTTCTTCTCTGCCTCTAATAACCAAGACAAGGAGAGCATTCTTTCTGCTCTAGAACACACCAGTTAGGCTCCCCAGGGCCTTCATACCACTTGCTGCTCAGGACACTTAGGTCTTCTGCTTCTCTGCTGACTGACCCTTCTTGTCAGGCAGATCTCAGCTTCTTGTCACTACTTCAGAGAGCTCCCCTAATCACCTACTCTAAAGCAACTGCCAGGAATTCACACTCACATCCAGCTAGATTTTTTGTACAGGACTTTTGACTATCCTATTTTTCTGTGTTTTTTTACTGATGTGTGTTGTCTATATCATCTACCCTACTTCCACCAAAATATGAACTTTCATTTATACTAAACACCTCTGGCACCGAAATAATGCCTAAATAATAATGACTACATAGTCAAACCCACCAAATATTTATCAGTGAATGAATAATATAATAAACCTCCTCCTAAAAGATAAAAAACATTCTAATCTGAAATCTCTAAATTTATCTCATGCAGGTTGTATAATTTATATTAAAAATCAGTATATTTCATCATATAAACTACTATTCCATTTTTTTATCTCTTCAATTATCCTTCATTCTGATGATGTTGATGCCAGAATAATGAGAAGAAGAGAACTCAGAGCTAGACCAAGAGTAATAATGAAATGAAAGACATGATGAAAGACAAATACATGTCAGACACATGGAAAAATAAATTTTAATGTTTTTTTTTAAGATTTTATTATGGGAGGAATCTCTACATTCTCATCTAATCTATATGATTCCCAACTGAAACTGTAACATTTGGGTAACTGAGGAATATAGAGTTTAAACCTTTTCTCCTAAGCGTCTCCTCCGTGTCTTGGGTTGAATGAAGAACATGCAGCAAGTTCTAAGTTTTCTGGGGAGCTCTCTGATAGACACACATCAGGAGTCTGAACTGTTGAACACGCTATGTTGTCGTCTTATAATTCCTTTTCAACATAGTGAGATGACATAGCATAGTGGTTAAGAGCCCAAGCTGTCAGTCCAAACTGAATTTGAATTCAGGTCCTGCCACTTACTAGTCATATGGACTTAAATATAATACATAGCCTCCCTATAGTTTCCTCATCTGTGAAATGGATCAAAATAATATTTACCTCAAAAAATAATATTTACCTCATAGGTTGGTTTGGGGATTAAAAGAAGTAATTCAGGTGTTATGGACTGAATGTTTGTATACCCTCCAAATTTGAATGAAGCCCTAACCCCCAATATGATGGTATTTGAAGATGCCTTTAGGAGGTAATTAGAGTTAGATGAGGTAATGAAGTTAAGAGTCCCCATGATGATATTAGTGGCTTAAAGAAGAGGAAGATCTCTCTTCAAAGGGGTCATTTCAGGGACACCTGGGTGGCTCAGTCAGTGAAGCGTCTGCCTTTGGCTCAGGTCATGATCTCAGAGTCCTGGGATCAAGACCCACGCCGGGCTCTTTGCTCAGCAGGAAGTCTGCTTCTCCCTCTTCCCCTGCCTGCTGCTCACCCTGCTTGTGCTCTGTCAAATATATACATAAAATATTTTAAAAAAAGAAAACATAAAATAAAATAAAATAAAATAAAATAAAATAAAATAAAGGAGTCATTTCAGAGATAAAAAAAAACAAATAAAATGGAGGCATGCATGTTGGGGATATAGTAGAACTGGCCAGTGCAGGTTCATGAAAGAAAATGAAACTTGACCTTATCTAATGTTAGCTGCAGGAATTTACAGCTCTTCTTATAAATCAGCAGGGAGTGCCAGCCAATGCCCAAATGCCAGGTCTGTTCTTGGAGTCTCTGGGCTTCCTTGTTCCCCTCATATAGCTGCTCTGATCCAAATAAGAAAGAAGACCAGTAGGCAACCAAACTGCTGAAAAAGCCAAATAATTTCCATATTTGCCCCATAAAAACTCTTTAGTCTATAAGCAAGGCAGAAGTAACTGCTCCTATAGACCTGAGTTTCCCATCTTACAGACCGAAAACTTTGCAATAAACTCCTCTTTCTTTTTTTTCTTGGTGGACAGAATTTGGTTTTTGACAGAAAGAAGATGCCTTAAATGAAGTAATGACATCATAATTTTTGTGAATCAATGATTGTTACTTTATTATTTATTTCATGATCATGTATTTTTAAAAGGCTGAAATGTCTTAAAAGTGGGACATAGAAAACCTTAACTTCCTCCATCACATCAACCAACTGTATACCTAAATTACATACTTTTTACTTTCCTTAATTTAGTTCATATTTATCCTTACTAAAATCTTACATTTTCTCCCGATTTTTTTTGTTTTTATTTATTTTTAAAAAATTTTTAATTTTTAGCGTAACAGTATTCATTGTTTTTGCACCACACCCAGTGCTCCATGCAATCCGTGCCCTCTCCAATACCCACCACCTGGTTCCCCCAACCTCCCACCCCCCACCCCTTCAAAACCCTCAGATTGTTTTTCAGAGTCCTTTTCTCCCAATTTAACAACAAAAAATGCCTTTATAATAGCTCAACACTTAGCCATATGTAATAAATCAATATTGTATAATTTAGTTTCTACTGGCATTCTTTCAATTATAGCTTACTTTTCTCATTATTTTGTACTTAGTAGTACCTTCAAAATCCTTAACCCTTAAAAATATAAAATCTGACAACCAAAATTATTAGTGCTATTCTCTCATCTATTTTCTTCTCATTATTCTACCACAACCATCTGTCTACGGCATCTTTGTCTGTTAGAAATATGTGAGCCTCAAATGTGAACCACATATGCAATTTTAAGTTTTCTAAGAGTAAAAAAAAAAAAAAAAGATGAAGTTAATCTTAATATTTTATTTAACTCAGTATAATCAAAATGTTATCATTTTAACATACAATAAAATTATTGAGATATTTTACATTCTTTGTTTCATACCAGATCTTTAAAATCTGGTATGCATTTCACACTTACAGCACATCTCAATAGGCCTAGACACATTTCAAGTGCTCACCAGCCACATGTGGCCAGTGGCTACTGTAGTGGATGGCACAGGTCTATCTTATACTTTCAACTCTCACAGAAAGCAAGCCCAAAAAACAACAGTGTTCTAGCACCTGACATTGCTGTATTAGTAGTGGCAAAGCCTCTGGCATGAACCAGGCACACAGAGCCCCTGCGCTACCAAACTAAGAAGCACCGAATGGTATTCTAAGAATTCTAAAATACACTGTATTCTGCGTGGGTGGTATGATCTGCAGCACAATTCCAGATACGACTCTATGCACAGGCCCAACTTCCAGCCGATTTTTCTGAGCCAAAATTCAGAGTATATAGAAGTATCTCTGGAGGTAGTAAAAGTCGTAAGGAAGTTACATCCCTCCAGAATTTCCCACTTTTGTCTTTAACACAGTCTAGTTCAAATTTTCGGTCATTAGCAGGTTGTCTTTCACTCAAAAGCATCTCTGTAATAGATAGTACCCAATTATTTTATTATTAGTTCCTAACCATAGATGATTCACAGCTTGCTATTCATAACACAGCACAGGAACTACTGCCTCACTTGGTAACCAGGTACTGTGTTCTGTGGGGGCCTGTGTATCAGAGGCTCAGCTGTGTGGCACCAACGTGCTTGTCATCTGATCCATCAGATGACATGAAGGCTCTTTTAACCAGCTCAGGTTAGGTGAGTTTGCACAAATTACTGTCTTTTTCAAAAAAATCAGACTTTGCTTCTTTGAGGTAAATACCTGATACTATCCGGTTCAATAGTTTTTACATATACCATAACCCCTGAACCAAACTTCCTATTAAGAAAACAAACAAAAAAACAACTAGAAATGCCTATACAAAACAATTCTACAAACCACATTAGTTTCAGCAAATGGGAAACAAACTCTCATGGTTCCCAGTTTGAAGAATGATTCTCATGTGCAGAGAAGCAAACCCTTGCAATGCCAAGTCCTCAACCCACCTCTGTGTGTCCTGAGGGGAGGAACATGGGCTCTGAATAAGGAAACGAACTTGTACTTTTAGTGTTCAGAATAATTCATATGAGAGTCTAACATCTTTATGTTAAATCACACTTATTGAAACTCATACTGAGTTATCTTTATGGAAAACAATTAGAGAGTGTCCCATATAATACAACACAAATCAGCGTCTGCACATGTACTGAACACCTCCTTCATATGACAGGTAACCCTAGGTCTTGAAGACTCAAAGCACCTGAAGATGGGCATTGTTCAATATCCCTGGTGGCCTGAAGACTATCCATGAGTGTTTGTACAAGCTCAGTGTCTGCCATTAGTAGGCTATGAACACGTTTACTGAAACACTTCTTTAATTTACCCATACATTGTATTGCTGTTTTTGCTGTGTTCCTCTGCACAAGAAAATAAAAGAAGGCTGGGTAGAAATATCCTGTAAGATAGATTAAGGTACAGAAATGAGGAGAAAAAACTGCAAAACCAGAATTCAACTCTGCAAGGCAACACAACCAAAATAGTGCAAGATGAAACACCCTCAGGTTTGGAATAAATGCTAAGTCTCGCTACATAATTATATTTTTTGCAAGTTTGGGCATGCATGTAGGTGTCTTGCAATTTAAAATGATGATGTAAAATGTAGCAGAATCAGATATTTTTAAAAGAGAAAACTGGAAAGGTTTTTACTTAGCTGGTCTGACTTACTGTGAGCTCTAAAATCTTCAAAGTCTAATTTGTTGAACACACCTAATCTGGTAGGTTCTTTAATTCAGATATTATGCAGAGAGTAAGGGATTTCTCGAGAAGGGTAGAACCAGAACTTGAGAATAAGACATCCATGGATGTTTGGCTGAGTCTTTTACCCTTAAATTCAAAGCCTTCCCCATACTTTCTCTAAATTCCTATGTTAGTCTCTAAAAATTACAATTTTCCACTTCTGCATCTGCTGCCTCATTTCCACTGTTCTGATTTCCATAAAACACATCTGTTGGAGAGAAGGATCTTGTTAATTCATTCTACTGAAGATTCACTTGGTTTTCTTAAGAGGAGTCACATCACATAAATCAAAGTATCTCTACCATTTTTGTGACTTCACTGTCATGCACCAGTGCCTCCCCAAAACCATCCCAACAAGCAACCCTGGGACCAAAGGAAAAATTGCCTGGGAAATGGTGCCTTTATTCCCTGAATTCTATTGAATACAATGCAGTCAGGGTGAGTGTACGTTCTTTACCCTAGGGTCTGAAGACAATTTTTCTTTTCTCTATACTAAAGAAATCATGAAAATTATGACTAAGAAAATGTAACTGTAGTTAAGATTTACACTTCTCCTCATCCAGCTTCTAATCTTCCAAGACCCATACTGTTCTGTTCAGGGGAATCTGTGCTTAACCTCCATCAGCCTCGCATCAGGGCCTCTTGACCATGCAAGGATTATCTGTCTCTGTGAACAAAATTTCTCAGAATTCGCTTTCTGTTCCATATTAGTAAATGATTCTGTAAGGCTTTGCTTCTCTCTAGGATGCTGAACAAAATGCTGACAGCTGTTGTACTTGTCACCAAAGGAGACATTTCTGTCTGCTTGCTCTGCCCTGTGGCTCTCTGTCTACAACCCTGCTCTCTTATGTGACAGCAGTCTGTACCCTGTTGTGGGGTCCCTTATGCTGAAGCAAAGGGGAGCATTACATTTGTTCTCTTTTTTGCCTAAGAGTCAAAATAAAAAAATAGATTCCTCCCATCCTGGCACTAGTATTTCTTCACAACACCACTAAGTATCTCTGCACAGCAGGTTTTCAGATACAGTACTATCTAACCACTTAAACCTCCTACTTCCATAGATTCCCTTAATTCATAATAGTTTCTGTGTTGAATCCCACTTCAACATAAGGTCTGAAATTCAATATAGATAAAACACACATTCTCATTATAGGTGTCCTGTAACTTGCATTGCAAATATTTTTATCCTTGATAGAAATACAATACAGTTTTATTTATTTATTTTCAAAGATTTTTTATTTATTTGACAGAGAGAGAGACAGCGAGAGAGGGAACACAAGCAGGGGGAGTGGGAGATGGAGAAGCAGGCTTCCCGAAGAGCAGGGAGCCCAATGAGGGGCTCGATCCCAGGACCCTGGGATCATGACCTAAGCTGAAGGCAGACACTGAAGGACTGAGCCACCCAGGAGCCCCTACAATGCAGTTTTAAAGTGAAAAGGTATATTCTCTACGGGGTTTATGATTACATTCAGAGACCCCAAATTGAGGATATATGGTAATCTCAATATGATGAGCCAAATGTATTCTATAACAACTAGTCTTTTACTAGGTGAAATGATCAATCGTATAGCTTAAGATGAAAAACCTTATGACGTCTCATTTGAGAAAATTCAAAGAATTGACACTTGATATTTGCACACATGTATCTTCCTCTTTTACTTTATGGTAAAACCCTGTGTCACAGACATTCTTCCTTTTGAGCCCCTGCACGAGCATAATGCCTTACAGACACTGACTGACCAGAAACATGGTACTGAATGAATGAATGTGCACATTATTTTTATCATGGACCTGGGGATAAAAGTGAGAGACCTATTTGTTTATGGATCTGATGCTATGAAATGGACCAAAATTAAAAATCATACCATGATAAGGTAAATACATCCTCTTAATTGAACTTAGCACTGGGCAAATATTGACCCTACTATTGGGAATGTATGTCAGAGAGGTCACAACTTTACCTTTTAATTCTAATTTTGTGGTTTTAGTGGTAAGAAAAAAAACGAGAAAATAATAGTCTGTCCATAGCAGAAGAGTACATGTTGGTAGAGAAGTAGTTCATGGTATTGCGATTAGCGAAAAAGAGTATGATAGGCCACAGACTAATTGTTGTCTTAACTAACTGTTGAGGTTGCTTTTAACCTCAACCAGTGAGTCCTTGAGACCATAACTTCATACAAAATGATGATGATAACAATACTAATAATACCTTTCTATATATTCAGAGATCCTTAATTAAAAACTAATATACTTCCACCATTCTTATGTTCTTCCAAAATCATAATGTACCCTATTTTATAAAGTTATGTTATTAGACAAAAGATTGCCAAACATTTTAGGTTTTATTTTTGTTGTTGGTGGTGGTTTTTTTGGGGAAAAGTTATTTTTTTTCCTCATCCATTGATTCCACAGATCACTACACTTAGAATTACCATAATAGTAGGATGTGGTGGTAGAAATATATGACTTCATCCATTATAATCACCAGCATGGCATTTCCCGGAACAACACTACAGGATATCAGTGGGGCTGAGTCTCTCTTCTCGGATCTAATGTTTTTGTGCATCCCAGTCTGAAAATGCTGACTGCATCATAACCCTGACTGCCAACATTAAGCTTGTAAAACAGCAGAAGAGCAACAATAAAGCTGCTATTTGTGTTTTATGGAACTGTATAAAACCAAGAAAACAGCAGAGTATCCAAGGGTTGGGTTTTTAAATACTCCCCCATAGTCCTAGTCTTTGTCCCAACTCATATGGCAAAACCTCCAAATTTGTTTTCTTTCTTAAGCTGGCTATATTTCCAAGGAATACAATGAAATACTGATTGAAATCTGTCTATGCACATTCAAAACTCTGATCACTTGTCTAAATGGATGGTGTTCTTTTGATGATTCCCATGTTATACTATTATAATAGTTTATATGATATTGTGGGAAATAGTAACAGGAAATGTTTTAGAAATTCAGCAGATGGTTTAACTAAGTAAGCATTCTCAATTCTAAATTAGTACAATTTTTAGCTGTAATGTTTTCCAGTACCTACACTTAGCTTTATTTATACGCCTCACTGGTGCACAATACTGTAATGATACAGCCAAGCGCTTGATTAACTTTTAAATGTTTACTTGTTTGAGGAAATGGTAAATAAAGTTAGAAATTTAATCCCCATCTCCCAAAATATCTCAAGGACTCTTAGTAACATTCATTCTAATACTAATTTCTGCCATGGTAGATTAAAGATAGCTATATACAATCTTTTTACTGCTCCTCTCACTTAGAAGCAGAGTCTGATTCTCTTCCCCTTGAATGCAGTGTGATCTTAGTAACTTGCTTCACAGTGTTACCTCTTGAGCCTCTGAGGCTGATAGCAAGAAAGCCTGCAACATCCTCAGGCTTCTTGAAACTCATTCTGGGTTCCTGAGCTACCGTGTAAGAAATCTAGCTACACTGAGACCATGTGCTGGTGAGACTACTGTGCATGTCACAGCTGACAATCCAGCTGGTTCTAACCTTTCATCTATTCTCCTCAAGTGGCCAAAGTCTGAAGAGGCCAGACCAGTCTAAGTACTAGCTAGATACCCCCAGGAATCTTAGTTGATAACTTACAGAAAAAGAAGAATCACCCAACTGAGCCCTTTCCAAATTTCTGACCCACAGGTGTGAGACAGAATAAAATAGTGGTTGTTTTAAGATTCTAAAGGAAAACTGATCTCTACTCAACATTTCTGACACCAAATGTGGTTTTATTTATATTTTTACTGCACTAACCAATTCTCCAACTCTCAAGATACCAACTGGGTGTCCCACAATTCAATTAAATTCTTATACCAGCTATCCAGAATTAACACGGACCCCTGAGGTTAGGGGCACAAGACTGCCCCTCACTTTAGATGCCAATCACAAGTGCTGGGCCTCCCGTACTTCTAACTCAATGGCTTTAGTGGAGGCTTCCCACAACTTCGTCCTCAGACTCAATAATTTGTGTAAATATTCACAGAACTCAGGGAAATACTTGTATTTACCAGTTTATGAAGGTTCACCATGTAGTCATGATCCATTACTAATTCAATCTCCAGCCCTTCTCCCCTCCCTGGTGGATGGGGAGTGGGGCTCAACTGTCAAGCTTCTAATCATGATTTGGTCCTTTTAGTGACCAGTCCCCATCCAGGAGCTTACCATAAGTTGTCCATTAGAACAAAAGATACTCCTAACATCGGGAAATTTTCAGGGAGTTAGGAGCTCTGTATAAGACACTTCTATTACTCCCATTAGTTAGGAAATTACAAGGATTTTAGGAGGTCTGTATCAGGAATTAAGGGCAGAGACCAAATAAATATTTACTATGTCACAGCTGCTAAAGTGTTGGCACTTATTAGCAGAAATAAATAACTGTAACCCATGTATTGTTGTATTGTCACTTAGTCTTATAAACTCGATCGAATTTTATTGGAATTAGTATGAAACTCTATTTTAATCCTTTTTGTGTTAAGAAATTTCATTATTTTTGCTTTTGTTTCGCATCCAGCCTCTTTCTAAATACAGCCCACACTTTCTTTTGGGAAATCCATCATTAAGAACAGACAGAGGATTGGGTCTTTCTTCTACCTACCCTAAGTAGCCAGAAGAAAGCATTTAAGTCCTTTCAAATCAGATCAAATCTAAATTCCTAACTGGGTAGAAAGTACCTTTATGGACTGTTCCTAGTTTCACTGTCCCACCTCATCTCCAGTGGCTCCCGCACTAATCATTCTGAACTACTTTCATCATGAACTATGTCTGCCTAAAAAGCTATGTTGAAGTCCTAAAGCTAAGCATATCAGAATGTGACCTTATTTGGAAACTGGCCAAAGATTAATCAAGTTGAAATGAGGTCATTGGGACAGGCCCGCATCCCCCATGACTGGCCTCATTATAGAATGGGGAAATGCAGGGCACCTAGGTGGCTTAGTCAGTTAAGCATTGTCTTTGGCTCAGGTCATGATCCCAGGGTCCTGGGATCAAGCCCGGTGGCAGGGTGTCGCTCAGCGGGGAGCCCGCTTCTCCCTCTCCCTCAGCCTGCCTCTCTGTCTACTTGTGTGCCCGCTCCCTCTCTCTCTCTCTGTCAAAATAAATAAATAAATAAATAAATATCTTTAAAAAAATAGTAAGATGGGGAAACGCGGACAGGGGAGACATGCGGAGGGAAGACTGTGACAACACTCAGGGAGAATGCCAAGTGAAGACAGAATATTTTAGAGATGCCTCTACCTGTCAAGCTGCGCCCGTGGCTACCAGAAGCTAGGAGAGTGGTGTAGAGCGGTTCCCTCCCTAGTGCCTTCAGAGAAAGTGTGCTCCACTAACACCATAACCTCAGACTTCCTACCTCAAGACCTCTGAGACACTATACTCTGTTATCTTAATCCACCCAGCTTTTGGTACTTTTGCTCTGGCTGCCCTAGGAAACCAATACAACTGCCTACTGCTTCCTAAGAGTATCATACTTGTCCTCAAAAGAAATAAGTAAATATAAGAAAGATTTATGTCAAACATCCCAAGATTTTGGAAAGAATAGGTAGAAACAACCAGGGACTGTTTCACGAGAAAGAACGTATTTGAGCTAGGCATTACAGTTCATGTGGGTTTCAGCAGGCACAGATGGGGGACAGCATTTCTAATTTGGTGAATACTTGAAGCAAAGGTGTGAAAACAGGATGCAGACATCATGTTTAAAAGAAAAAAGAGGTTGTGTCTTTGCTTTATGTATTGGATGTGTACAGTGGATTCAAGAACTATTACTGTCAATGACTAAGTTTAATTAAACTACTAGAAGCAAACACACAGAAAAATAATTCTAATGGTTCCTTTGGTATCCTTTATTAGTATTTCCTTCAAAAAAATCTCCTAATTACTTTAGGTTATTCTCTAGACAGAAGTCCCCAGACTTGCAGAATTTACCAAGTAGTAAAAAATTTAAAGGACGGACAGCATCATAAGGATGTCAGCATCTTATCCTGGGGCATAAGAGTACTTGATATTATTCTCATCTTTCATTACCATAAGTTTATTAAAGGAATATTTTTTCACGATTTTTTATTTTATTTATTTGAGAGAGAGAGAGAGACAGAACACCAGCAGAGGGCAGGGCAGACAAGGAGGTAAAAGCAGACTCCCTGTTGAGCAAGGAGCCAGATGTGGGGCTCCCAGGACCCCAGGATAATGACACCTTGGATGAAGGCAGACACTTAACCCACTGAGCCACCCAGGCACCCCTCAAGGACTATTTTGACATAAAAAAAAAGAAAAATCTTTTCAGAGTAAACTATCCTTTAAAATGAGAAAAAAGACAGCTTTGTGAAGAACTTTTCACACTGTCATTCTCATTTTCCCAAACCAGAGAAAACAATGTGTTATCTTGGGGTAAGGAATTACCTCTTTAAAATTAAACACACCTAGGGCTCCTGGGTGGCTCAATGGGTTAAAGCCTCTGCCTTCGGCTCAGGTCATGATCTCAGGGTCCTGGGATTGAGTCCTGCATCGGGCTCTCTGCTTGGCAGGGAGCCTGCTTCCTCCTCTCTCTCTCTCTTTCTCTGCCTACTTGTGATCTCTCTCTGTCAAATAAAAAAATAAAATCTTTAAAAAAAAAATTAAATAAAATTAAACACACCCAGAGGTTTCCATCAGGCATTCACTAAAAGGGGAGCTGAAGGTACTGGGGATCATGGATTTTATTCAAAAGTTTTCCTTGTAGAGGGACCTGAGAAACAAAAGAAAATGACAATAGTCCCAAAGAGGTTCCTGAGGTTCCACCAAGAAATGGACTAGTTGTTCTTTTTAAAAGAAATGTTGGTTCACCTATTTCTACACAGGTCTGTTGGTCTTTCCCAGAGACGTGATTTGTTTGCCAAAGGAACCACACAGGTCTGCAGGGTTGAAGTTGTCTGTCCTGAACTAACCAGAAGAAAAGTATACACAGAGATGCCCTAAGGTCAAACATCCCCTAACTCCCCTCTTTGACCCTTTGTACACTCCTCATTTAAAAGATCATAGACATGGTTTTAAAGGGAGTAAAAACAATTAATGAAAGGAACTACAACTGGATAAGTACACTAAGAGCTAAGTAGATTAGTTTTAAAATCGCCCCAGTTTAAAATAAAAGGATTACTAGCGGTGTCTGGGTGGCTCAGTCGGTGAAGCGTGTGACTTCCACTCAGGTTATGGTCCCAGGGTCCTGGGATCAAGCTCCACAATGGGTTTAGTGCTCAGAGGGGGTCCTTCTTCTCCCTTTCCCTCTTCTTACTGCTCCCCTTGCTTATGCTCTCACCCTCTGTCAAATAAATAAATAAAATCTTTTTTAAAAATAAATAAAAAGATTACTAAGCAAGTAAGAGTATTTGTTACAATAAAAGTTAACAAATGCTCTCTGTGCAGTTACTTCATGGGAAAAACTTCATAGCAGTGGGCTCACAGCTAGGACTCATCGTGAGCTGTCTACCTTCCTATCACGGCCACAGCCTCACACTGGAGACATGGACAGCATGCTCCAGTCCCCGTGAATTCTTCAATTCCTCAAACATTCCATGACTTCAGTGCCTGAGCCTACAAAATGCTGTGCCTCTTGGTCTGTCCTTTCTCTGCCTTTGCAGCAGGCAAACATCTATTTACGCTGCTCAGGAAGAATCACCTCTCTTGCTCACTATTCCTCCAGACATCATTTTTAGTACTCTACTTACATCAGTTCCCTGCATTTAGCACTCCAGCCTCTGATGTAGGCTGCCTGATCACTGAGCCTCCATCTTATAGATGAGGAAATCTAGGAACAGAGAGGAGATTCTTCACTTACCCAAGTTCTAGTAAGAGCACAAGCTAGCAGGAAACCTGTCAACGGAGTCTAAGCCCCTAGGAGTACACTGTGCTCTAGAGCCCTCTGCAGAGACCTCGTGATTCCCTCAGAACTCACCAGTCTTACGACTCTCACCAAAGCATTTCTAGAGGTTACATTTATGTAGTCCTACATACACTAAATCTTAAGCTTCTTGAAAAAAGGAGCTGCATTTTGGTTTATTTTTCTTTCCACGTGTGATTCTACTACAAATAATTTACAAAAATCCATTAGAAAATACATACAAAGTGAATTAAGTGAAAATAATTCTGCAAAACTCAGACTATATCAATCACCTTTTTTCTTGACTAAGACATTTCTCTGTTTCCTTTTTAAAAAGTTGTCAAGGAACTATTCTTTTTTCTCAACTTGGGTTAACTTCTTAAAGAATGATGCTCTCTTTTTTAATGACTTTTAGCGCCTATCTCTGTAAGTAAGTGGTATATTGAAAGAATAAATGAAGCACTGTTTCTATTCATTTATTTAGTCATTCATTTACTAGTCATTCATTTATTTAAAAAAAAACAAATACTTCTTGAATACCTACATTTGCCAGCTATTACATCAGATAAGAGACAGAATTCCTGGTCTCTAAGAAGTCACAGAAACACCAATGAAAAGTTGATCAACAAGAATATATACCATATCTTGGCAGAAAAGGACACAGAAGATGATGGAAAAACTGTAATGGTTTCATGGACAACAGGTAATTGAACAGGGCTATTGGTATGCAATTCCAATATGGAAAGAACAGTAAATACTCGTCTTTCTGCACTGCCCAGTTTCTCCCTGTCTTTGTGGAAGACTGACAGAGAAAGGTGTGAGCAGGTGGCACAAAGCCATTCAAAGCCTGCACTCCCTGAAATGTGTAGTTCCCCACAAACAAGACATATCTGGCCTAATAGAAATATTACATGAGTCAAGATAAGCCTTAATAAAAGTACATAAGCCTTGGTGGATCCGAGTTCCAGTGGTGCCTTATAATTACCAAGATTGATCTGCCCAGTTTTCATTTCTAAAACTCATTGCTTAGTGTTTTCTCCCCACTCTGAGGGCACAGTTTCTCCAAATGAGAGCTTTTGGGAGAGCAGCATAAATGACTGGGAAAGTTTTCTTGCATTTGTAAACACTGAGGAGACCACACATGAAATGGAGACACCAAATAATTAGTAAGACAGATCCTTTATTCAGACCTTGTTTAATATAACATTGATTCCATCTTCTGGCTCTCTAGTGTATTGAAATGGGGGAAAAAATCTAGAAGGCACTCACTTTGAATATCATAGAAAGTTTCAAAGTGAAGAAAGAAAAACTTTATGTAATGCTATTTGGTTCTCTTATAACTTATATTCATGAACTGGTTCTGCAAATGCAACCATGGCATAAATCATCTGTGAATTAAAAGTCAACAAAACAATGAATGAAAACTCCCAGTGGATGCTCTGCTCTTTTCATAAGGCACAAGAAAAAGAAAACTATAAGGCATGAAAGAAGTTAGGCTTATAGATGTTTGGGGTTTTCCAATCACTTTATATTTTTGTGAAAGCAAATCTTCCTGATGGCTAGTTCCTGCCTCATGCTGACAGTTTACAAATAAGAATAGCAAGGTCCCATTTCAGTGCAGACAGTGTGGAGCCCTCCTCAAAAACATTTTTAAATTAAGAGTGACAGAGCTTCACAAGCATTCCTGGCAGTAAAGGATGAATATTAATGCTTGAAGAAAATAATAAACTAGATCTGGATCTATATAGTCTTTTGCCTCCCCAACCCCCACTGTAAGAAGATAGGCCTCCTGCAGTTGGATGTTTTGTCTTTTTGATTTTTACACTCGTAAGTGGAAAAGGCACAGTAAGGTAAACCTTGTTAGCAAGACTTATCGTTCTATTGATATACTGCTTCATTCGAGAACATTATCCTCTGGATTCCTCCAAATCCAGACACATAAACATATATACATATTGTAAGTTGAATAGAAAAATTTTTTATTCCAAATGTTATGGAAATGAGGAATTCCAGGTGAGATAAGATGGCATAGCTTGAAGACATCTATGTAAGAAATGCTGGCCTACTCTGTAGGACAGTTGTTTTTTTGTTTGTTTGTTTTATTGAAGACTAATTAACATACAGTGTTATGTTACATTCAGGTGTACAGTATACTGATTCAACAATTCTGGAGGTTCCTCACTGTTCATCAGGATAAGTCTACTCTTAATCCCTTCTATCTATTTCACTGGAGCCCCCACCCACCAGTTTGTTCTCTCTATTTAAGAGTCAGTTTTTATCTCTTTTTTGTCTGTTCATTTGTTTTGTTTCTTAAACTCCACATATGAGTGAAATCATACTGTATTTGTTTTTCTCTGTGTGGCTTGCTTCATTTAGCATTATACCCTCTAGGTCCACCATGTTATTATAAATGGCAAGATTTCATTCTTTGTTATGACAAAATAATACCATTAT
>NW_019154096.1:8347703-8554205 GCF_002288905.1 Enhydra lutris kenyoni | reverse complement strand
ACACACACACACACACACACACACACACACACACACACACACACACACATATTCTTTACCCAGTTATTTTTAATTCCTCAAAGAATTTGGTTGCAACATGAGTGTTATCAGGAGCTGATTCCCCCATCCAATACATCATGTTCAATTTGTGTTTTTATAGCAGGGAGATCTTCAACTAGATGGAAACCAAAAGATTTGCGTCCTAGATTTAAAGCTGTTTGTCTTTGGAATGTTTCTCCTTCCCTCTGGATATATAGTTTCATTTTAGCTTCAGGGAGAAGGTTCTAAAAAAATTCCCATCAGGCTCTGAATATCAGCTTCAAATTTGTCCAACTTCTGGCTCTAGAGCTACCTAAGTCTTTTCAACTATCTTGTCAGGTTTTAGCCATAAGAAACAGTAAACATTCCCAGAAGGACTGAATAACCTCATTGATGAAAGAGGCTCCCCAAAGAAGATTCAAAAGATATTATCCTCCCTATATCCAGAGCCACTCCCAAAGATACACAAAGAAAGAAAGAAAGACCTAGACAACCTCCTGGGAGGTGGAAACACTCAGCAGAATCTTAGCTACAAATGGGGGTGCAAGCCATATTTCTGTGGAGCCGTACTTAGCCACAAATGGAGTGCAATGTACATTTCTGTCCAGTTATATATGGGTTCCCCAATCTCACAGCTGAACTGCCTACACATGTAAGAACAGATAACCCCAGTGCCCCAGGCAGGCAGAAAGCCAAGCCAAGTTCCCAGAGCACGAAACGAAACAAGAAAGAACATGACGGGCACTGAGTGTTATGTACAGCTAATGAATCATTGAACACTATATCAAAAATTAATGATGTAGCACATGTCAGTTAATTGAATTTAAGTTAAAAGAAAAAAAAAGAAAGAAATCCTTGTACCTGAGAGAAAATGATCGACAACCAATGGGTATCTCAAAATCAACTTAACAAGAATCTGGATTTGAAAAGGAATCAGCAACATGAAATGTCATCCTCCTCTCTTCACAGAAGAGATGTGAGACAGCTGATGCTGGTAAGAATTCTCAACCTTGGGGTGCCTGGGTGGCTCAGTGGGTTAAAGCCTCTGCCTTCAACTCAGGTCATGATCCCAGGGTCCTGGGATCGAGCCCCACATCGGGCTCTCTGGGCAGCGGGGAGCCTGCTTCCCCTTCTCTCTCTCTCTGCCTGCCTCTCTGCCTACTTGTGATCTCTGTCTGTCAAAATAAATAAATAAAATCTTAAAAAAAAAAAAAAAAAGAATTCTCAACCTTTGCTGGCTTCTGTTAGTTTTCTCAGGATCCCACCTGCAGGCTCCCAAACAAGTGGGGTTTTTGGTATATCTACCAGAATTTGGCAAGGTCTTCTGCCATTAATGTTAATTTCAGTTTCTGCTGGGCTGTTAAAGGGAATAACTGGTAGCGATTTACCAGAGATTCCCTCAGAGTCTTGCCAATGCTGGGAAGCACCTTTGTAGGGCCCACTTTCCAGGGTACATATGGGATCATCTGAGTCGGTGTGGAAGGATTTGACAAAATCTTTGAGGACATTCTGACTGCAAATGAGACATCAGTTTCTTTTCTAGCATATTAACAATTCAGGGTACAGTGAAGGAGTCCCAGGTATCTTAGGTTTCTGGCTCTGGAGCTGTTGCAGTTGTAAGGACACTCTGATGACAGACTTTTGTTTACAGTTTATAGTCTTTTCAGAGTGGACTGACTACTCTGGTAAAAGAAGGTAAAGGGGAATAGTAGGACCCACATCAGTGCTTTGTTTGAGGTACCTTTTGTTTCCTTAATTTTTCATTAAGCTTTTGCAATGCATCTTTCAGTAAAGCTGTTTGGCTTCTGAGATTCCCATTAATAACAGAGCCTATGATTCCCTCATGAGAAGATTTCTGATGGCTTTTAATAGTCTAATTGAGGTTTAGATTTAGATTTCATGGTCAAAACTGTACAACTTCTTGTCTTAACTATTTCTCCAAGTCCCCAAGTTGAGGCTCATGAGTTCCCCCATTACAGAATTGCAGTTTCTGGTTTTTTAGTACTTTTAAGGCTGCCACCTGCTGTGGACACTAACATAACTATTTCAGAGCCTTTTCAGGACCCCAGAATTTTCTGGGGATTTTTTCTTTTTAAGATTTTATTTATTTGAGAGAGAGAGAGAGAGAGAGAAAGTGCACGCAAGCATGAGCAGGGCAAGGGGCAGAGGGAGAACAGACTCCCTGCTGAGCAGGGAGCCTGATGGGGGTCTCCATCCCAGGACTCTGAGATGATGACCTGAGCTGAAGGCAGACGCTTAGCTTAACTGACTGAGCCACCCAGGCACTCCTTTTCTGGGGATTTGAATAAACCTTAAAACCTTTCTGGAGTCTTGAGAAACAAACTTTCTGGGCATTTTAACAAATTCCAGAACCTTTTTAGGAGACAGAACCATCATAGAAACTTTAACAAACACCAGAAAGGGGTCCCAGAACCTTTCTGGGAACTATATATGTATATACACACACATATACACATATATATGCTTATATATCACTCATATTGTTATACATATATATTGTCATATGTAGACACATGTATATTTTAAATAACGTCAGTTTGGATCAGGGAGCTGCACACAAGGGAGCAGAGCTCCAGTCTGAGAGGGACTTACACATGGCCTCTGGTAAGGACAAAGAATGTTGATCTCGAGGGTTTTAGCAGATGCCTCACCTGTGTGTCTCCTTGTCCCAGAGCCTGCTCGCAGTCAGCTTCAGATCTCATTCTTCATCACCAAAAACTGTTAAAAGAATGATGAAGATGATTTAGTTGATGTAAACTTTATTTAACACTCCAGGAAGTGGGAAGTCTCTGTTTTCAGGGGTCCTAGGAACAGCAAATGGGGCTAAGACAAGAAGTTTTAAGACAGGGAATAAAGACAGGAGATAAATGGAGAGCATCTGATTGGCTTGGGCCACAAACTCAACTTTGTTTGAGTGAGCAGACCCAGAATTGCCCTGCTGTTTGGGGACTGACTGACGGCATACACCACAGATTTACTGTGTAAATGTAGGCCATTACAGGGACTCAAAATCATCTAAGTTGTTGGTTTGCTGACACAGCACCCTGAGCAGGAGCAGCACCATCTTGGGCCTTGAAAGTTATTTCAGAACTTGTTCAAAGATAAACTTTGGCATACAAAAAATTTAAGCTTATTTAAGCAAGACCAAGAGTAGTTAGATATGCAGGGGAAAGGCATACATGGAGAAAATGCAAAAGCAGAGAAAGGAATCATTTGATTGGCTGGAGCTTAAAGCCCAGTTATCTCTTCATGACTGGTTGCCCTTAGTGTTTTGCTTTTGTAACATAAAGGCATTGACAGGCTTAGAGTGTGGCCTGCTCATTTGGGCTCCCTCCGCATGCGCGACAGCTCAATCCGATGGCCTCCTGGTATAGCTAATCTCACAGGCATAAACAGGAACAGGCACCAGACAATCTTAGGCTCTTGGGGAAGAGCAGCTATTTTTACTGCCACTTTGCTAATGTTAGTGTCATCATCAATAGCAGTAGCATCTTCCTGGAGGTAAACCGAGTTTTTTCTCTAGCTGTGCATTGAACACAGTGAAAAGCAGGAGGAGGGTCGTTTCAGAAAGCCTCCGACAACCCAGCTCCCAGCCTGGCTCTGCCATTATTTGTATGGCCCAGGAAAGTGGCTTAATCCTTCAAATCTCCTTTTTAAAATGAGGGTAATAGCTGTATTTATTCTATAGGATTTAGGGAAGCTTATAAAGAAGACTTCAGGTACAGTTCTTAATATCATTTCTGGTTCATAATAAAGTGCTCAAATAGTGTTAACAATTATCAACATTATGACATTTTATCATTTAGTCCCAATGAAGGACCATCCTGGCAAGAGAATCCTAAATGTCTGATCCATTATAAGAGGGGGAAATTATATATTCAAAAAGGTCATTTTAAATCTATTACAAAAAAAAAAAAAAAAAAGCAATAAAATATGAATAGGTGGGCAGAAAAAGACACAAACATGCTCTGAAAATATTGAGAGGTAAAAGGAAAGACCTAAGAACGAATGTCCTTATTGTATTTAACAACATTTTATTATACTCGCTAAGGGCCAGGCACTATTGTAAGCACTTCACAGATATTAATTTATATAACCCTAATAATCCTACAAGGGAGGTACTATTTGTGTCCCAAGTTTACAGATAAGGAAGGCCAAAGTTAAGTAGTGTATCCCCAGTCACACAACCAGTCAGTAGCAGAGCCAAGACATGAAGCCAGATAAGTGCTCCAGCATCTGTACATTTACTCCCTTTACTATTCAAAGAAGCTTCTCTTCCATACCTATTTTTAATGGAGCCTGGCTGGCTCGGTTAGTAGAGCATGTGACTCTTGATCTTGGGGTCATGAATTCAAGCATCATGTTGGATATGGAGCCTACTTTAAAAAAAATAAAATATGAAAAAAAAGGAAAAAAAGAGAAAAAAAATCAACACAAAAGCACTGCAAGGGGGACTTAGGAAAAAGACAACACTGAAGTCTTGTATCAGTCACTGACTTTGGGGAAGGTATGGGCACTAGGGTTAATGGTAGGCCAAGAACCCAATAAACAAGGCTTGAATAATTCCAGTGTGAGGATGACAAAAGTGTATCATCTTACTAGTAAACCATGAAATAAATGCAGGAAGTTAACTGGAGATTTAAGTCACATGATAAAGGCCTTAATAGGTAGTAAGATTCTATTTTCTCCCCATATGCCATTTTGGCCCTAGGAATCCAAGAGTATCAGAGTTGGCATACACTCAAAGATGATGACTAAATATGTCATTTTGGAGAAAAAACACACCCTGCCTCCATTCTGGGGTGATGATGGAGTAGATTTTACCAGTTGTTGATAGCAAGGAGCCTGTGTTTGCAAAACACGCTGGCCCTACCTTCCTAACACACCAGCATCAAATTATACACACATTCCACTTTGAGCTCTCCATCCCTGCTACTGTCACAATTTGACTTTGACTATTTACTGAAGGAAACAAATAAGACAACAATGCAGAATGTAACCATTTTTCCTCTAGACTTTCCTGTAAACATTTTACAACTTCATGCCGTTGTTGACTAAAGAAGAATTATTTGGGTCTTGGCCAAGATAAATCCCTGGGGCATGGTGACTTATTCACTAGCTATCATGTTAAGTTCAGAACCACTGAAATTGTCACCAGCTAGACCCGAGGACCTCACCTTGACTGCCCACCTGCTTACACTCACCAACCTTTGTCCCACATTCTTTCTTGAGCTCTTCTCTCCAGTTTATCTCTTAACTCAGACAAATGGAAAGCAAAATCTCCCCTCATGTGAGCAACTGCCCTGACAAGACCTCCAGCTAGTCCAGACCACCCTGACCAGTTTGAGCTTAATCTCTGACTCATGCCTGTGCAGATGGACCACAGCATGACCTCTAGAGTGACTGATGACCACATTTACCTCATGATAATACTAAAATCTCTGCCCAAGGAAGAGCACACATACAATGCATGTGTAGGCACGTTCCCTTAAGACATGCATGATCTCATGCCCACCTCTACATACAATGACAAGGCTCCCCTAACCCTAAACAAAGGAACCCAACCACCCTTGCTCAAAGAGTCAGGGCTTTGGAAGTTGCCCCCATGATCTCCTTACTTGCTGCAAATGAATTTTATCTTGTGTGACACCCCCACCTGGTGTACCTGTGTCTCACCAAGGAGCAAATTCATGTTGATTTCTTTACAAAATGTACCTCTATCACCTTCCATGAGATGAGCTCCAAAAATAACAGTTAAATACAACTCCTGTTGTATTACGCTTATGTGAGATTATTCTTCTGGTAAAAATTCAGTGGATAGACATGAGTATAAATATTAATATAGATCGTAGATTTGGCAATGTGCATCCAAAAGACTTAAAATTTTGTTTATAATTTGATCTAGAATTCTCAACTTCATAACAATTTTAAGGATGTACACAAAATTTTGTGTAAGGATCTTTACTGTATAAGTGTTCATGAAAATTCATGGCATCAAAAATAAGTATCCAATGACAAGAGACAGTAATTTATAATGTAGTCACCAAATGTAATAAAATGCCCTCATTAATTAGATATTACAGAGGAATGTTTAAGAACAATGACATGCAGAATGGTTCTTAGTGCATTGCATTTATCAAGTAAAAGTACATAGAAAAAAGAAATGGAGTCTAAAACATAAGGGATAACTGATTTTCATTTTTACATTTTTATTTACTTTCATTTTCTAAATTTGTTTCAGTGAACTTTTACAAGAAAAGAAAAATTTCACTTTTTTTTTTAATATAAAAATTTTTTCCTAGTCCTGGGAGTTCCAAAAGGATGAGCTCAGAATCACCAGAACTTAATGCTGGTAAGCAGAGATTGGGCTGAACAGGGGACATGTTGAGGACCTCTCCTACTGTACAGCTTTCCCTTAAAACAATTAGATTTGGTTTTTGCTGTGATGTAATAACACATGATGTTCCCCAACCAAATGCATATTATATTCAAGAACTCTCTTAAAGCCCTGGGGCCACTTTCTTACTTGTGGTCTGGGATGGATCCTGTAATGAAAAAAACCTTAAAGATATCCTTTGCTTTTTATTCCTTAAATGTTCTAGTCTACAGAAGCACTGCCCAATACAACTGTCAATATTAATGGCAATGTTCTGTATTTACACTGTACCTTATGGTAACCACTAGATACATGTGGCTATTGTATGTTTGAAATTTGGCTAGTGAGGCTGAGAAACTGAATTTCTAATTTAATTGGGATTTCATTAATTAAATGTGAATAGCCATGAGTGGCTGGAGGTTGCTATAGTAGACAGTGTAGCAGAAGTGGTCAGGAATGGTTGGCTGATGTTTCCTTTCCTGAATTCCACTCTGGAATGTCAGTGTTGGTGTGTCTGGGTTCAAACCCTGAGATTCCCACTATGGTCAAATTACTGAGCTCCCCCTAAACTTCATTTCCCTCAACTGTAAAATGGATACACAAAATCTGCTTTGTGTGGATAATACGAATATTGAAGATAAAGTGTGAACAGGGTCTTGCACTGTGCCTACTTGTTAACAGGCATTTAATGCATTCTAGATTGTTCTGGGAAATAGTTTTTGAGGGGTTATTTATTGCTGATGTCAAATACATAGACAAAGCTTTCTATCATAGCCTTGGAAAGTAGCTCTTCTCCAACACAGGACAATTAGTAAGCTCTCACATGGCGTGAAGAGCGAGGTAGATGGCATATGGCTTTCTCATTGCTGGTTGGCTAAGACCAAAAGAGTACCAAGCAGTGAATCTTTCTCTGGAGAGAAAATGGCGGGCAATGCAATCTTACATAATCCTACTAAAGTTACAAGCTAGCTCGGCTTTTCTGTCTTCTGTGGTGTCTCTATGTTTGTATCTCAAACCTGGAGAAAAGATAACTCCAGATCATCAACGCTGAGCCTGAGGCATTGATGGTCAACTGGTGAGATGGCACCACCATCTCCACTTCATGAGTCCTGAGAGATAACATGAGAGGGTGCTGATGGCCTGGCACCCTGCCACTGTTCCTCAGTAGTGAGGGTGGGAATGATGCACAGGCCCCCATACTCCTTCCTACAAGGCTGTGCTACACGAATATTCTCTCTGCCCTGGAACACCACTTGCCCTTGTTGTTAGCAGCTACTTAGTGAAGACACTCATGTTAATCACATCTCCCTTGCCATCATGTTTACCATGAAATGATGCGATGCTGCACTTTCAGGCTCTTCACGTGAAATGTATTAGCACTGGATGTCACTGTTGTTCCATGCAAATGGAGCCCAAATGTGCCTCTCCCTCAGTGACTTTCAGAATGGCCGGGAGCCTCAGGGAAGAGTTCTTCACATCCTCTGGAAGAACCACACAATACTCCTCAGGAGCCTAGCACTGATATTGCTATTTTCAGATTCTAAATCTAGTCTATCCCGAGAGCAAGAGTCCAGGGAAGAAGGCCAAAAAAACCTCTGAGGCACAGAATTTATATAGACTTAGCCTCCACTCAGATTACTGGAGAAGTCTATTTGTGGGCAAGAAATTCTGTGTTTGCTATACCTTTCCTGAAAACAGCAACTCTTAATACCCTAAATACATATTTGAATCAGAACAAATGACATCATCATCCTATGGAAGAGTTCCAGAAGTATTTCTTCGATAAATGAGACACAAATATTAACTATTGCTTTTTATTCCGGTTATTTCATCACCAAGTAACAGCCAGTAATCAAGGCTATCAAAGCGCCCAGGCTGACCTTTTAAACTGCTCTTGGACATAAGCAAGCACAGCAGGCAATGCGTTTTAGGGCAATTACAGGCATAACTCAAGTATTTACAAGACACAGCATTGTAAGAGAACAATCTTTCTGGTATTTCTGAGGTAACAGTTAGATCCTGCCACAGTGGTGGCCCATCAGTGGTGGGAAAAGACCAACTACTCCTGAGGGTGGAAAATAATTTTGTAGTTCAAGCTAGTGAGGGATGGCATTTCTTCTTCCACTACATGCAAAGTTGAATGAGAGTGCTACAGCATTTTTTTTTCCATCATTTCCCTCACGACAATGTTGTGGTTATTCTAGCAGGGGGTGGAAAACAGATAAGTGTAATTGCTGAATCACAGGATGTATAGGATGTAAATGTTTGCAGGGCAATTAAAAACTACTTGCCTCTTTTCCTTCTTAAAAGGTACAACTCAACAGCAAATGAGTGGGTTTGTTTTTTTTTTTAAAGCAGACAATATTTTAAGTGGCAAGAATATGAAATGGTTTATTGAACGTTGATTTTGTGGTCTGGTCTGATGTAATGTAGGAGGAAAAAAAACACAGTATTGTGGATTAGGAAAAATGTGTCATCAAATAACTAAAAATAACTTTCAAGAGAACACCCCCGGGTTATAAATGATCATAGTGTGTGGTGCTGTCAATTATCTTCCCAAGCAGGGGCATCATCATTTGGGGGGGATGTCTAACTGCCAAGTTTCTATTGTAATAAGCCATGGGGTTTGCTTCATTCACACCACCTGTAGGATGGGAGTTAAAATAGCCATGTCAGTAAACTCGCATCCAATAATGCCAGTTTTTCTGTATGAATAGCTTTTCTTTTCCACTCTATTCCGGTCCACATGTAAAGATGTCCTGCGTCTCAATCTATATTCCAAGTAATATTTTGATTACATTTAACTCATCAGCTGAATTTCTAACACTCTGATCTTTACTACCAGCAGAGATGGAGAAAGATTACACATTCTATATATGTAGAGCTTGTTGGGCTTGCATGAGGGAGGAAAATGGAAGATGAAACAGTGCTCTGATACTCCTACAGCAAGGTTAAAATTTACACACTACAATTTAGATGTACAAAAATAGTCATTTATTATGTTCTATGATGGACCTCATTTTGCCCTTGATCTTCTATATATAATATAGAAATATATAATATAGAAATATATAAATTTAATATATATGTATATTCCAGGCAAACAAAAAACCCTTAAATCTGAAGATAAACAGTAACTTTTCTCTTGTGGTTATAAAGGCTCTCAGGTTAATTTAATCTCTTAAGAGTAAATAATCATTTTGGAGTTCTTAACTTTGTGTACTCCTAGGAGCATACCTAAGGGCATGCAATCTCATGAGCACAAGGAAGAGAACTCTCTAGCTCTGCTAGCCATGCTGGCTTTGGCCAAAGAATAACCAGTAAGTCTTAGCATTGGTCTTTGTCCTTCCAGAATAGATTTGTTGACCTGTCCAGAGATGATGGCGCTAAAGTCTATGTTCTCAAGGTAGGCAAGAGTGATTGTTCCCATGAAGCTCAATAAACTCCTTGTGCTAGTTAGGCTCCACATTTTAATTTTTGCTGGCAGCATGGATTTTCTGAGACTTCACGGCCTTTACTTGGGCTCATTTGTCTTTGCACAGGTTTCCTCACCCTGAACCATGGTAACTCTTTGGCAGTTAAGCCTTATTTTATTTAGTTATGCTTACTTCCCCCCCCCCCCCCCAAGATTTGTTTGTTTTAGAGAGACAGAGAGTGGAGCAAAGGGGCAGAGTGAAGAGAGGAACCCAAGCTGACTTAATGTTGAACAAAGAAGCTCCGTCCCAGGACCATGGACCATGAGATCATGACCTGACCCAAAACCAAGAATGGATGCTTAACAAAGAGTCCACCCCGGCGCCCCACAGTTATGCTTACTCTTAATTCTCACCCACCTACTTCTTCCTTCACACAGTCATGCTTGGACACCCAGACCTTTTCCATGTCATGCATGGCCTATAGACCAGGCATTTGCTGCCCCAAGGTTGCTATGCTTCTAGACCTTCCCTCTGCCTGTAGTGATCTAGCACTCTGATGTTATGTTGCACGAAGCCAAGGGAAGCAGAGAAGAAGCTTGGATGTTCTTTGATTTGCCTTCAATCGGTCAAGAATCCCAATCAGAGTTTATCAGATTGCCTTTCCTTCTCCCCAACCCTCACCCAAGTGTCCCTGGGCAGCATGCTCATCCTTACCTAAGTCACCTGATTTTTATAGCTCCTCATTTCCTAATATCAGAGATGGAAGAGCTTTCTAATTCTATCTCTACTTGAAAAGAAACAGGCTCTAATATATATCCCACCCCCCCAACACACACACAGAATTGGAGAGCAAGGCTCTCTGCCTTGATTCCAAGTTCCATTCTTGATATCAAAAGGAAGCTTTGGGATGTAGAAATCCTTTTCTTGTTTCCTCACAAAATCCTGACTTGGTAGGTATTATCTCGCTCTGAACCAGAACCAAAACCAAAACCAAAACCAGAAGAAAACAAAAAAAAAACTTGAATTTGGAACTCCAAAGTGAACATGACTTCATTCTTTATTATACCCACCGAAGCAATACAAGCACTTGATTCTTACTTTGACAGTTATGAGGCAACAAAATTTGGGGAAAATCTTTTTATTTTCATTTATTATTTAAGATTTTATGTACGTGGGAGAGAGAGAGAGTGAGCAAGAACACCAGGTGGGGAGATGATGAAAGGGAGAGACAGAATCCTCAAGCACACTCCCTGCAGAGCAGGGAGACTGATGCAGGGCTCTATATCATGACCTGAAGGGAAGGCAGACACTTAACCGACTGAGCCACCCAGGCACTCTTTTAAAAATCAGTTTAATAGCTACTTTTCAGTCACTGTTTCTTATGCAGTGCATTTTGCAGTGCATTGACTTTTAGAAGTTTGTTTTTGTTTTTTTTTGTTTTTTTTTTTGCATTGACTCTTTGAAGTTCAAGCTCTAGGTTTCTTGAAAAATGTAAGGTCTTTACATTTACTGTAGTGTCTCCTCATAGAATAAATCTCAAGCTTAACTTTGAAAAAAAATCAGTTTAATATCGTAGTTTAACGTCATCGGTCTAATATCATTTCAGTTACATTTCTTAGTCAAAAAATCTCAGTAGTTGCCAATGCTTTTTGAACATGTACAAAGCTCCAGGACACTATAGGCATATAGAATCCTTCCAGGCTTCCCTCTCATTTCTGTGTGGGAGAAGATGAGACTTAATGAATCTAAGCTAAAACAGTCAATGAAGAGAAATTGCCAAAAGGTAGATTTTGCCCAGTTCTAGCAGAATTAGGTTCTGAAATTAACACTTAAGGTAAATACTACATTTATAAACATCATCTGTGAAACTCCTTAAGTTACCTAGAAGTACATGTCAGTCTCTGAAAAAGTAAAAATATATAATATCTTTTGGTTACCTCAATAACCAGGTTTTATTCCCCAATAACCAGGTTTTACTCCTGAAAGATAACCAGGTTGTATGAAAAAGATCGCTCTTCAAACTCTTGATTATACTCACATTATAAACATGGGACCAGTGGATCAATAAAACTATTCCTTCTCCTTTCTCCAAGGGATGCAGAGTTCAATCTGTCTATGCTAAATCTGATTATGGTGTAAGGTCACTATGTGAAGGGACATGTCCTGATAAATACTGCAATTTGATAATGATATGGATGAGTGTGCTGATAGTGATGAGGTAATGATAATAAGAATGAATGACAATAACACTATTTGTATATCTCTGTGCTAGGCGGGTCATCTCATTTAATCCTTGTCACACCCCCAGGAGGTAGATACTATTATCATCCCTATTTGAAGAAAAGAAAACTGAGAGGTAACACTCAGAGAGACTGATATCTTACAGCCTTAAGTAATCAGCCTAGAGGAGAGGCAAAATATGTTTTTTAAAGTACCAGTAATCCTAGACCTATCATTTTCTGATTTTTTTTTTTAAGATTTTAGTTATTTATTTGACAGAGAGAAATCACAAGTAGGAAGAGAGGCAGGCAGAGAGAGAGGGGGAAGCAGGCTCCCTGCTAAGCAGAGAGCCCAATGCAGGGCTTGATCCCAGGACCCTGAGATCATGACCTGAGCCGAAAGCAGAGGCTTAACCCACTGAGCCACCCAGGTGCCCCTCAATTTCTGATTTAAAAAAAAAAAAAAACTCACAAAAAGAACAGATTACCCCAAATAGCATAACATAAACATGAATATTTACATGAAAACTATCGCAAAAATACTTATTTCTGCTAGGAAAGAAAAAGAGAGAAACTAATTCTAGGATTAGAATTTGCTGTTACTAAAAAGTTGTATTATTCCCTTGCTTGAAATTCTAATACAAAATAATTCATAAGATTCCTGGGTGCATTCAGAATTGAATAGGTATACTTTCTACTTGATGGGTTTCTATTGTTTCCACATGTACACACCAATTAAAACAATTTCAGACTTAATTTGTTATAACATAACATTATTTTTAGTTTTGCAGAGCATGTTTTTAACATTAGACTTTGTCCCTCTATGCATGTTAATCTTCAAAAACACTTTCTAAATCACCCCTTGCCTGATAAATGTCCATTTGCTTTAGCTTTTTGACTCATGTTCCATAATAATTTTTATTTATTTTTTTTTTCTGAGCCATAAATTGGAGGCAAGGGAAGAATGAACCCCATGGGTTTTCTTTCTTCTTTGTAAGTTTATACGAAGGTGAGGAGACATGTCTTTCATTAAGTAGATAGTAACTCCTTAAAGTTTTTGGAACCAGATGGACGAAATGATAACCTCTCTGTTGATTAGAATGTCTGATTCCTTCTAAGAGACCCTAAAGGAAGCCAATTAGCATCAGCAGATGTGTGTGCAGTAGAGAAGAGGAAGGAAAAGAGGGTAGTGGTAGCTTTTGGGGGGGACTCAGATGGATAAAAGACAGGATTGCTGGAGGAGGGCAAGGCTAAGGTTTTAGTTACAAAGTCAAAGGACACAGTGCAGGGTGGGGGGCGGTGGAGGGGAAGAAAGGGGAAGGATGGTCCCAGATTTGAGGGACAGCTGCTGAGTATGGGTTTAATGGGGATACTGTATGCCCAGGTGTCTGTCAGGGAATTTATCCTCAAGAGGTATGAGAAACCAGGAAAGCCCTCGGCTATCACACTCTTATTCTGAGACTGTACTGCAACCAAGCATTGTAAGGATGTTAGGTCAAAATTGGGCTCCAATATTCCTCAGGGCTAAGCCCAACTTCCCCAGGTAATCCTGAGCACAGCCCAGACCAGCACTGCTCAACACAAGGATAATGAGAGCCAGAGAGATAAGGTTTTATAGTAACTAATAAAGAAAAAAAAGGGGGGGGATTAGTTTTAGTATTATATTTTAGCTCAATGGCTAAAATATATTATCATTTCAACAATCAATATTTTAAAATATAAATTATCTATTTTACATTATTTTTCTTGTACTAAGTTTTTGAAAGTTAGTGTGCATGTTACACTTAGAGACTACAGCACATACTGTGTGGGAGCTAAAGTTTTACTAGGAATATATGATCTGTACTTAGATTTCAGAAAATTTACGGCTGAAAAAGCAGATCACCTACTGATTTTCCAAACATCTTTAAGTGCTTTCCAATAACTAAGGCAAGTAACAAAAAATCATTTTCTATTAATATTCATATCCACACTGACAAAACTAATTCATCATTCTTTAGAATGAACACCTTGTCTTTGAAACAAAACTACATCAGTTTCTATGCCTACCCAAATTAAGTAAATTTGTTAACTCTTGTTTCAGCTCAATATTATTAACATCAAATTCAAAGAAATTCAAAAATTGAAAAGCAATTCTAAAAGCTTATCAATATCAAGAGCATTCCTCAGATTTTTCTCCTTTTTACAGCCATTTACATAATACTGGCAATTACAATTAAAACTCTCTTGTATATTGGTTCACATTAAAAATGTGCAAAATGATTATTACTGAATTGAACTACAAACAGTTTCAATTTTGACAAATTCTTGTACCTATCTAGCTAGGCTGCAAATACTTCCTTTTCTTAGAGCTTCAAATATTGCTTGTGTGTGTGTGTGTGTGTGTGTGTGTGTGTGTTTATACAATGTGATATAAGTGAGAAAACATAAATCCCATTGCCATTTTTCATCATTATTGTTTTTGTTTCAAAAAACCTTGATATGGAGGTAACAATACATCTTTATAAAATTCTCCCATGACTCACCTAATGAGCACTAGCAAAGAACACAAGATTTAATGAATCTGTTGTCTTTTATTTCAATAGCTCCCTAAACTAGCAATAGTTCATGAGCTGAGAATATATGTATATCCATGGCCTTTACATTTAAATTTGAATAATTTTAACAGTTGCATTAATGATACTTCTAAGGTTCATGTAGTGAAGTAATAAGGAAAACATGAGTCTCTTGTTTTTAAAATTCCAGTGTATTTGAATTTTTGACATAATGTAACTAGAGTCTTTTGTAACAGAAAATGATTTTTTCGGAGACATATTTGAAATTCTTCTTAACTGAAGTAAGAATCCAAAATATCTACAACACAACTTAATTTTCTAGGTCATAAGCAGCTAACAGTTTTTTTTTTTAAACATGGTAGGCCTTTTGAGACAAATGTAAGTAAGGCATTAATTGAGCAACATCTCATACTGCATGACTCATCTTAAATCCTAAAGAAATATTTCAGTTTCTCGAACTTTCAATCAATTGATCCCTAATATTTTTAAAAGACTTTTTGTTTTACTGGTAACTGTTTGACGGTTTCACTTTAACTTTTTATAAAATGCATTTTTTAATCTTTTTCATGTAATTATCTAACAAAATTGCCATAATTTAAATAATGGCATATTTTATCATCTATCTAAAAGTGATTTTCTTTTTTTGTGCAAGTATCCAAGCCATTTTATAGCATGTCGAGATTATAAGCTCAGGTCCTATTAAAAAACTTTTATAAATGTGTTAGATGTTTAATTATCAAATTGACTCTGCATTTTCTAAAAATATCTCTGAACATTGCTCACTTTATTATCTTTTAAAAAGTTTTTAGGGGTGCCTGGGTGGCTCAGTCAGTTAAACAGCTACCTTCAGCTCAGGTCATGATCCTAGCCAGGGTCCTGGGATACAGTCTGGAATTGGGCTCCCTGCTCAGAGGGCAGCCTGCTTCTCCCTCCGCCTGTTGCTCCCCCTACTTGTGTTCTTGCTCACTCTCTCATACATGTTCTTTCTGTAGCAAATAAATAAAATCTAAAAAAAAAAAAAAAAAGAAGAAGAAGTTTCTACACAGCAAACAAGCCGCCTTTTTGATTTGCCCTATAAAGTGTAATTGCCTCTTATCATTACATTTTCACATATATTCTTCCAGTTTCTTTTTTTCTTTACTGTTCCCATCAAAATACCAGACTTTTCCTTTTCAACTGGCTGCATTAGACGTATACTTTTATTATAAATTTGAAAATTTGCCCACCCTAATATTAATGCCAAAAATAAGTCTATTATTATTAAAGTGTTTCAATTTAATTACCAATTACAATTTATACAGATAGCACTATAACTTAGGCTGTCTAAATAAAAAATTTACATAAACATATTACAAAAATCACCCCAACTGAACCTATCCTTTGACACTGATTCAACTGGTAGTGTACATATCTGCAAGACCAAGAAGGAAGTGCTATTCATCATACCCATTACAATGCAACAGTACCTATCTAATGCAATACTAGGGTTAAAGAGAAATGAGTCCTACCAAAACAATAAAACTGTGCTTAACAGAAAAATATTTTATACTGTTTGTTTTTAAACTGAAATTAATTAAAACCAAATCAAATCAAACATTCAGTTTCGGAGTCTCACCAGTTTCTCAGTAACACTTCCAAGTGCTCACTAGCTACTGAGGGCTAATGGCTTCAACCGTGTAGCACAGCCCTAGAAACAAGATTTAATGCATCTGTTGTCTTTTATTTCAATAGTTCCCTAAACTAGCAATAGTTTATGCACACTGTTATCTTTATTTGTCTGTATGGTGGAGATGATCCTCAATTCTGCCACTGACTGCCTCCCACAGTGTGGAGCAGTTATCTTGATAGGACTGGCTTCCAGAATAGCAGTTAGGCCATGTCTGCTAATCTTTGATGGCTAGGTACCAAGAGTTCTCATGGTTGGTGTGGCTTTCTCTCTTGGACTTTTCCCCTGTGTTTTCTGCTCTTCTGCTTCCAGAATAAAGTGACCCAGGACCCAGCTCCTTAACGCAGACCAGCCATCCTGAGCTCTCAGCTGTTCAGATAGCCTGGGGAGAATTTCAACTTAAAATAAACTTACTTCTTTCATCATGCAAACCATTTGGCAGTAAGAAGAGGGCGCTAAAAGAAGGTAGAAGCTCCACTTGGTGCTTGAGCTCAGATCATCTGTGAATGTTGTCTTCCAGTAAGTTCCAAATAGGGCAGTTAGTAGGTAGTCAACCCCCAAAAAGGGAGGAACTAGTTTATCATGTTTGCCTCTTGTGACTATCTCCTTCTCAAGAACTTTATAGGGCTGGAGTGGTTAGGCTCAGCAATCCTAGATTTCCTAGCTAAGTACCACTTGATTATAGCCCAATGCTACACGTATTTCTAATAATTACCATTTTACTTTAATCTTGAGTTACGCTGTCATCTTTGTGATAATGACCCTGGAGAATAAGGATGGACTCTTTTTATCAACTGATAAATACGTGATGCTTGGTGCAGGATTGTCTTTATCAAGACAGTGATACTGGTTTCTTTCCTGTCATGGCTTGCAAGGAGTCAGCTCATGGATCTGGGAGACCCAAAAATCGAGAGCGTCTTTGCACCCTGGCAGCTGTACCCAATGGCTCTGCAGCAGTCATCATGTCACAAAATGAATATATTGAGTTACACCGGAAGCACTATGGCTATTGTTTGGATTACCATGATAAAAAGAGAAAGAAGTTTGAGAGAGGCTCATGAACATTCAAAGAAGGCAAAAAAGATGAGTGGTGTGAAAGCTAAGCTCTACCATAAACAGCGCCATGCTGAGAAAATACAAATGAAAACGACAATCAAGATGCATGAAAAGAGAAACACCAAACAAAAGAATGATGAAAAGACTCCAAAAGGAGCAGTACCTACCTGTCTACTGGACAGGGAGGGAGACGCAAGCTAAAGTATTTTCTAATATAATTAAACAAAAATGAAAAGAGAAAGAGGGAAAATGGGAAGTTCCTTTACCCAAAGTTCGTGCCCAGGGAGAAACAGAAGTATTAAAAGTTATTCAAACAGGAAGGAGAAAGAAGAAAGCATGGAAGAGGATGGTCACTAAAGTCTGCTTTGTTGGAGACAGCTTTACTTGAAAACCACCTAAACAGGAAAGATCCAAAAAGCCAATAGGCTTATGTTTCAAAAAGGCCCATGAACACATCCTGAATTGAAACCACCTTTTGCCTGCCAATACTTGGTGTAAAAGAGAATCCTTCATCCCCACTATATACAACTTTGGGTGTTACTACCGAAAGTACTGTAATTGAGGTGAATGTGAGTGAGTTGGGCCTGGTGACACAAGGAGGCGAAGTTATTTGGGAAAAATATGCCCAGGTTACCAACAATGCTGAAAATGATGGATGCATAAATGCAGTCCTGCTGGTTTGGCAGCGGTTTCAAATAAGTAATTCCTTATAATTACTGAAGCCTACACACCAATCAGGAAGACTACCATTACTGTGGTGGTTCTGAATACTAGCAAACAGCCTTACGTATCTGCAGTCATCAGGAGAAATATTTATTTTATTGTGAAAAACATTAAAATAGACTTTTATTAAAATAAAAAAGACAATGATATTAATTGTAGTGACAAATTTAAGGTTGAGAGAAGGAATTAATGAAAATATAAATAGATAATATTTCAAGCTTAAGCCAGAGTCAAAAAGGTCCCTTTAGAGGTCACATTTGATTTACGAATATCTCATAACATTGAATGAGGTTGTACAGTTCCTCATTCCACATCACTCTAAGGCCTATGGTTTAACCCTCTCAATCCCAAAAGTAATTAAGGTGTCCTGGGACACAACTGCCACCTAGTGGTAATTAAAGGAACAGGTTAATCCAGAATTGATTCCTGATTATCATACCATTTCTTGTATACATTCCACTCTTTGCTGTTTTTCCATCCCCCTGCCTTAGTTAACGTCCTCTATGCTAATTTTTACTACATACACTGAAGGAGGAAATCTGATATGGTGGCTGGCAGTTCACATCTAGAGCTAGACTTTGAAGGTTCACCTCTCTGCTTCACCCCCTCCAACTCTAAGTCCTTGGACAACCTGCTTAGTGTTTTTGTACCTCAATTGCCTCATTTGTAAAATGGAGTAATAATAACACCAACCTCTTAAGAGTTGTTTTGAATATTTAATTATGTAATTTATGTGAAGTGCTAAAATTAAGAGCTGGAATACAAAAAGTGATCAATAAATGTCAATAAATGTCAACTGCTACCTACACATATCCTTTTTAGTCCCTTCATATTTCCCCTTTCTCTTCCAATTTTCGTTCTTTTTCCAACCCTCTCAAATCAATCTAAATCACATCTGATATATTATTATAATAAATGATTAGAGATATTACCATGTAAAAGGAAAATAATGTACTTTGAGATGAAATTAGAGGTGACAAACCCATCTTGTAATTTCTTGGCAATACTCAGAAGATCCTTTTAAAGTCTCAGTTAAAATTCTCATTTGTTTCCTATTTTATTCTGTTTGAGCTGCTTTAACAAAGTACTGCTGACTGCTGGTATATAAGCAACAGAAATTTATTTCTCACAGTCCAAGGTTAAGGAGCGGGGAGATTCAGTGTTGGGGGAGAGCCTGAGTCCTGCTTCATACACTGCTGTCCTCCTGCTATGTCTTCAGTGATGACAGGGATGAGAGAGCCCTGTGGGCTCTCTTTTTTATAGGGGCACCAATACTACTCATTGAGGGCCCCACTCTCACGACCTCAATACCCCTCACTGAGGCTCCACCTCCATATGCCATCACGTTGGGCGTTAGGATTTCAATATATGAATTTGGGGGTAACACTTTTTAAACTTCCTCTTTTAAAAAATCATCAGCTGTTAAGAAAAAATTTTCAAGTATTTTATTACAATTTCTCTTTTTTAAAGTCAAATCAATGATTTAAAATTATTTGAATAACACAAAACATTAAATGAATACTTTCTTGTAAAACCTTTAAATCAGAGAGTATTCAAAACTTCTCCTTGGCTCCCGCCTCCTCCAATTCTACAAATGGCCCCAGACATAAAGATCACCCCTTTCATTTCTTCCTATAGGTCTTTCCCAAGCATTTTTCCATTGCCTCAAATATTTAGAAAACGCCTAACTGACTCTGGACCCTTGTGTTCTGGTCATGGTATCCAATTCTCCAACCCTGTGCTGGGGGGCTTACAAATGTCCCCAGGGAATTGATGGCAGGGATCTGTTGTCTACACTAATAAAAAGAACAGCTCAAGGCCCCTCTACCTTACTCCTTGGTCCTATCAAGAAGCTTCCTCTTCTCCAGTAAGGACCCTGGTCTACCTGCTCCTTTCTCTTTGGACCTGTTTTCACTAGTCTTATGAAGAGAAAAATTGTCTCTTGATGGTTTGGAGACTGAAGCAAAATCTTTCCATCTTAGACTTAGGTCAGGACTTTCTTTAAATTTCTGCTTCTGCTTCCCCATGGACTAAGTGTGACCTCAGGGTTCAAACTAAGAGAAAAGAAAAATATAGAGAAACCAAAAAATTAATATGTTGACATGTTAATCTATCACATATTTATTTATGCATATAAATATATATATGATTTTATCTTGACTTACCATTTTTCCCACAAATACGACCACTGTGTAGATATTATTTTTAGACTTTTTTTAAATTTAACAATCCTCTTGACATAAATTTAATATATATATATGTTTAAAGATTTTATTTATTTGACAGAGAGAGAAATCACAAGTACAAAGAGAGGAGGCAGGCAGAGACGGGGGAAGCAGGCTCCCTGCTGAGCAGAGAGCCTGATAATGGGGCCTGATTCCAGGACTCTGAGATCATGACTAGAGCCGAAGACAGAGGCTCAACCCACTGAGCCACCCAGGTGCCCAAATTTAAAAATATTTATGGAGCACTACTACATCGAATAACCAATGAGTTCATGACTTAGGAAATAATTACTCTAATGGTACTTTAAGAATGTCTTTTTCACTGTTTTGTAGTTTTAATGTGCCAAACTTAGCAAATTTTTTCAGCTTTGCTATCTCTAAGCATGTGCATTTTCAAAGTATTAACTTGCAAATGAACTTTATCAAAATAGTCTACTTCTAAAGAGGCGGCCTGTATTTATATTATAATTTTTCTTAAACCTAGCTATATTTACTTATTCTCTCAAGAAATTAATTGCTTCTAAAACTTCTCTTGTGGTATGGTTCTAAAACAACAACCACAACAAAAAGACACTTAGAATATACAATCATATTTTAAATCTTTCCTAAGTGCCTTAAAATATAATTTGATCTTTCTACGCAAAAATTTATATTTAAAAATTTTTGAAAGTGTTTTGCCATTTTCTCTTGTGGTAAACTCTACTTAAAGATTTTTCTCGTGCAGTATCATTCACAAATCAAAGGACTATTTGTCTAAACGAAAGTGGAATTAAAAGTGAAACTATATTATAGTTTATGAATCAATTAGAGTATATATTTAATTCTTACTTCCTGTGCTCAGTGCTATGCACAGAGCAAGTAGCTGAAGAAAACTCATTATTATAGACAAATACTAAAAGGCAAATTTTGTTAAGTTTTAAACAACATAAAAAGCTCACTATAATACTGTGTGTCTTTTGGCTAATTCACAGACACATTTTTCTTTTGCCTAAAATAATTCCCACTTTTTTATTCACAATGTATACCTATGTAACTACTATTGATAGCTCTACAACCCTTGGACAAATCCTTTTGGAATAGTATTTGTAAATGACATACAAGTGCCTATCCCAAGGGTGAACTTTTGCCAAACCTAGAAGTAAAAAGCTTTAGAAAATTTAATTCAACTGTATTTTAAAATATTTAAATATTTTTTAAAGAATAGAGAAGTATAAATCAAGTCATCCTTTAAGTTGTACTAGGTTTATACAGATAGAGTCAGGGAAGGAGATTTTAGGGTAGCAATTGCTATGCTGATAACAACAAGTAAGTTGTGCTCTTCTTCTTGTTAACTTATCAGTAAGCAGATTCATTAGTTTTCTAATAAACTCAATACTGCATTCAAATTACAAAGTATAGTCAAAAGTTTGGATCTCTTGCATTTCACAGAAGTCTTTGATCATCAACCTGAAAAATATTTGTATAGAACCGACTCACCAAAAACCTTACATACATAGCCCACGTCTTTGCTACAGACATGTCTTTGGCCCGGAGCAGTGGAAGAGAAGAATGAATGAAAGAAAACAAGAAATATGGTTTTCTGTTGCTTGGTCTTTATACTGTTGTAGCACTGAAAATACCACTGTACTTACAGTGGGCAAGAAAATTATTTTTAAGCTAGTCAGTAATTGGATATTCATCTAGGATATGAAATCACCCTTTATTTTTATTTTTATTTTTTATTCGTGGCACAGTTAGCACTATGCCAGCATCTCCTGATGTGGTCTCGGGGTAAGCATTTTCACGATCTCATTTTTGCAATTACTTATCTCTTTTTCCCAGGTAAGTGGTTAAAAAATGCATGCTGTGCATTTGTGGATTTTTTGTATTTCTTAAGGGCTAATTGGTTTACATGCAGTTTTCTGTGGTTAGCCACTGAAGTTGGAAGCTGTCTTTTACCTCATGATTCATGGCATCCTTCTCACTATATCAGGTCCTAGAGCAACTGTTCTGGTGTGGTTAGGCATGTAATGATTTTCTCATCATTTCTGTTTTTGTCCCCCATTCTGCATCATTCTGGGTTCTTGCCAAGGTGAAAGGAAAAGCTTAAAATTACTGTAAAAGTTGCATCAACAATTACATTACATCAACAATGTAAGCTGAAGGAGCAATGCCTGAAATCTAAATATTCACTGCTTGGCTTTTCTGGAACTCTCAGATATCACATAAATGCAGTGGTGCAAAGGATTTAGGTATACTCCTGTGGCTACTCTTTCCCATTTCCTTCCAGATTTCAACATAATTATAAAATAATATAAGACTATGTATGCCCAAGTATAATTGGTCTTTAATTTTGACATTATTGGTCACTATTTAGTGATATACACACACACACACACACACATACACACACACCTTTCTGCTGGGTACTACAGAAGATATAATACTTATAAAAGATAAACATCTTCACAGAGGAACATGGTGGCAAGAACACAGGCACATCTTTGATTGCTGGGCAGGGTCCCAGTCTCTGCCCCTCCTTTTCTAAAAAAAAAGAAAAAGGTCTGCATTGTATGATTCCTGGGGGGATTAAGGAACATTTGTTTAACACCTAAACAGTGCTTTCAATATAAATATTATAACATTAGGTACTGTTAGATCATTACAGAGCATTTCATTGATAACTGAACTTCATGGGCTAGACTATGTGAGCATAGACATTTTGAGTGCAGTGACTATCAAGAAAGCTTTTATGGCCTTTGGGCTGGGCTTTAATTGAAGAAAGTAGGGCCTAGGACAGAGCAGAATGAAAACAAAAGTAGGTGGTTTATCAGGAGAAACCATGAGTGATCTGATGAGCAGTGCCATGTAGGATTGTACAAGGTGAAGACGAAAATTGGAAATGTGTTAAATTTTGTGTACTTGCCAGTGTAGTTTTTTAAATCTATAATACAAACTTAGAAACTCTTCAGAAAGCCTTTTCCTTTCTAAGGAGAGTCTAATGTCTTTAAACCAGAGACTCAATCCCAGGATCACAGATGATTCCTACACATTTTCAATGTCTTTGTCTGACAACAGTTAAATTATTTCAACAACCAGTCCGCTAAGATGAGAACTTTAAAAAAAAAAAAAAAAAAAAAAAAACCACTTAGCTATTTGAGAGCAATGGCCTTAAAAACACAGGAAAAAAGAAAAGCTGCTCTGAGGTAGGAGGAGAATTACAGAAAAAGTGGGGTGCTGAATATTCACAGATACATATACATCATCACAGTGGTAGAGCCTAAACAGAATGTGAGATCTATAATAACTAAGTCTAAGTGCTACTTTGCAGGGCTTTCTTTGTTCCTAATGTCCTACTTCCTTTCAAGTTCAGTTTTTCATTCTTTTTTTTTTTTAAATATATCTTTATCCTCTCAAAATCTCAGAAAGATTGAAATTAAAAAATATATTTTTTTAATTTAGAAACATTAAAAAAAAGAAAGATTGAAATTAGTTACCTCTGCACACATCTTTTTACATTTGTATACAAATTAGATCTAATGGAGAAGATAACACCTAGTACCTTCTTGCTGCTTGGCCACTGCCTGGTCTAGGGTTCCGGCTTGATTCACTGCTTGCCCAAGGACAGACCAGTGCATACCTGGAAGTCTTCCACTAATTCAATGGCATACCTCACTAATGACTGGCTAGACAAGCTGGTGTTTCTTTAAAGTGCCAGCCATGTATGCAGCATTCTTTTACTCCCTGAAACACAGAAACCCTTGTACAAACATGGGCCAAGTCCAAACTCCATGTGATGTGTGTCTTATGTTATTCAAACATCTATTAGTTGGACAGAGTGGCCAAGAAGTCCTGGAAAATTATCCTACCCTCTACACATACTTACGTCAGTTCTCTCCAGAGTAGATCAGTGTGTAATAAATGGCAAGTAGCAGCATAATAGAATATGACTCAAAAAATAATAAACCAGCTTACCTGCTCAAAGCTCTCTTTTCGACTGACCTGAAAAAAGTCTGAAACTTCTGCCCACTTCTTACATGAAAGCATTAACTTCAAAAATATGTAAAAATGTGTTATTTATGAGTATAATGAGTCACCCATAATGACTTTAGCAGGATGGGTGACTAAGGGAATGGGACAGAGGACAGGTTACTTTTGTTCAGACAGATGGAAACATGGGGATCTAGAGCATGATGAACTTTCCAGACACTCCAGGATAGACTTGCCATACACTGCAGCCCCACAGATAAACAGGAAGCTCCTCAAAAACATTTGGATGGGAAAAGGATCAATAAAAAAGTATTGGGCTATTGAAATGATCTGTATTTATTTTAAAAATTGTATGTGGAATATATTTATAAAATATTAATTTGCCACTCCCAAGCTAGTAGCACTTTTGGATAAATCACTCTTACGTTGTACTGATCCATTGACATATGGACACCAAATACTATAAGATCTTATTCAAGAACACACTTGAATATACTGTGAATAATGTTAGCAATATATCCAATGTACTTTCAGATTTCTAATTAACAATGCACAAATTTGAAAAACTCAATCTTATAATATCTATCTTTAAGAATACTTTTAGCTACTAAAGGTGTATGTTTATCCAGATAAATTAGTATGACTGAGGTAATTACAAGATTTTACAAAAAGTTATAATGGACTAATCAACCTATCAAGAATATAGGTTTACTTCACTTCCCTAAATACTCAATTGTTTTAAGTAAAATAGGTAGTACAAGAGAACAGATTTTAGAATGAAATATCCAGGGTTTGGGGTGCCTGGGTGGCTCAGTGGGTTTAAGCCTCTGCCTTCGGCTCGGGTCATGATCCCAGGGTCCTGGGATCGAGCCCCACATAGGGTTCTCTGCTCAGCAGGGAGCCTGCTTCCTCCCCTCTCTCTGCCTGCTTCTCTGCCTACTTGTAATCTCTGTCTGTCAAATAAATAAATAAATAAATATTTTTAAAAAATAAAAAAATAAAGAAATATCCAGGGTTTTTTGGTCTATCTAAACACAAATAAATGCCATTTTATTTTATATTCAGAGAAAACAAGTTTTATTTTCATCCATTTGTCCAGGAGAGTTTATGAAAGAACTTTATATTTTATTAATGAATTAATTACCAATAAATACCTATTCAGTGCACAACTCTTGCCAATCTTGAAGTAAGATATATACATTTAAGTCATTACAGGACACAAAGACATAAATGTAAAAAACTGACCAAAGAGCAGGCTACAATAAACAATACTAAACACTACAAAAATAATGATGTTGTCAAAATACATTTCACTGAGGGTTCTCTCATACCACAGTCAGAGACTCGCCTAGTTTAGGGTTTAAAATATTTTTATGGATGCCAACCCACACTCACAGCTAACCACATCACTTAGTGCTCTCAAACATTGGGTCAAAGGAAACCAAGAAAGAAAATCTTTAGTTCACTCATCATAAATTCCTACAGCTTTCACTAGGGCATTTTATTTGAAAAAACGAAGGTAACTGTGAAAGTACAGGTCCAACCCATCAGAGTTGGTTGGTGGACCTAGTCAGAATTTCAAAAGAACTGTTTGACGTCCCTCCAGAGATGATGCTCCAAAACCAGACAAAACTGGACAGACTTAAAAATCCAAAGAAAGCACATGCAAATTAGAGGTTTTACCAAATGTTGTAAACTTAGCCAAAGAGTTTGCTGAAGGTTACATAACTTGTGCCTTGTATTTTTCTTCACCAAGTACTGAAAGACTCTCTGGGACATCTCTTTTTCTCTACCCTTATTAAGTTTAAAGGGAACTAGAGGTTTTCTGGGTAGAATGTGGTAAAGCTGACAATTTGTATTAGCTCTTGGGCTTTAAACCTGATCAGTAACATTGTATGTGCTGACCCTAGGCCCCAATGTGCTAGAATATATACAAATTTGTTGCATATAAGAATTCCTGGAATCCCCGTAAAAAGCCTGTGAAAGCTGTTAAAATCATTATATTGTTCACTTTTTGCTTGATAATAAGCGGGCACTTCTAGTGCACCTTTAACAGAGAATCATATGCCATATCCATATAACTTGACAAAATGACAAAGCTAGCTACTACCCAGCTTGAGTCTAAACCATGCACATCCCTCCCTAAATTCTCTGAATGTACTTTCCACTATTTTAGATCACATCTATCATACATTATTTTTAATAGTGGGGAGGGAACCCTGTGCAGATAACTGAAGAGAAATTATCTAACAAATCTTTCACACCACGTATACCTTGCCTTACAGTCATAAAATTATTAGCTTTTAGGTCTAGAAAGGGCATTACTGACAACTTAGCCCAACCACCGTATCTTGTTTAAGTGAGATTGTTGAGGCCTAAAGATATTACTGACTTACCCAAATCAGTTAATTGGTATATAGAAAATAATATTCATAACCCCTGTCACAGTAAACATTGATTAGCATTTTTCTGTTTTTCACTATTGCTGCAAATGCTTCACATGCATTAACTAAGGTAATTTTTTTCCAACATCTTTATAACACGTCTTGTCCCCTTTTTAAATGGGGACACTGAGATGCAGAGATATCAAGTTACATGCTAATTATACTTATGGAGGATATAAGGCTCAGATTCAGGTTTATGATCCCAAAGAATGCTCCTGATATCTATATTACAGTGTGGATTAGATTATCAAAGTTTCATGAAGATTTAATTGAATCTTTATTGTTCACAAAATGCAGAGAGAAGACTGCCCTAAATATGGAAAAAACTGAACTCAAAGCAACCCGATTTAATAATGCATTTTAAATATCACTTCTGCAGATCAATTTTGTAAGGATTTTTTCAATTGACAAGTACTTCTGAGTGAAATTGCTAGAAGCACGATGCAATTCTTGGCAAAGAAGATGTGAAGATGATCATTGTCCTTGGATGTAGTCAAAGTTACTTTGTTTTCCTAACGACTCAATGATTGTGTAGGAAACATAACTGAGAAGTTGAGAGAAAAATATGATACAGGGAAGCCTCATAGGAAAAGTTGAGAAATGACACTAGTTATATATTCACATGGCACTATTTATACACTGAAACCAAAAATATTAAGAACTAATTACATTTTCTATTTCATATGGTCTTAAGTTAAGGTGACCCTACTTTTGAGGTAAAATCTTGATGTAACTGTATTTTTCAGGATACATCAGCTTATTTAGAAAAATTGAAAAAGGAATATCATTTCCCTTTTGGGAATTAAGTTTGAGAAAACATACTAAATTCAACCCAAAATACTGTCACTTGAAATATATAATTTCTGTGTATCTTGACTCAGAATGCCTTTCCCAGTGTACATTTAAATGTAATATTTTAATCTATTTTATTGCTTGAAAGGCAGTGATTTTTCTTCTTCAGAGTGATCTTTACTACCCTTTGGCTTGGTTCGATTTTACAGGAGACTCCAGCGAGCTTTAATTTGTGCTATTTTAACATTTTACTACAGTTCTCACCCCTTTTGAGAAAGAATTTATTCCTCCTTCAAAATTTATGGGATTCCTTTACAACTTCTTTCTGAAAGAAAAATCGGGCAGCTTGCAATTAATTCCCTAACAGATAGTTTATGAAATTAGTGCTGACTCTGTCCCTTCCTTTGCCGTAGTTTGTGAGGCCTTAAAATGTCATTTAAGAGGTGAGATTATAAGCACTTCCTCCTTCAGGAAAAAGCAAGAGGAATTATAAAAGCCTCGGAGAATGGCTCTTCCACTGGCATTGTGAGTGGAGCGGGCACGTCACCTGTGAGTTGTGTTCTCTCAAAATAGACTGCGGCAGCTCGTTAGGTTCTAAATTCGAATGTGGTCTCGCGAAGGTGAGTCGATTCACATCCGGAGGAATCTTCTGGAAGCCCTGTCCCCTGCCTGCCACTCACTCCCTGGGGCGCGCTGAGCAGCAGGGCTCCTCGTCAGGGGGAGCCCTCAGCCACCCGCAGTGCTCAAGAGGGATGACTCTAACAGTATGACGGAAAGTCGTCCACCAGAAAGCAAGAGGCTCTGCCACCTTGCATTGCTCCGGCCCGGGCCCAGCCTCAGTTTCCTCAGTGAAGAACACCTACCTGTCCCACGGGCGCGGCACGCAGGGCCCCGTCCCCACCTCTCAGTTCTGCCTCCGCTCTTCCACAGTCTTGGGGGGCTGCGGCACTCCTAAAAACGGAGGATGGGGGGCAGTCCCAGCCCCTCCAGGGGTTCCCTGTCTGTGCTTTCAGTCAGCAGCGCCTTCAGCCCTCCCACCTCCCGGTCCCGCGGTGTGGAAGCCCACTGATCTCCTTCTGACCTCACGTCAGAGGTCAGCGGTAATTTACCCTGCGTCCCACGCCTACGTCACCACGCCTGCGTCACTCACCTCACCTCAGAGCTCAGCAGTAGACTGTGTCGCTCGCCTCACCTCACAAGTCAGTAGTAACCTATGCTCGTGTCACCATGCCGGCCTCATTCACTTCCGGACAGAAGTTAGCAGGATTCTATGGCTGCTTCGCATCGCCTGCGGCCTTTACGTCATGGCAGAGGTCAGTAGTAGCCTGTCCCTACGTCGAATGACCACACATTTCGCCTCACCTTCTCACGTGGGCATTTTCTCATCTTCCTCCATTTTATCATTCCCGCCATGCACAGAAGCGTGAGCGCAGTGTAGTAAAACACTTTGAGAGAGAGGAAGAGACCACACTCCATCATTTCTATTCCAGGATGTTGTTGTATTATTAGTTACGGCGGTGAATCTCTTACTGTGCCTGGTTGATAAATCCCACTTTCCCGGGTGGCTGTGCAGGAGCAAACACCATCTACAGGGCTCCCTAATATCAGTGGTTTCAGGCATCTGTGGGGGGTCTTTGATCTTACCCCCATGGATAAGGAGGGACTACTTGGGCCAAATTATTTAAAGATCCCTTACAACTCATACAGTTCTCTAAGAAACCTTTGAAAGTGCGGGGCGAAAATGGACAACAAAATTATAAAACGAAATATATATGACCCCCCCCCCCCAGAAAAAGGTACTAAAGCTAGCAATGAATCATCTTGATTTTTTTTCTTGCTTTTCAAATTTAAAATTCTGAAAAAGAAGTTACCTAAGTTGTGATAACTTTCTGTGATAGCTGGTTTCAGAGATTATCTCTATGCAATGAAGGGGAAAAGGGGGGAAAAAAACAAAACCATGACATGACCCCCCGGACCATAAACAGACTATTTGAATGTAGGCATCCTCCAACGTTTGCAAGAGCCCCACCTCCATTCTTCCCAAAGCAATACCCATTGATTCATTTCAACACTCTCTTTGAGCCCAGACTTGGATATTGAACTGCAAAATGTTAATCACCCCGCTAACCATCTACCTACTTCACCTCACCACCCCTTTCAGAAGTAATTAATTTCACTTTCTCTGAGTTGCCTGAGGCTCATACAGATGACTCTTACCTAAGACCACCAACCCTTGGCAGGTGGTGTACACCATCCCTGACTAATTCTCTCTGCTTCCAAGGCCTGTGCTCCCGACCACTGCTTATATTCTCCCCAGAATAAGAACAAGAGAACTTGGAAGAACATAATCCAAACCGACCCAAACATTTCTTTTATTCATTTCATACAGTCCTTGCCCTTTGCCAAGAAGTATTCCAAATGGAGGGGCAGCAGTGTTTAATAAGACACAGATCTAGTATGTGCGCTTGTGGGGAGATAATAGGATCAGCAAATAAAATATTAAGTATATTGATTAAAAAATAAAGCAAGGAAGGTCTGCATAGGGGACTATCTCTGAGAGAGTTAGTCAGGGATCTCAGGAGGAGGTAATATTTCAGTGAGGAAGAACTGAATGAAGGGGGAGGGGAAGAGCACTGAACACAGTGGGAGTGTCCATGTCCCCAGCTGGGAATCCTGCATAGTGGCGGAGACACTGGTGTAGAGAGATCAGGTGAGAGTAGGGGAAACAGACAGAGCAGTGAAGGGATTGAGGAGAGTAGATGGAGAAGAGCTTTTTAGGGCATGATGAAGACTGTATTTTGATTAAGTCAGGAAAGGACTGGAGGGCCTTGTGTCATCTGGGCTATGTGTTTACTAAAATTGTTGAGTTGTTGACTCTTTTCCTGGGAAGAAAAATTAGAAATATATAACTCTAATCTCCTTAGAATAACTATAGGGAAGCATGCTGTTATAGAATGAATAGCATGCTCCCCCGCTGCCCACAAAATAAATATATAAATAAATAAATAATCATATTGTTAGGTCCTAACTACCAGTACTCCAGAATGTGACTATGTTTGGAGATAGGGCCTTTAAACAGGTGACTAAGTTAAAATGGAGCCACTAGAGTGGGCCCTAATCCACTATAGCTGGTGTCCTTAGAAGAAGAGATCAGGACACACAGAGAGACACCAGATGGGAGCCCACAAAGGCCACAGGGAGAAGGTGGCCCTCTGCAAGCCAAGGAGAAGGCCTCAGAAGAAAACATGCCTGCTGACACTTTTGTCTTGGCTCTCTAGATCCCAGAACTGTGAGAAAAGCCCCCTGGTCTGTGGTGTCTTTTAACAGAGAACTAATAAACTAATACAAATGCCTTAGTAAATCCCATGATCAAATGCATGTTTTCTTGGGGGGAATGAGCCCACTCAGACCACAAAACAACAGCAAAAGTACTTTTTCTTCCTATTCTTCCCCTCATAAAGATAAATACACTTCATATGTATTCTTTAATATAAATATCTGGGCAGAGGTTATCCTACCTCACTTGGTGTGCCAATCAGAGACATACTCAGTTCTTCTTCAGCTTATTTTACACATGAATAATCTTAAAACGAACCGCTTCACCTTAATGCCAGTAAAGCCTATCTATAAGGGCGCTATCGTAAACTACCAGAGTTCTTACTAATCATTTTCTTATATACTCTCTAAAGAAAATTCTGATTTCTAGATTTTTTTCATAATGATTGACTTTTGTTTACTTCCATATGTTTTCAAAAGTGCTGGAGTTGAGTTTGGCCAAAGTAGAAATCCTCTTGAAATAATTTAGAATTAAAAAAAAAAAAATGTTCATCTTATTACTTAGATAAGCAACTTGGTCAATCCTGATGTAATGCAAAATGAAATATACAATCTCACTGATGATCTGTTCTTGTCAAAATGTTACCCTGACTCTAATCAAGCTGTAGACCTAAATTTCAGTTTATAGAAACTACAAGAGATAGGGGGACATTTTACACTCTACAATGAGGAAGCAATTAAACAAATGCAGAATATGGAACATTTTATAGATAAAAGGGTCTAAACTTTTTTTTTTAAAGCATGTCATAAAAAATGGGTATGTAGAGGGAACTATTTGCTAAGAGAAACTGAAAAGATGGCAGCACATACAATGTATGAACTTAGGTTGAATTCTTTAGATAAAAACAAGAGCTCAAAAAGACATCCTTGGCATATATGGGGAAATCTGAGTATAGACTGAATATTAGATGCTAGCAAGGATGTTCATTTCCTTAGGCATGCTAATGGTATTATACTTATATAACAGGTGGTTGAAGAATTTAAGGGTGAAAATATTAACACTATCTGAAACTTATTTTCAAACATTTCAGAAAACAAATAGGTGTGTATTCATTTAGAGAAATATATAAAACAAATATAGCAGAATGTTAGTTATTAAATCTGTGCAGTATGAATACAGTTTCCATTGTATTCATGTTTCAACTCTTCTGGTTGTTTGAAAAAATTCATAATGAAAAGTTGAGGATATAAAAGAAAACAACAGCATTGGATATTGAACGGGCTCAAAGATAGCAAACACTGGTACAAATGGAGAAGCAGTGGTTATAAAGAAAAGAGAGATTGCTAAAAGTTTTGTGAGGACTAGGCAGTGGGCACTAGATTGTCCACTAGAGACAAACCAGAGTGACATTTATTTATTTATTTTTTCTTTACTGGGTATATAATATAGTCTTATAAAATGAACAAAAACTTTCTAAAGTCATCCAGAATTTTAAACAGGTTCAAGATCCTTGCTATCCCATTGATCATCTAGAAAATAGGAAGCTCATGAGATTAAATTCAGTTGTAAGAATGCAAGAAATATAAATTCCTTGATATTTCTCAAACAACCTGATTTCTATTTCAGCTTCCTTTTGTTCTTTTTCTCCCCAAGTTGCATGTATATTCCAGGAGCTCTTGAAATAGCAGTCCATACTCTCCATCAGAAGAGGCTGGCCATGGCTTCTTCACCCTCCACTGAGATGTACGTAATCTGTCTGTTCCTGGTTCTCCTCCAGCAGTAGTTGTTCCTTTGACATCCCTCACCCTCATGCATAGGCATGTCCAACTTGTCCAACCGTCTTCTAGTTATTTCCCCGCTCCTTCTGAGGGCTCAGAGAACATGATGGTGCTCTATGTTATGACCCCATGGGGCCCCTGAATGTATAATAGAGCTAGATAAGGCCATGTTCCCCAGTGACCTTTCTACTCATTTCTGTCGTACACCCCAGGATCATGCTGGTTAAAGCCATAACTCTGGGACCTCTACCATGTTTGCATAAGATTTAGTTCCCCTGATGTGAATTCTTTTATTTCCTTTCACCACTTGGTGGCGTTCATGAAATGCAGGGCACAGGTCCTTTCTCAGGGACCTGGATGACCCCATCTAAACTCTCTTGGATTTTCTTCCTCTTCTTCCCCACCCTCCCCCAGCTAGGGAAAGCTTTATCTGCTTTTGGAGATAAGACAAAATCATTTGGAATGCTTAGAGTATCCTCCCAAATCTTTTGTTTATGTCCGAAGTTCTAGACTTTTAAAACTCAGAAATAAATAATTGCTCTTTTTTTAAAATTAAAATATAATGTATTATTAGCCCCAGGGGTACAGGTCTGTGAATCACCAGGTTTACACACTTCACAGCACTCACCATAGCACATACCTCCCCAATGTTCATAACCCCACCATCCTCTCCCTACTCCCCTCCCCCCAGGAACCCTTAGTTTGTTTTGTGAGATTAAGGGTCTCTTATGGTTTGTCTCCCTCCCGATCCCATCTTGTTTCAATTAAATAATTACTCTTGTTCTCTGGATTCTACTGGGTCATCACTTCCATAAGGTTAAGTGTAGTCAAACCCAGATGCTAGCTTAATTAGATGAAGAAAAACAATATAACAGGCATATGGCTAAACTAAGCCCTTTGGTTTTTTTGTTTGTTTTGTTTTGTTTTGTCTTTAAATTGTTCTTTCCTGTAAATTTATGGGTATTTTATTTAATTTTTTAAAAGATTTTATTTATTTATTCATGAGAGAAAGACAGAGAGGTGGAGGGGGAAGCAGGCTCCCCAATGAGCAAGGAGCCCAATCCCAGACTTGATCTTGATGCAGGATCACCTGAGCTGAAGGCAGATGCTTAACTGACTGAGCATCCACGTGCCCCTAAGCCCTTTCTTTTAAATATCAACACAATATAAACTGTATTTATAAAAACACTATCATTTACTTACCTATGATTCTGCGAGAGGACCATCCTCCAATAAACATTTTATAATTCAGAGTGTACCAATTCTTTCTAATCACTTTTGATATCAGGCTTTTGTGTGGAAACAAAATGAATTCTCTTAACAGAGGGCAATCCAATGCAAATATAATGCAAAGTGTACACAAAATTTTAAATTTTCTAGTAGCTACGTTAAAAAAGTGAGAAGAGGGGCACCTGGGTGGCTCAGTGCTTAAGCCTCTGCCTTCAGCTCAGGTCATGATCTTGGAGTCCTGGGATCGAGTCCCGCATCGGGCTCTCTGCTCTGCGGGGAGCCTGCTTCCTCCTCTCTCTCTGCCTCTGCCTGCCTCTCTGCCTCTCTGTGATCTCTCTCTGTCAAATAAATAAAATCTTTAAAAAAAAAAAAAAGTGAGAAGAAACAGGTGTAAATCACGTGATAGTTGTTTCATTTAACTATGTCCAAAATATCATTTCAATGTGTAATCAATAGCAAACATTTAATATTTTACATTTTTATGCTAAATCTTTGAAACCCAGTGTATATATTTACAGTATGTATCGACTTGCATTTAGCCACATTTCAAGTGCTAAATATGGTAGCTACAGTATTGAATGGTGTGACCTAGCATTGGTTTTCAGTATATAACAAAATATCACTTATTTTTTTAAGTGGATTAAAGGCTTCCTGATGTTTATAATATTTTCTTTATTTGATTCATGGGGTCAAACAAATGATAATAAAAATGTCTGTGTATCACACATAGAAACCATAATCCTCTATCTTGGAAAATTATGCTTTTAGGTTTATGCAATTTGTTTCTTATTATTTTTGTGTTTATCTGTAGTATGTGTGGTTTGTTAGGAGTGATAAATAACAATTGTAACTAAAGTCTGTAAATACATAGGGTCATTTTTGATCAGATGATGGAACTTCCTGGAAGAGAACACTAGGTAGGGGGAAGAGACAGAAAATGTCAAGAGTAGGAGAAGCAGAAGATATTTTGAAAGCTGGATTTTAAAAATTTTGACTAGTGCTTCCTGATGACACTTAGCTGCAGGGCAGGATCAGTGATAGTTTTTGTGAAAACTGGAAGAAAGCCTAGCAACCAGGAAGGTTCAAGTGAAAAATTCAGTATTCAAAAAGGAAATGAAATATGTAAGGAAATATGGCATTGCCATTTTTAATGTAGTGGAGATGTGGGGATACAAGTGAAGGGCTCTCTGGATAGTGCATCCCTAATGCTCCTGTAGTGTTTTCCACATGTCTTAGGAACATAACATTTTTATATCAAAGAACACAACAGAAGTGCAACTTGTTGAAACCTGGAACAACAGTGAGATACTAAGTAACTAGAACATAGGTTTTATGAATGGAATTCTTTATATGCATTGATCAAAAGCCAGAAGTATGTCACTCAACATAATTTTTCCCACATTTGATTTACATTACAGTCATTCTCAACATAATGGTCCCCACAAAATTCTGGAATTTGTGTTTTTTGAAAATATCCTGTGTTCTGCATCTATCAGTTTTTAAATTCCTGGTTAATTATGGTGATCTCTTCCATTGGCACTGATACTTGATGACTAGGCCATTCTTATAAATATAACCAATGTCTAAATAGCTCCTTAAACACAATTACTTTATAACTAAAATGGTGGCTTAGTAGTCATACGGTATGCAGCTAAGAATCACACTGGGAACCAGCAGGTCAGTTTAGTCCTTTCTAAAACCTCTAGGTTGTTCAGTCATTTATAAAGAGCTGATCTGATTAGTTATATAAAATTACTTGTAGAGTCATTCTGTTTTTAAATCCAGCACTATATAAAGTTCCTGTACTTAATGCATCAAGTATTAAAAATTATAAATTTAAGAGCACTTGAGTAGCTCAGTTGGTTAAGTGTCTGCCTTCAGCTCAGGTCATGATCCCAGGTTCCTGGGATCGGGTCCCACATCGGGCACCTTGCCCAACGGGGAGTCTGTCTTTCCCTCTGCCCTTGCTCACGTGTGTGTGCTTACACACACACTCTCTCACTCACTCTGTCTCCCAAATAAATAAGATCTTAAAAAAAAAATTATAAATTTGAGCCAAAAGCTTCTTGTCTTAAAGAGGTATAGGAAATTAATTTTAAGAGGACCTGGCTGGCTCACTTGCTAAAGTGTATAACTTTTGATTTCAGGGTTGTGAGTGTAAGCCCTAGGTTGGGTGTGGAGTCTACTTAAAAAAAAATGTGTATATATTTATATATTTTATACTGTATATAAATATAATATTTTTATAATATATACCATATATATACACATATATGTATATATATCTATATCTATATATATATATATATATATATATATATATATCACAAAATTGGGGAAATTTTGATTCCATTTAACTTGGGCAGACCTCTAACAATCTGGACAAATTGCCCAGGGAGTTTTAAAGATATAAAAGGGGGAAAAATCTGAAAAGAATCCGACATTCGTTTTTTGAGAGTTGGTGTAACTTAATCTCTTTCAGTTAAAGAACACGTCTGTGACTCTTTCCCAGTAAGGGATCTCATAAAATTTGGAAAATATCATTTGAAGTTATGTTCTAACTCCCTAAGAGCACTCTTTTAAGAAAGCATAATGAAAGCTTTAGATTTCAGGGCATAAATACAGTTTGAAATGGCTACTAAGGTATATTTGTTATATTTATTATTTCCTTTAAATAAAGAACTCGTGTGGCTGCCCAAGATTTATCAAAGTGATGGATGCCAAGAAGATAATCTGTGGTCTTAATTACTAAGTTCCCAAACCATAAAGAATGATACTAGGAACAGAGGGTAAAATCGCTGCTTTGATCACATGGAATAATCATCATAGAATCTTTACTGTCATACAAATGCATCTCTATGAGGAATGGTGGTTTTGTTTTGTTTTGTTTTGTTGTATACATAATACACAACAAAACATTGTTTAGGGTTTGTTCAGATAATTAAAAGCCCAAGCTAATGTTTAACTCTAGTAGTATTGAGAAGTACTCTGTACTTAAAAATAATCAGCAGGACCAATAGATGATAATCTGAGGTATCTCCCTTGTGAAGTTCTATAGTCATTTGAAGATTTTTCAAATTTGGAAGAGGAATGAAGTTTTCATTTCAGCTTAGGAAAATCTTGTGTTTTTGAAACCAGTATCTATAACTTCAACTCTGAGCCAGTAAGTCTTGAATCTGTACCTAAAGCTTGAGTTTCTCCCTTTGAAGGGACAGATACATAGACCCAACTCATCTCTGAACACCTCCACCTGGTTATCCCAAAAACATCTCAAACTAAACATGTCTAAAATGGAGACATTGTTATCTATCCTTATCCTCATCTTTTTGTGTCACTTATCCCGGTAGATGATGGCATCACTCCTTCAGTCTCCCAGGGCAAAAACAACTGGAGATATTTTAAATGGCTCTTTATCATCCACATTCAGTCTTTTCAAAAGTTATGTAACAAAATAGTGGTCGGTAGGGAATTGAAATCGTTTCCTGTGTCTGTAAGTAATCAAAAGAGTAAGGCATTATGGTGAGGACCACTTCGACTTTCTTTAGGTAAGACCCTCAGTTTTTCCCAAGTACAAGAGAAGGTACTTTGGTGGTCTTTATCAGCTAGAGGCACAAGAATGACCTGGGAGAAGAAAAAGGTCATCATCTTCTGGGACAGGCAGAATGGTAACCCTCCCATTCAACTTTCATTTCTCTCTATAAAGGAGAATATTCAACCCTTCTGTCTTTCTCCTACAAGATTACAGGTTTCAAAACCTCCCTTTCTGTGTCACACTGAGTGGGGACTGGTAAACATGCTTGCCTGAAAGTTGTTGAGCCATCAAACTGGTGGACCTGATGGTGTTGGGTGTGAAGAAAGGGTCAAGAGAGAACAGGGCAGCAATAACGGGGAGCACGGGGATGCATTTCCCATACAAGGATGTGTGAGTCTATATCTCCCTTGTTTAGACTGGAGACTGTGGCTTATGTCATACTTCCGGCTCCATCACTACCACTCCACAAAAATCCAGGGGCATTCCGCCGTTTAGGGATCCTTGTCAACAGGAAAAGCTATGGGATGAATAGATCACCTACTGGGAATCTTGGAGGGAAGGAAGAACTGCCTAATCGCCAAGCCAGATCTGCCAGGTCAGAAGACCCCAAGGGATAACCTTGTAACATCCTCTAGATAAAAACAAATGTACCCACAAAAGAGGGCTGATATTTGGAAGTCTGTTTGCAGATAGTTTTGCCCTGAAAAGTAGTAGCTAAGACAAGGAGGTAAGTGTGCCTGTCAGTAGCAGCTTGTGTTGTTCAGGTAAGCCAGTGCCACCCCCCCCGCCCAACATTCTATCATTGCTAGGTGGAGGACTGGAGGGTATAAGAGGAGGTAAAGTAGAGGGAGGGAAACAAAAAGAACTGACCAAGAGCCCCTTCCCACAAGTCTTGTCTGTACTAAGGGAGGAGAATTTTGAATAACAGAAAAAGCGTTTTTAAGAACACTAGTGAGCAAAATATTATGACATTATACTGAGATGTTATGAAAAGAGTCTGCTTCTCAGAAGAAAAAGAAAGTCTATAATTAGAAGGAGTTTGGGAAAGATAAAACTGTCCCATGTTTAACATCAGGATGAGCAGACTTCTCAATCAAAACAATGCATGAATATCTGAGCTCCTAAATATTTTCTAGATCGACTCTTAGCGTTCTTGCCCTGTTAAAACTACCACCGGCCAAGTTCTGCAAGATCACCTCTGACCCTCGCTGTTACGCTAGTTATTTTTTCTTCCTTCCAGGCTGCAGTCTTTCCCCAATTTTTGCAGCACCTTTTTTTCTCTATCTTTTCTCACTTACAAATCTGATTGTCACTCTTCAATTGCTCTCATTTACAGCAAATCAAATTTTATTCATTTTGGATGACATCCAAGCCACTTGATGATCTTGCTTCCTGCTTACCCATTCATCTTTATCTGTTGCTCAAAATTTATACAAATGAAAACCTGAATGCCTAAGAAGCTGGCCGTGAACATTCCTTTCTTTCTTGGCATATACACGTTTGAGTGGACTTTTTCTCGTTGCTTGGAATGCATGAAAGTCCTGCTAGGTAATTCACCAGTTTTCAAGAATGACCTGAATGCTAACTTGCCCTGAAGACTTCTTCCATTTTTGCAGGCTGACTCAAATGTACTTCTCATAGGTTCCCTCTGAACTCTGTACACATCATTAAAACTCCTTCATTGATTCATTGCAATTGTTTGCTATTGTGCAGTAGTAAAAATTAACAACTTGTTTCATAAAGATTCACAATAGGATTTTTCCCTTAGCTCTTAATATTAGGAAAAGTCATGCTTCTCTTGAATAATATGTTGGACTTTAATGTAAGGACACCTAATACTATACCTGTCTTTAGAGGAATATACTACCCTAGGTGCTAGAGCACCTAGCAAATAGTAGCAGATTAGTTTATTTTTCTTGAATGAATAAATAAATGATGACATATTGCTCTTGCTTTGGTCAGTGGGAAACTCAAAGCTAAATTTATGGCCCGTCATTAGCAATCACACAGGACTTCATGGCATGGGATTAGCATATTAACCTTAATTTTGGTTTTACCTTATTTTTCTATACGTTTTTGTTCTTTATTATATGTATAACCTCATCAGTTTTTCTTTTTAGAATGTATATATGCCTCATTTTCCTTCCAAAAGCAAAATAGGGTTTAATCATAAGTTGTGATTATATTCATGATTTAATGAAAAAAAAGAATGGATGTAAATATAAAACCAACAAAGTTTTGGCAGAGTTTAGTAAAAAATATCATTGAATTTAGTTTGCTTTTAGACATAGTTACAGTGGAAAACAAGAAAGCTTACCAATCATTTTTTAATTCACTTTTACTATTCCATATGTCTAAACTTACATAGTCTAAACTGTAGATATGATTGCTTCTTTTAAAAAGATGTAGCTGATTTTATCAGACTTTAAGCAAAATATGTTTCAGTGACAGGCATGAAATGATCAGAAAGATCATATCACCCTAGTTTTACTATACTAGATAGGTTTTTCCATAAGCACATCCTTGATGAATATCTAAAATTATAATGAACTTTTCTATTTTGAATTTCCCCAGTGATAAAGGAAATGTTTATAATGGAGGGACTGTTCCAGACTCCCTATGTGTGGTTCTTGTTAGGTTATCTGTATCTTCCATTCCTTAGCCCTTATATAGAAAAATGTTTGCTAATACTACAGAGAGAGAAAGTTTGTGCTTTAGGAAAAAAACCGAACAGATCCCAAGCCATGATTCTTAGTGCTATTTTTGTACATATATATATATATATATATATATATACACACACACACACACACACGCACATACACACCCCCCACACATACACACATACGTACACATATGTACATGTACATACATGTATGTATATAACTGAAGTATAGACACACAATGTTACATTAGTTTCAGATGTATGGCATAGTGATTCAACATCACTCTAGGTTATACTGTGCTCACCACACAAGTGGTGTAGATTATGTGTTACTTGAATCCTGATGAAAAAGAAAAATTAAATTATAATATTATTGAGGTTTCTAGTATAAAAAGAAATGCACGTGGGCATGATTCAGCCAAAATGTACTTATGTGTCACATGACATTTAATTTCTCGACACAGAAGATAATGACACAAATGAGGTTACTGAATGGTTGGGGACTTCCCCAAGGGCTCCCTAATTAATATATGGCTGAAACAATGGGTTAGGGACCATGGGATGAAATGTATCCTGAAATAAACGAACAGTTATGAGCCAGATATGGATTTGAAACCATTGCCACCCACTAGCAGCATGGCCTTGACAAGTTGCTTACCCTGAGGATCTGTAATTGGTGATAATTACACCTACCTCTTAGTGTTGTGAGAATCAATGGAATTGCATATCAGAGATAGAAAACATGCTAAATAAATGTTTTTAAATATATCAGCAGATAATTGATTAGTGAAAAGTTCTAACATGGCTTTTAATGAAGATTATAGGGATTAATATAAATTATTATCTAGCACATAAGTACTAATAAATATTAAGTAATATATTATTATTTTATTATTATTATTAAGCTTGTAAACAATAATTATTATTAAGGTCTCTAAATAAACATAGCTGTTGGTATTATTGTTGTTATTATTATTATCATTTTACCAAGTTCGAATTTCAGTTCTTAGCTCTAAATTACTTATTATCCTGATTAGAAATTAAAATTATCCAGCCTGTCCAGAATAAAACAATCTCTCTTCAAAGTGAGAGCCAAGAAGAGGCAAGTCTTTTGTGTTCTCCTCTCTGACCTGGCAAACCTACTTGAATTCCACATCTTGCCTGTTCTTTCCTTGCTTGTTTTTCTAGCGTCCCATACAGTACTTCATGAAAAACTGCCCATGAACCTGGCTACTTTGCTAAACTTGTCTCCCTAATTGGAGCCAGCAGTAGCCCCTGCTCCCCTTCTGCTGGCCAGGGGCTATTTCCTCGCTTTAGGAGAGATTTGACACTGCCATTTCCAATTCACAAACCCACATGTCACTGTCACTGACCTGGTTTTGATCTTTGAAGCACCTCTTCCTAAACTGGTATCCCTGCTTTTAAGGAAGGGAGACCTGGTGCCTCCATCACATGTTATTAACCTGAGGAGAAACACAAATCCTGCCGTGACAGATGTGGCTTGTGACCTAAGCATGCTTTTGTCTCCAAGAGTCCGGTATAGACACACAGTCTGACGGTGACAGCCCCATGTGCTGACTGGCATGGCATGCACAGGAAACTATCTGGACAAAGGGCTGAATCTGCTTCAAATTAGGCAAGCAGAAATACAGTAAGATGATTGCACTGTGATTAAATAACTGAAAACTATTTATCAACTCAATAAGTTGTCACACCATCTGTCACATAAATGAGACAGTAAAACAGATTTGGCCTATAACACAGTCTGATGAAATGCAAACTGGATCAGATGATTCCTCTTTAGATCCCCTGTTTTTATTACCTTTGTGGAATGAACTTCCGACTTTTAGTAGTCACTCATCAGACTCAGTCCTCGTTGTGAGGTCCTTGTGTTTTTGCTCTTTCGTTTTCTGAAATCGTATTTCAGGAAGCACAGCTTGAAGACTGTACCAAAGTCTGTTGTCTTTCCATTCATTTTAAGAATCAATGAAACTTTAATAATAGCTATGATTTGTTGAGGAATTGTTAGGTACCAGCCTGAAGGTTTATGTTTTTGTTTGGTTTGTTTTTTTTGTTTATTTATTTGTTTGTTTTTGCCCATCACATGTACTTTTGAGAGTTTTAGGTAGGTTTTTTTAATCCTCACTTCAGGGATCCAAAAGTTTTGCCTAAGAAAAATTAAATAATGTACTCAAGGTCACATGAAACTTGAGTGAAAGCTTTGGAATTTAGGATCTAAAGACTAGTTTGCATCACCTACTCTTCATTTGGACCCAGTTCAACTTAAAAAAAATCATGAGGACCATCAGCCAAATGTTTAACCAACTGAGCCACCCAGGTGCCCCCATCAGCCAAATGTTGAGAGGAATTCAGAGTAAGGATAAGGCAGATTCAGGTTGGGAGGTGCAATTGATAAGGCAGTCAGTTATTAAAAGTGAAGTAGGTTCAGTTCCTACTGGACTGCATCAAGCCAGTAAAATATAACTAAGTCATATAAAACATAACTATGTAAGCCCTATGGAGAAATTCTAGAAGTGTGCCACACAAGGAGCTGTGATATAGCCTGTACCTTAATGAGATTTTTGGAAAACAGGCTTTCAGCTAACCAGATAACTTGTATTCTGATCTTACAGCTTTAGCTGGAGCATAGGTAATTTTCCCAACATTTTGAGCTATATACACATACAGAGTCAGTTATCAATTTGTTTTGACCAATCTTTTAAAGATTGATTGTTTAAAATCAATCTTTTAAAGATTGTTTAAAATCAATCTTTTAAAGATTTTATTCATTTATTTGACAGAGATCACAAGTAGGCAGAGACGCAGGCAGAGAGAGAGGAGGAAGCAGGCTCCCCGCTGAGCAGAGAGCCTGATGTGGGGCTCGATCCCAGGACTTTGGGATCATGACCTGAGCCAAAGGCAGAGGCTTTAACCCACTGAGCCACCCAGGCACCCCCAAATCCGCTCTTCTTTGCCTTGTAATCCCTCTCTCCTTTGCCAGCCGGCACAGTGCCATATTGGGAGCTTCTGGACGTGAGGCATGCTGCAGGAGGAAGGGCTGTCTCTTTCCTGCTCTGGTGCTTTCTCTCTCACTCCAAACGTTCAGCTGTTAGTGGACAGATTTGTGCCAGCAAGTGGGTGAGTGGGCAGCTCCCTTGCTACTGGTGTGATGGGGTTCTGTAGCACACCCTCTTCCAAACAGTGTCACCAGTATAGCCATGGGCATCTTTCCAGGGAGTGTCACCAGCTGGCAGCTTCTCAACACAACTGTCTGGTACCTCCACTGTGTGGTTTCCTTCTTCACAGCTTCTGTCTGCAGCCCTCAACACACTCCACCATGCAGTGGGCACAGCCACACTCTCTTCAGAGAAGTCTGGATCCCAGCCTTGGGCAGGGAAGGTGAGGGGCAGTTCTTCCAAGTTAGTTTCTTCTCAGCCCCAGAGCTAGAAGCTCTTCTCTCTGTTATCCCTGCACTTGTTATCTTGAAAGCCTGAGTACAGCCTCCTCTGGAAATCCCTTTAGGCCCCTCATGTCATTACCTCTGTTCTCTCAAGTTCTACTAACAACTCATTTAAACCTCTCAAATTCTTCTTTGCTCTTTCTCTCTTATATTTTAGGTCTAATAAATATGGATTGTTTCACACCACTCAGAATATGAATGAGACCATACTATTTACTTCTCACATTAAATTAGAATTATGTTCTAGAAACACAGAACAGGTCTAGATTAGCAAGAAGTCCGGAGTCATATTCTTGATGTCACCTACTTGCCAACCTAGATCATCCAGGAAAATTAGTCCAGAAGATAGGTTCTGAGTCTTGCCCTCTCGAGAGGTGACAATTTGGTGCTTACCCTTTGTACAGAGCAGATAAGCAAAAGCATACCAGCAGCAGAAACAGAGCATAGCAGGATGAGGAAAGTTCACTTTTTTCTCATTTTTTCATATTTTTTTAATCTGAAAATATAGAGTAAAAGGTATTTGAATTTTAGCACACATTCAAGTTTTACATTTTATGGTTTAGTGCTGACTTTGATTTACATACGCGGTAAGCAGATGAGAGTTTTTTAATCTTTTCAGAGCTCTGAACCCTCAGGGACCTGCCTGGGAAGAACTCTGGCATGTCAATCTGCCCCTGACATCACCTGCTGGTTTAGTGCCACTGCTGAGTTGTTGGGATCTTCCTTCCTCTGCCGATTGCTATTGTTTCACGTTGGGTCCCTGCCTGGGCCAGCCTGGTCTTTGGAAGGAGGGTGGCTTTGAGCATGATTTCATTTTCTCATTACCAGCTTGGTTATGACTCACCCTTTTGCTCAGCTTCCTGAGGCCAGAGCTCTAATGCCACTCCATCTGGGTGTACCCACACAGCCATCCTTATCTGAGGCCTTTCCACATCAGAGCCTCTGAATCCAAGTAGGACCAAATACTCACCCCCACAGAACCTGCAAACTATGTCTTCCATCCCCTGAGAGATCATCCAACACAAAGGGTTCCTTCTTCACTGATGATTCATTTGCAAACCGTGATGGTCACTAGAAAAGACTGAAAGGGAGCCTCGCTCCCTTCTGGGAGAATGAGTCACTGCCCCATTTCTTCCAATCAAGTCATTCTTTCCAAGGATGACGTAGAACCTCTTGCAGCAGTAGCAACACACACACCCCCTCTGAATGGTCATCTTAATATTTTTTATGACACCTTATCTTTTCTACTAGACTCAAAATTCCAAATATGAGCTCAGTGCCTAATTTATTTCTGTCCTTCCTGCAATACATAAAGTAATACTTTTGTATGTGGTAAGTGAATGAGGTGTTTGTTGATTGAGAGAGTGAATGAGCTGCGTTATTTTTAATTCCAAGAAATTGGGCAAATAACATAAATCACATAATTAACATTTTCATTTAAAAATAGTCTATCATTGAGAGTAACAGAAAAGGAACTCAGAAATTGCTTTCCTAATAATTAGAGACTAGTTATAACCAGTCATTCGAAAAACATTTATTAGGCACCTATGATGTGCTTAGAAATATGTTAGTTTCTAGGGTCACAAAAGTAAGTAAAATGCCAGTTCTCAAGGAGTCCATTGCCTAAGAAGGAAAGCCAGCACATACATGAATATTTATTTTTCAATAACTTCGATAACAGTGAATAGAAAGTACTGGGGATGCAGAGAACAGTTATGTGGCACCTTGTAATTTCCCCAATATAACACTGGGTGTGCTCTAGGGTAGTGTAACTTACAGATATTTCAGACAAATATCACTTTAAAAGATGACATAGCACTGCTTTCAATTTTATGACTCCAAAGAATTAAAGGCTTTATTTAGGGGCTTCAAAATAATTTTTTCCTGGGATTCCTGGGTGGCTCAGTCAGTTAGGCATCTGCCTTCAGCTCAGGTCATGATCCCAGGGTCCTAGGATCCATCCCCACACTGCTGAACAGGGAGCCCTCTTCTCCCTCTCCCTCTGCCTGCTGCTCCCCTGCTGTGCTCTCTCTCAATCTGACAAGTAAATAAAATCTTTAAAACAAACAAAAAACAAAATAATTTTTTCTTTGGAAGTGCCATTTTAAAAAGGCTTAATTGGATAAATAAAAATTAGGACAAAATGATGACCAATATGTTTGTATCCATTTGAACACCCATTACTATAAAAATGTGTAAGAATATGATAATTATTAAGAAAGTCGTTTTATTTCTAAATGCTTTAGAATTGAAATTTATATAGAGAGAACTGATTTTGTAATTCTGCATTTTTTAAAGGTTTTATTTATTTATTTGACAGAGAGACAGTGAGAGAGAGAGCACAAGCTGGGGAATCAGAAGGAGAAGCAGACTCCCCACTGAGTAGGGAGCTTGATGTAGGGCTCAATCCCAGGACCGTGGGATAATGACCTGAGCTGAAGGCAGCTGCTTACCGACTGAGCCACCCAGGCAACTCGGACATTTGCATTTTTATGGAGTAGCAAAACTTACCACTATTCAGCTCCCATCTTGATGGTTAATATATTTCCTTTAGAATATAAAGGTATATAAGATAAAAGACATATATGATTGTACTGTAGTTCCATTTGGTTGTCAGATAAGCATCCATGGTAGGAAGAGTAATGCCCACCACCAAAATGCCCACCACCTAAAATGCCCACCACCTAGTTTCCAGAACCAGTGCACATGTTACCTTCCATGAGAAAGGGGAATTAAGACTGTAGATGGAAACTAAGTTGTCAATCAGCTGCCCTTAAAACAGGGAGAGTGTCCTGGATCCACTGGAAGGAAAAAGACCAGTATAATCACAAAGATCCTTCTAACTGGAAGAGATGGAAGAGTCAGGGAGGTGCAGTCCAAGAAGGACTTAGACTGTCTGGGCTTTGAAGGTGGAGGAAGGGGCCCCAAGCCAAGGAATGTGGGCAGCCTTAGAAGTAGGACAAGTCAAGGAAACAGATTCCCCTAGAGCATCCATAAGGAACACCATCCTGCTGACACCTTGATTTTAGCCCAGTGAGACCCATGTCACCATTTAACTATAAGATAATAAATTTAGGTTGTTTTAAGCTACTAAGACTGTGATACCTAGCGACAGCAGTAATAGAAAATAATGCAGAATTTCAAAGCTAACAAAGGTAAAATCATATCTTTGATCTTTCTTTCACCTGCTGCTCCTCTGGTCTTTCTCACTTAGGAAATGCTCCTGCTGTCCTCCAGCCGCAAGCCTGTGAATCTTGGAACCATCCTCATCTGCAGGAATTCTGGTCCAATCAACCTTCTAAAAACATCCAGAGTTGAAACAGGTTTCACCTTTTCCACCTCTACTGGGTTGGTTATAACCATTATTTCCTCAAAGATTGCAGAACCGATTCTGGTCTTGCTGCTTCCACCGGCCCCATCATACATGCTTGCTCACATTGCAGTCAGAATGATCTCTTGGTGCCACTCTGCACAGATTCTTACCATGCGTTTCCACCTTAAGGGAACAAAGCAGTTTCCACCATGGCTTACCATGGTCTCTGTAACGTGGCGCCAGAAACCTCCCAATCTCATCCTTCACCTCTTCACCCTTTCTCTCCAAGTATGTCTTGCTGAAGTACTTTCCCTCCCTGGTGCAACTCTCTGCCCAGATTTCCAGCCACAGGACTGGTTCCACTTCTTTCTTCTGATTTTCCTGGATGCCCCTTCTAGAGTAGCCCACCTCCCTCCACTAGCACTCAGTGTCTCCTTGTCCCATTTCATGTTCTTCTTGGTGCTTACCACCATTTTACCTATTATACTATCTACGTCCCCATTTGAATGCTGTTGAAAATAGAGATGTAATTCTTCTCCTCTTTCTCTCTTTTCTTTCTTTCTTTTTTGCAATTGTTCACTACTGTACCTTCCTCATCCAAATTAGTGTCTGAGTCCCAGATATTTGTTGACAGAAGGAGTAACTGATGTTTAAGTCTCTATCATGTTGTTCATTTGCTCAGTATGTAGTCTTCAGTCAACTCCTTTATGAAACTCAAGGCAATTACATTAGACACACTAGATGAATAGATTACTTTCATTCATGGAAGGACATCATGGCAATCATAGGAGACATTTAAAATCTAGCCACAAAAGAAGCCCAAGGTTCAAATTATGTCAAAGCATGGACTCTGGGATCAGGCTGTCTGGAGTCAAGCCTGTGTTATCTTGGGTAAAAACTTCCCTGTGCCTCATTTCTCATCTATAAAATAATAGTTGTAGCAGTCTACTTTATAATGTGTTGTTATAAGTATTAACCAAGTTAGAACTTGTATAATGCTTAGAATGGTGTCTGACATGTGATTAAGGTCTACTTGATAGTTCTGCTAACAAATAACCCTCCTATTCCATTTACATGTGTATTTCAGAACTTAGCAAAAAAGAGAAAATTTCCTGAGTTCTTTTTTTTTAAAAGATTTTATTTATTTATTCATTTGACAGACAGAGATCACAAGTAGGCAGAGAGGCAGGCAGAGATAGAGAGAGAGAGGAGGAAGCAGGCTCCCCACTGAGCAGAGAGCCTGATGCGGGACTCGATCCCAGGACTTTGGGATCATGACCTGAGCCGAAGGCAGAGGCTTTAACCCACTGAGCCACCCAGGTGCCCCTCCTGAGTTTTTTTTTTTTTTGAAGTGTAACATTGAAATTAAACCCGATAAAGATACATACTGAAGATCAAACCATAGAATAATTACATTTTTTAAAATAAATGTAAAAATAACATAGATAAAATATGAATGAATGGCAGTGTATTTAAGGAATGTTACAGAATAGGGAAACATGATCCAAATGTGGAAAACAAGAATGATTCAATAGTGCAGGAGAAAAAAATACCTTAATTGATGATGAGGGGGACGTTTGACAAAATTTGATTTCAATCCTTAAATGATTGGGAAAAATATTCAACAGTTTCTAATTACTTTTTTTTTTTTCCAAATTTCCTGACACATATGCCACATTTTATTCTAAAAACCAGACTAGAAATAGGGACCATGTCAGTTGGAAACATTGGGTTTAACATAATAAAAATAAAATAGTATTTTTTTTAAATTTAAATAAGCAATATTCAATCAGCACTATTACACAATTCTAGAAATAAAAAGTACTGTTTATTTCATCTTGATGAAAGAATCTAGACAAAATTTTCTGGGCTTTCCAATTTGAACTTTCAAACAAAATTCACTTTAAATCTGTAGTAAATATTATCATTACTATGTAAGTAGTGTTTTTACTCAAATTATATTGCAATGCCTAGGATAAGGGTTTAGGTGCAATATAATAATCAAATTCATTCTTTTTGGTGTTTTTAAAAAATTTTTTGCTTCATTCTTGCTACTGGAAAGGTCTTAGTCATGGTTGAAGATTAAGTTTAACTTAATTTTGCTGTGATTATTGAAAATCACTCAGCATTATTCTCTTAACTATTTTAATTAAGTCCATTTCCCCCAAATTATAGAAGTAGCACATGCTCCTTTAGGACAATTTAACAAGAAAGGAAATGTTGTTAAACTGCCCCAAGATCACCTCTCCATTTCTATTCCATGGCCATTCTCCATGCTGACTGCTTATCCATTGGCCATTCCCTCTGAGACCTCTCTGATGGAATGTGAATTTTATGTAGTCCACCTGCACAAGAGAAAACTAACCCCTCCCCAATCCCCTGGAGTCTGTATAATTGGTGTAAGGAAGGGTTTTCAAATCTTTGGTCTCAGGGTCCTCGTTACACTCCTCAAATTAATAAGCTTTCCAAAGAGTTTTTATTCATCTGGGTCATATCTGTTGATAAACACCATTTTAGAAATTGAAGCAGAAATTTAAAGAAATTATCAATCATTTTAAAATAGCAATAATAAACCCATTATAAATTAACAAAAATAAGTTCTTTTTATGAAAAATGGGTCTCAAGGGACCTGCAGAGGTCTCCTTACTGCACTTTGAAAATTGCTGGTCTAAGGTCATTTATCTATTTGATGACTGAGGGGCTTAAAAACAAAATTGGCATTTGGCATTCCCACTGGATTTGGGTCATAAATGGCAATATTACCTAACACTGGCCCGTGAATCTTGAGAAGGATTTCACTTAGGTCTTCTGAGAAATTGGTTTTCCCTCTCATGGTAAACCTGGCAGAAAATGTCATCTCTCAGGGTGCCTGGGTGGCTCAGTCAGTTAAGTGTCTAAGTTCAGCTCAGGTCATGATCTCAAGGTCCTGGGCTCAAGGCCTGCATCTGGCTCTGTGTTCGGCCAGGAGTCTGCTTGTCCCTCCCTTTGCCTGCTTCTGTGCTCTCTCTCTCTCTCTCAAATAAATAAATTCTTAAAAAAAAAAAAAGAAAGAAAAAGAAAAAGAAAATGCCATCTCTCTCTCTCTTTCTCTTTCTGTTGTGACATGCAAAGGGTGGCCATAGTTCCCAGGCTTCTTGGGAGTGTTCTGGTTCGTACCTGTTGTCCTGGAGTGAGTATTAATAGCACCGTTTTTCAACTCTCCAAAGTTCACCTATTTAAGTGATGAAGTAGACAGACACCTAAGCGTGAAGATAGGAGATAAAGAATTTCAAGAGCTATTTTGCCAGTATGAAAAAAGCAGAAAGAAGACAGAATTAGTGCTCAAAACGTTCAGAGAAAGAAGCCAAATAAATCAGAGAGTACAGCCAGAGAGACACTGCCCCAAAATCATCCCAGGGCTTGATTTCTAGAACAGATTCCTTTCTAATCTCTTTTCTCAGTTTCAAAATCAATTTGAATTGAAATTGCTTAGAGTTGCAGCTGAAGGCAACCTAACGACATGCTTCTATCATCTAACGTGACGAGATAGTGGTTTGGTGTGGATTCTGCCACCTTTCCCCATGGTTCATTAAGAATGTACTTACATGTTTCACATGAAAGGTTTTGGTTAAAGTTTGGTTTTATAAGAATGGAATTACTATATGCATATTAAAAATAATTTAATACAAATGTCCAAACTTCTGGGTCTGTAGATACATATCTGACACCTTTTTCATAATTCATAGAGTTTCATCACAGAAATGTACCAGCCTTTTCCCCTTTGTTCTTGGTCATATAGATTGTTTCAGGTTCTGCCACTTTTAATAATATTTAAATAATGATTTTAATGCACACATCCTTTGTACGTTGCTTTTATTATGATAAAAGAGATTTCTGTATCTTTGATTTCTTGATCAAAGGGAAGATGAGGATTATTATTCTTACAGGTGATAGAAAGCTTTTAGATGGAGAAGCTATGTAATAAAGACCCCCAGGATATACTAGAAGGAGCAGTGATCTAAAGTCAGTGTACTTCTTCCTCTGAGGGTAAAGTTGGGGAAGGAAAGAGGTTTGGGAACTCTTTAATTGGCATCCCCAGTTTTACCCAATATTTTGGAGGGAGAGTATGAATGGAGAATAAAGAGGGATTTAGCCCCTTCATTTCAGGAATGATTTTTCTCCCTTGGCATGTCAAGGGAATCACACAATTGATCAGTGTCTGTATGAAATATAAATTACTCAATTAATTACATATATATCATATTTTATTTAAAATGACAATGGACATTTTGTCAGTACCTAGAAAATTGATTTTAGAAATCATGATAGTAGGTAGAAGATTAAACTCTTGAAAGCTGTTTTCCTTAATTATAAGACATTAAAGAAGATGTAAGTTTAATAGTGCCTCATTCATGGCACAAAACTAATTTCTTTTGAGTCTCTGATGTTGTCCACCCATATAACTATGTATAAATGAGAAAAAGGCAATAATAAACTGAATATTAGATTGTTTTTCTGTTATTATTCATGCAAAAAAATACTATGTTCTGGATTTTATAGCAATGTCCACTTTATAAAATGAATAGTTTTAAATCTTTCTTTCTCTTTAGTTCTCTCTTTGTGGTCCTTGAAGTATGGAGTAAAGGTTGTGAGAACCAGGCAGAAGAAATTGGAAATAGAAGTTATACTTACAATAAATATTCACCAATTCCTTTAATTATTTTCTAATTAAAGGGTTTAAGTGGTATGCATAATCACCAATTCATTCACTACTCAGAGTTCCAACACTTCAGAGTTTTCATTCTTTAGATTTTGCAGGGGTATAAAACCACAGAGAAGTTATTTTTTAGGTTGTCTTTTTAAACTGAGATATGATGGACATATTACATTAGTTTAAGATGTACAACATAATGATTTAACATTTTCATATGTTTCAAAATGATCTTTGCAATAAATCTAGTTAACATTACCACAGAGTTACATTTTTTTTCTGGTGATGAGAGCTTTTAAGATCAATTGTCTTAGCACTTTTAAACATACATTATTATTAACTATATTTACATTACATCTCCTATTTTTATAATATATACCATATATATACACATATATGTATATATATCTATATATATATATATATATATATATATATATATATATATATATATATATATATATATATATATATCACAAAATTGGGGAAATTTTGATTCCATTTAACTTGGGCAGACCTCTAACAATCTGGACAAATTGCCCAGGGAGTTTTAAAGATATAAAAGGGGGAAAAATCTGAAAAGAATCCGACATTCGTTTTTTGAGAGTTGGTGTAACTTAATCTCTTTCAGTTAAAGAACACGTCTGTGACTCTTTCCCAGTAAGGGATCTCATAAAATTTGGAAAATATCATTTGAAGTTATGTTCTAACTCCCTAAGAGCACTCTTTTAAGAAAGCATAATGAAAGCTTTAGATTTCAGGGCATAAATACAGTTTGAAATGGCTACTAAGGTATATTTGTTATATTTATTATTTTCTTTAAATAAAGAACTCGTGTGGCTGCCCAAGATTTATCAAAGTGATGGATGCCAAGAAGATAATCTGTGGTCTTAATTACTAAGTTCCCAAACCATAAAGAATGATACTAGGAACAGAGGGTAAAATCGCTGCTTTGATCACATGGAATAATCATCATAGAATCTTTACTGTCATACAAATGCATCTCTATGAGGAATGGTGGTTTTGTTTTGTTTTGTTTTGTTGTATACATAATACACAACAAAACATTGTTTAGGGTTTGTTCAGATAATTAAAAGCCCAAGCTAATGTTTAACTCTAGTAGTATTGAGAAGTACTCTGTACTTAAAAATAATCAGCAGGACCAATAGATGATAATCTGAGGTATCTCCCTTGTGAAGTTCTATAGTCATTTGAAGATTTTTCAAATTTGGAAGAGGAATGAAGTTTTCATTTCAGCTTAGGAAAATCTTGTGTTTTTGAAACCAGTATCTATAACTTCAACTCTGAGCCAGTAAGTCTTGAATCTGTACCTAAAGCTTGAGTTTCTCCCTTTGAAGGGACAGATACATAGACCCAACTCATCTCTGAACACCTCCACCTGGTTATCCCAAAAACATCTCAAACTAAACATGTCTAAAATGGAGACATTGTTATCTATCCTTATCCTCATCTTTTTGTGTCACTTATCCCGGTAGATGATGGCATCACTCCTTCAGTCTCCCAGGGCAAAAACAACTGGAGATATTTTAAATGGCTCTTTATCATCCACATTCAGTCTTTTCAAAAGTTATGTAACAAAATAGTGGTCGGTAGGGAATTGAAATCGTTTCCTGTGTCTGTAAGTAATCAAAAGAGTAAGGCATTATGGTGAGGACCACTTCGACTTTCTTTAGGTAAGACCCTCAGTTTTTCCCAAGTACAAGAGAAGGTACTTTGGTGGTCTTTATCAGCTAGAGGCACAAGAATGACCTGGGAGAAGAAAAAGGTCATCATCTTCTGGGACAGGCAGAATGGTAACCCTCCCATTCAACTTTCATTTCTCTCTATAAAGGAGAATATTCAACCCTTCTGTCTTTCTCCTACAAGATTACAGGTTTCAAAACCTCCCTTTCTGTGTCACACTGAGTGGGGACTGGTAAACATGCTTGCCTGAAAGTTGTTGAGCCATCAAACTGGTGGACCTGATGGTGTTGGGTGTGAAGAAAGGGTCAAGAGAGAACAGGGCAGCAATAACGGGGAGCACGGGGATGCATTTCCCATACAAGGATGTGTGAGTCTATATCTCCCTTGTTTAGACTGGAGACTGTGGCTTATGTCATACTTCCGGCTCCATCACTACCACTCCACAAAAATCCAGGGGCATTCCGCCGTTTAGGGATCCTTGTCAACAGGAAAAGCTATGGGATGAATAGATCACCTACTGGGAATCTTGGAGGGAAGGAAGAACTGCCTAATCGCCAAGCCAGATCTGCCAGGTCAGAAGACCCCAAGGGATAACCTTGTAACATCCTCTAGATAAAAACAAATGTACCCACAAAAGAGGGCTGATATTTGGAAGTCTGTTTGCAGATAGTTTTGCCCTGAAAAGTAGTAGCTAAGACAAGGAGGTAAGTGTGCCTGTCAGTAGCAGCTTGTGTTGTTCAGGTAAGCCAGTGCCACCCCCCCCGCCCAACATTCTATCATTGCTAGGTGGAGGACTGGAGGGTATAAGAGGAGGTAAAGTAGAGGGAGGGAAACAAAAAGAACTGACCAAGAGCCCCTTCCCACAAGTCTTGTCTGTACTAAGGGAGGAGAATTTTGAATAACAGAAAAAGCGTTTTTAAGAACACTAGTGAGCAAAATATTATGACATTATACTGAGATGTTATGAAAAGAGTCTGCTTCTCAGAAGAAAAAGAAAGTCTATAATTAGAAGGAGTTTGGGAAAGATAAAACTGTCCCATGTTTAACATCAGGATGAGCAGACTTCTCAATCAAAACAATGCATGAATATCTGAGCTCCTAAATATTTTCTAGATCGACTCTTAGCGTTCTTGCCCTGTTAAAACTACCACCGGCCAAGTTCTGCAAGATCACCTCTGACCCTCGCTGTTACGCTAGTTATTTTTTCTTCCTTCCAGGCTGCAGTCTTTCCCCAATTTTTGCAGCACCTTTTTTTCTCTATCTTTTCTCACTTACAAATCTGATTGTCACTCTTCAATTGCTCTCATTTACAGCAAATCAAATTTTATTCATTTTGGATGACATCCAAGCCACTTGATGATCTTGCTTCCTGCTTACCCATTCATCTTTATCTGTTGCTCAAAATTTATACAAATGAAAACCTGAATGCCTAAGAAGCTGGCCGTGAACATTCCTTTCTTTCTTGGCATATACACGTTTGAGTGGACTTTTTCTCGTTGCTTGGAATGCATGAAAGTCCTGCTAGGTAATTCACCAGTTTTCAAGAATGACCTGAATGCTAACTTGCCCTGAAGACTTCTTCCATTTTTGCAGGCTGACTCAAATGTACTTCTCATAGGTTCCCTCTGAACTCTGTACACATCATTAAAACTCCTTCATTGATTCATTGCAATTGTTTGCTATTGTGCAGTAGTAAAAATTAACAACTTGTTTCATAAAGATTCACAATAGGATTTTTCCCTTAGCTCTTAATATTAGGAAAAGTCATGCTTCTCTTGAATAATATGTTGGACTTTAATGTAAGGACACCTAATACTATACCTGTCTTTAGAGGAATATACTACCCTAGGTGCTAGAGCACCTAGCAAATAGTAGCAGATTAGTTTATTTTTCTTGAATGAATAAATAAATGATGACATATTGCTCTTGCTTTGGTCAGTGGGAAACTCAAAGCTAAATTTATGGCCCGTCATTAGCAATCACACAGGACTTCATGGCATGGGATTAGCATATTAACCTTAATTTTGGTTTTACCTTATTTTTCTATACGTTTTTGTTCTTTATTATATGTATAACCTCATCAGTTTTTCTTTTTAGAATGTATATATGCCTCATTTTCCTTCCAAAAGCAAAATAGGGTTTAATCATAAGTTGTGATTATATTCATTATTTAATGAAAAAAAAGAATGGATGTAAATATAAAACCAACAAAGTTTTGGCAGAGTTTAGTAAAAAATATCATTGAATTTAGTTTGCTTTTAGACATAGTTACAGTGGAAAACAAGAAAGCTTACCAATCATTTTTTAATTCACTTTTACTATTCCATATGTCTAAACTTACATAGTCTAAACTGTAGATATGATTGCTTCTTTTAAAAAGATGTAGCTGATTTTATCAGACTTTAAGCAAAATATGTTTCAGTGACAGGCATGAAATGATCAGAAAGATCATATCACCCTAGTTTTACTATACTAGATAGGTTTTTCCATAAGCACATCCTTGATGAATATCTAAAATTATAATGAACTTTTCTATTTTGAATTTCCCCAGTGATAAAGGAAATGTTTATAATGGAGGGACTGTTCCAGACTCCCTATGTGTGGTTCTTGTTAGGTTATCTGTATCTTCCATTCCTTAGCCCTTATATAGAAAAATGTTTGCTAATACTACAGAGAGAGAAAGTTTGTGCTTTAGGAAAAAAACCGAACAGATCCCAAGCCATGATTCTTAGTGCTATTTTTGTACATATATATATATATATATATATATATATATATACACACACACACACACACACACGCACATACACACCCCCCACACATACACACATACGTACACATATGTACATGTACATACATGTATGTATATAACTGAAGTATAGACACACAATGTTACATTAGTTTCAGATGTATGGCATAGTGATTCAACATCACTCTAGGTTATACTGTGCTCACCACACAAGTGGTGTAGATTATGTGTTACTTGAATCCTGATGAAAAAGAAAAATTAAATTATAATATTATTGAGGTTTCTAGTATAAAAAGAAATGCACGTGGGCATGATTCAGCCAAAATGTACTTATGTGTCACATGACATTTAATTTCTCGACACAGAAGATAATGACACAAATGAGGTTACTGAATGGTTGGGGACTTCCCCAAGGGCTCCCTAATTAATATATGGCTGAAACAATGGGTTAGGGACCATGGGATGAAATGTATCCTGAAATAAACGAACAGTTATGAGCCAGATATGGATTTGAAACCATTGCCACCCACTAGCAGCATGGCCTTGACAAGTTGCTTACCCTGAGGATCTGTAATTGGTGATAATTACACCTACCTCTTAGTGTTGTGAGAATCAATGGAATTGCATATCAGAGATAGAAAACATGCTAAATAAATGTTTTTAAATATATCAGCAGATAATTGATTAGTGAAAAGTTCTAACATGGCTTTTAATGAAGATTATAGGGATTAATATAAATTATTATCTAGCACATAAGTACTAATAAATATTAAGTAATATATTATTATTTTATTATTATTATTAAGCTTGTAAACAATAATTATTAAGGTCTCTAAATAAACATAGCTGTTGGTATTATTGTTGTTATTATTATTATCATTTTACCAAGTTCGAATTTCAGTTCTTAGCTCTAAATTACTTATTATCCTGATTAGAAATTAAAATTATCCAGCCTGTCCAGAATAAAACAATCTCTCTTCAAAGTGAGAGCCAAGAAGAGGCAAGTCTTTTGTGTTCTCCTCTCTGACCTGGCAAACCTACTTGAATTCCACATCTTGCCTGTTCTTTCCTTGCTTGTTTTTCTAGCGTCCCATACAGTACTTCATGAAAAACTGCCCATGAACCTGGCTACTTTGCTAAACTTGTCTCCCTAATTGGAGCCAGCAGTAGCCCCTGCTCCCCTTCTGCTGGCCAGGGGCTATTTCCTCGCTTTAGGAGAGATTTGACACTGCCATTTCCAATTCACAAACCCACATGTCACTGTCACTGACCTGGTTTTGATCTTTGAAGCACCTCTTCCTAAACTGGTATCCCTGCTTTTAAGGAAGGGAGACCTGGTGCCTCCATCACATGTTATTAACCTGAGGAGAAACACAAATCCTGCCGTGACAGATGTGGCTTGTGACCTAAGCATGCTTTTGTCTCCAAGAGTCCGGTATAGACACACAGTCTGACGGTGACAGCCCCATGTGCTGACTGGCATGGCATGCACAGGAAACTATCTGGACAAAGGGCTGAATCTGCTTCAAATTAGGCAAGCAGAAATACAGTAAGATGATTGCACTGTGATTAAATAACTGAAAACTATTTATCAACTCAATAAGTTGTCACACCATCTGTCACATAAATGAGACAGTAAAACAGATTTGGCCTATAACACAGTCTGATGAAATGCAAACTGGATCAGATGATTCCTCTTTAGATCCCCTGTTTTTATTACCTTTGTGGAATGAACTTCCGACTTTTAGTAGTCACTCATCAGACTCAGTCCTCGTTGTGAGGTCCTTGTGTTTTTGCTCTTTCATTTTCTGAAATCGTATTTCAGGAAGCACAGCTTGAAGACTGTACCAAAGTCTGTTGTCTTTCCATTCATTTTAAGAATCAATGAAACTTTAATAATAGCTATGATTTGTTGAGGAATTGTTAGGTACCAGCCTGAAGGTTTATGTTTTTGTTTGGTTTGTTTTTTTTGTTTATTTATTTGTTTGTTTTTGCCCATCACATGTACTTTTGAGAGTTTTAGGTAGGTTTTTTTAATCCTCACTTCAGGGATCCAAAAGTTTTGCCTAAGAAAAATTAAATAATGTACTCAAGGTCACATGAAACTTGAGTGAAAGCTTTGGAATTTAGGATCTAAAGACTAGTTTGCATCACCTACTCTTCATTTGGACCCAGTTCAACTTAAAAAAAATCATGAGGACCATCAGCCAAATGTTTAACCAACTGAGCCACCCAGGTGCCCCCATCAGCCAAATGTTGAGAGGAATTCAGAGTAAGGATAAGGCAGATTCAGGTTGGGAGGTGCAATTGATAAGGCAGTCAGTTATTAAAAGTGAAGTAGGTTCAGTTCCTACTGGACTGCATCAAGCCAGTAAAATATAACTAAGTCATATAAAACATAACTATGTAAGCCCTATGGAGAAATTCTAGAAGTGTGCCACACAAGGAGCTGTGATATAGCCTGTACCTTAATGAGATTTTTGGAAAACAGGCTTTCAGCTAACCAGATAACTTGTATTCTGATCTTACAGCTTTAGCTGGAGCATAGGTAATTTTCCCAACATTTTGAGCTATATACACATACAGAGTCAGTTATCAATTTGTTTTGACCAATCTTTTAAAGATTGATTGTTTAAAATCAATCTTTTAAAGATTGTTTAAAATCAATCTTTTAAAGATTTTATTCATTTATTTGACAGAGATCACAAGTAGGCAGAGACGCAGGCAGAGAGAGAGGAGGAAGCAGGCTCCCCGCTGAGCAGAGAGCCTGATGTGGGGCTCGATCCCAGGACTTTGGGATCATGACCTGAGCCAAAGGCAGAGGCTTTAACCCACTGAGCCACCCAGGCACCCCCAAATCCGCTCTTCTTTGCCTTGTAATCCCTCTCTCCTTTGCCAGCCGGCACAGTGCCATATTGGGAGCTTCTGGACGTGAGGCATGCTGCAGGAGGAAGGGCTGTCTCTTTCCTGCTCTGGTGCTTTCTCTCTCACTCCAAACGTTCAGCTGTTAGTGGACAGATTTGTGCCAGCAAGTGGGTGAGTGGGCAGCTCCCTTGCTACTGGTGTGATGGGGTTCTGTAGCACACCCTCTTCCAAACAGTGTCACCAGTATAGCCATGGGCATCTTTCCAGGGAGTGTCACCAGCTGGCAGCTTCTCAACACAACTGTCTGGTACCTCCACTGTGTGGTTTCCTTCTTCACAGCTTCTGTCTGCAGCCCTCAACACACTCCACCATGCAGTGGGCACAGCCACACTCTCTTCAGAGAAGTCTGGATCCCAGCCTTGGGCAGGGAAGGTGAGGGGCAGTTCTTCCAAGTTAGTTTCTTCTCAGCCCCAGAGCTAGAAGCTCTTCTCTCTGTTATCCCTGCACTTGTTATCTTGAAAGCCTGAGTACAGCCTCCTCTGGAAATCCCTTTAGGCCCCTCATGTCATTACCTCTGTTCTCTCAAGTTCTACTAACAACTCATTTAAACCTCTCAAATTCTTCTTTGCTCTTTCTCTCTTATATTTTAGGTCTAATAAATATGGATTGTTTCACACCACTCAGAATATGAATGAGACCATACTATTTACTTCTCACATTAAATTAGAATTATGTTCTAGAAACACAGAACAGGTCTAGATTAGCAAGAAGTCCGGAGTCATATTCTTGATGTCACCTACTTGCCAACCTAGATCATCCAGGAAAATTAGTCCAGAAGATAGGTTCTGAGTCTTGCCCTCTCGAGAGGTGACAATTTGGTGCTTACCCTTTGTACAGAGCAGATAAGCAAAAGCATACCAGCAGCAGAAACAGAGCATAGCAGGATGAGGAAAGTTCACTTTTTTCTCATTTTTTCATATTTTTTTAATCTGAAAATATAGAGTAAAAGGTATTTGAATTTTAGCACACATTCAAGTTTTACATTTTATGGTTTAGTGCTGACTTTGATTTACATACGCGGTAAGCAGATGAGAGTTTTTTAATCTTTTCAGAGCTCTGAACCCTCAGGGACCTGCCTGGGAAGAACTCTGGCATGTCAATCTGCCCCTGACATCACCTGCTGGTTTAGTGCCACTGCTGAGTTGTTGGGATCTTCCTTCCTCTGCCGATTGCTATTGTTTCACGTTGGGTCCCTGCCTGGGCCAGCCTGGTCTTTGGAAGGAGGGTGGCTTTGAGCATGATTTCATTTTCTCATTACCAGCTTGGTTATGACTCACCCTTTTGCTCAGCTTCCTGAGGCCAGAGCTCTAATGCCACTCCATCTGGGTGTACCCACACAGCCATCCTTATCTGAGGCCTTTCCACATCAGAGCCTCTGAATCCAAGTAGGACCAAATACTCACCCCCACAGAACCTGCAAACTATGTCTTCCATCCCCTGAGAGATCATCCAACACAAAGGGTTCCTTCTTCACTGATGATTCATTTGCAAACCGTGATGGTCACTAGAAAAGACTGAAAGGGAGCCTCGCTCCCTTCTGGGAGAATGAGTCACTGCCCCATTTCTTCCAATCAAGTCATTCTTTCCAAGGATGACGTAGAACCTCTTGCAGCAGTAGCAACACACACACCCCCTCTGAATGGTCATCTTAATATTTTTTATGACACCTTATCTTTTCTACTAGACTCAAAATTCCAAATATGAGCTCAGTGCCTAATTTATTTCTGTCCTTCCTGCAATACATAAAGTAATACTTTTGTATGTGGTAAGTGAATGAGGTGTTTGTTGATTGAGAGAGTGAATGAGCTGCGTTATTTTTAATTCCAAGAAATTGGGCAAATAACATAAATCACATAATTAACATTTTCATTTAAAAATAGTCTATCATTGAGAGTAACAGAAAAGGAACTCAGAAATTGCTTTCCTAATAATTAGAGACTAGTTATAACCAGTCATTCGAAAAACATTTATTAGGCACCTATGATGTGCTTAGAAATATGTTAGTTTCTAGGGTCACAAAAGTAAGTAAAATGCCAGTTCTCAAGGAGTCCATTGCCTAAGAAGGAAAGCCAGCACATACATGAATATTTATTTTTCAATAACTTCGATAACAGTGAATAGAAAGTACTGGGGATGCAGAGAACAGTTATGTGGCACCTTGTAATTTCCCCAATATAACACTGGGTGTGCTCTAGGGTAGTGTAACTTACAGATATTTCAGACAAATATCACTTTAAAAGATGACATAGCACTGCTTTCAATTTTATGACTCCAAAGAATTAAAGGCTTTATTTAGGGGCTTCAAAATAATTTTTTCCTGGGATTCCTGGGTGGCTCAGTCAGTTAGGCATCTGCCTTCAGCTCAGGTCATGATCCCAGGGTCCTAGGATCCATCCCCACACTGCTGAACAGGGAGCCCTCTTCTCCCTCTCCCTCTGCCTGCTGCTCCCCTGCTGTGCTCTCTCTCAATCTGACAAGTAAATAAAATCTTTAAAACAAACAAAAAACAAAATAATTTTTTCTTTGGAAGTGCCATTTTAAAAAGGCTTAATTGGATAAATAAAAATTAGGACAAAATGATGACCAATATGTTTGTATCCATTTGAACACCCATTACTATAAAAATGTGTAAGAATATGATAATTATTAAGAAAGTCGTTTTATTTCTAAATGCTTTAGAATTGAAATTTATATAGAGAGAACTGATTTTGTAATTCTGCATTTTTTAAAGGTTTTATTTATTTATTTGACAGAGAGACAGTGAGAGAGAGAGCACAAGCTGGGGAATCAGAAGGAGAAGCAGACTCCCCACTGAGTAGGGAGCTTGATGTAGGGCTCAATCCCAGGACCGTGGGATAATGACCTGAGCTGAAGGCAGCTGCTTACCGACTGAGCCACCCAGGCAACTCGGACATTTGCATTTTTATGGAGTAGCAAAACTTACCACTATTCAGCTCCCATCTTGATGGTTAATATATTTCCTTTAGAATATAAAGGTATATAAGATAAAAGACATATATGATTGTACTGTAGTTCCATTTGGTTGTCAGATAAGCATCCATGGTAGGAAGAGTAATGCCCACCACCAAAATGCCCACCACCTAAAATGCCCACCACCTAGTTTCCAGAACCAGTGCACATGTTACCTTCCATGAGAAAGGGGAATTAAGACTGTAGATGGAAACTAAGTTGTCAATCAGCTGCCCTTAAAACAGGGAGAGTGTCCTGGATCCACTGGAAGGAAAAAGACCAGTATAATCACAAAGATCCTTCTAACTGGAAGAGATGGAAGAGTCAGGGAGGTGCAGTCCAAGAAGGACTTAGACTGTCTGGGCTTTGAAGGTGGAGGAAGGGGCCCCAAGCCAAGGAATGTGGGCAGCCTTAGAAGTAGGACAAGTCAAGGAAACAGATTCCCCTAGAGCATCCATAAGGAACACCATCCTGCTGACACCTTGATTTTAGCCCAGTGAGACCCATGTCACCATTTAACTATAAGATAATAAATTTAGGTTGTTTTAAGCTACTAAGACTGTGATACCTAGCGACAGCAGTAATAGAAAATAATGCAGAATTTCAAAGCTAACAAAGGTAAAATCATATCTTTGATCTTTCTTTCACCTGCTGCTCCTCTGGTCTTTCTCACTTAGGAAATGCTCCTGCTGTCCTCCAGCCGCAAGCCTGTGAATCTTGGAACCATCCTCATCTGCAGGAATTCTGGTCCAATCAACCTTCTAAAAACATCCAGAGTTGAAACAGGTTTCACCTTTTCCACCTCTACTGGGTTGGTTATAACCATTATTTCCTCAAAGATTGCAGAACCGATTCTGGTCTTGCTGCTTCCACCGGCCCCATCATACATGCTTGCTCACATTGCAGTCAGAATGATCTCTTGGTGCCACTCTGCACAGATTCTTACCATGCGTTTCCACCTTAAGGGAACAAAGCAGTTTCCACCATGGCTTACCATGGTCTCTGTAACGTGGCGCCAGAAACCTCCCAATCTCATCCTTCACCTCTTCACCCTTTCTCTCCAAGTATGTCTTGCTGAAGTACTTTCCCTCCCTGGTGCAACTCTCTGCCCAGATTTCCAGCCACAGGACTGGTTCCACTTCTTTCTTCTGATTTTCCTGGATGCCCCTTCTAGAGTAGCCCACCTCCCTCCACTAGCACTCAGTGTCTCCTTGTCCCATTTCATGTTCTTCTTGGTGCTTACCACCATTTTACCTATTATACTATCTACGTCCCCATTTGAATGCTGTTGAAAATAGAGATGTAATTCTTCTCCTCTTTCTCTCTTTTCTTTCTTTCTTTTTTGCAATTGTTCACTACTGTACCTTCCTCATCCAAATTAGTGTCTGAGTCCCAGATATTTGTTGACAGAAGGAGTAACTGATGTTTAAGTCTCTATCATGTTGTTCATTTGCTCAGTATGTAGTCTTCAGTCAACTCCTTTATGAAACTCAAGGCAATTACATTAGACACACTAGATGAATAGATTACTTTCATTCATGGAAGGACATCATGGCAATCATAGGAGACATTTAAAATCTAGCCACAAAAGAAGCCCAAGGTTCAAATTATGTCAAAGCATGGACTCTGGGATCAGGCTGTCTGGAGTCAAGCCTGTGTTATCTTGGGTAAAAACTTCCCTGTGCCTCATTTCTCATCTATAAAATAATAGTTGTAGCAGTCTACTTTATAATGTGTTGTTATAAGTATTAACCAAGTTAGAACTTGTATAATGCTTAGAATGGTGTCTGACATGTGATTAAGGTCTACTTGATAGTTCTGCTAACAAATAACCCTCCTATTCCATTTACATGTGTATTTCAGAACTTAGCAAAAAAGAGAAAATTTCCTGAGTTCTTTTTTTTTAAAAGATTTTATTTATTTATTCATTTGACAGACAGAGATCACAAGTAGGCAGAGAGGCAGGCAGAGATAGAGAGAGAGAGGAGGAAGCAGGCTCCCCACTGAGCAGAGAGCCTGATGCGGGACTCGATCCCAGGACTTTGGGATCATGACCTGAGCCGAAGGCAGAGGCTTTAACCCACTGAGCCACCCAGGTGCCCCTCCTGAGTTTTTTTTTTTTTTGAAGTGTAACATTGAAATTAAACCCGATAAAGATACATACTGAAGATCAAACCATAGAATAATTACATTTTTTAAAATAAATGTAAAAATAACATAGATAAAATATGAATGAATGGCAGTGTATTTAAGGAATGTTACAGAATAGGGAAACATGATCCAAATGTGGAAAACAAGAATGATTCAATAGTGCAGGAGAAAAAAATACCTTAATTGATGATGAGGGGGACGTTTGACAAAATTTGATTTCAATCCTTAAATGATTGGGAAAAATATTCAACAGTTTCTAATTACTTTTTTTTTTTTCCAAATTTCCTGACACATATGCCACATTTTATTCTAAAAACCAGACTAGAAATAGGGACCATGTCAGTTGGAAACATTGGGTTTAACATAATAAAAATAAAATAGTATTTTTTTTAAATTTAAATAAGCAATATTCAATCAGCACTATTACACAATTCTAGAAATAAAAAGTACTGTTTATTTCATCTTGATGAAAGAATCTAGACAAAATTTTCTGGGCTTTCCAATTTGAACTTTCAAACAAAATTCACTTTAAATCTGTAGTAAATATTATCATTACTATGTAAGTAGTGTTTTTACTCAAATTATATTGCAATGCCTAGGATAAGGGTTTAGGTGCAATATAATAATCAAATTCATTCTTTTTGGTGTTTTTAAAAAATTTTTTGCTTCATTCTTGCTACTGGAAAGGTCTTAGTCATGGTTGAAGATTAAGTTTAACTTAATTTTGCTGTGATTATTGAAAATCACTCAGCATTATTCTCTTAACTATTTTAATTAAGTCCATTTCCCCCAAATTATAGAAGTAGCACATGCTCCTTTAGGACAATTTAACAAGAAAGGAAATGTTGTTAAACTGCCCCAAGATCACCTCTCCATTTCTATTCCATGGCCATTCTCCATGCTGACTGCTTATCCATTGGCCATTCCCTCTGAGACCTCTCTGATGGAATGTGAATTTTATGTAGTCCACCTGCACAAGAGAAAACTAACCCCTCCCCAATCCCCTGGAGTCTGTATAATTGGTGTAAGGAAGGGTTTTCAAATCTTTGGTCTCAGGGTCCTCGTTACACTCCTCAAATTAATAAGCTTTCCAAAGAGTTTTTATTCATCTGGGTCATATCTGTTGATAAACACCATTTTAGAAATTGAAGCAGAAATTTAAAGAAATTATCAATCATTTTAAAATAGCAATAATAAACCCATTATAAATTAACAAAAATAAGTTCTTTTTATGAAAAATGGGTCTCAAGGGACCTGCAGAGGTCTCCTTACTGCACTTTGAAAATTGCTGGTCTAAGGTCATTTATCTATTTGATGACTGAGGGGCTTAAAAACAAAATTGGCATTTGGCATTCCCACTGGATTTGGGTCATAAATGGCAATATTACCTAACACTGGCCCGTGAATCTTGAGAAGGATTTCACTTAGGTCTTCTGAGAAATTGGTTTTCCCTCTCATGGTAAACCTGGCAGAAAATGTCATCTCTCAGGGTGCCTGGGTGGCTCAGTCAGTTAAGTGTCTAAGTTCAGCTCAGGTCATGATCTCAAGGTCCTGGGCTCAAGGCCTGCATCTGGCTCTGTGTTCGGCCAGGAGTCTGCTTGTCCCTCCCTTTGCCTGCTTCTGTGCTCTCTCTCTCTCTCTCAAATAAATAAATTCTTAAAAAAAAAAAAAGAAAGAAAAAGAAAAAGAAAATGCCATCTCTCTCTCTCTTTCTCTTTCTGTTGTGACATGCAAAGGGTGGCCATAGTTCCCAGGCTTCTTGGGAGTGTTCTGGTTCGTACCTGTTGTCCTGGAGTGAGTATTAATAGCACCGTTTTTCAACTCTCCAAAGTTCACCTATTTAAGTGATGAAGTAGACAGACACCTAAGCGTGAAGATAGGAGATAAAGAATTTCAAGAGCTATTTTGCCAGTATGAAAAAAGCAGAAAGAAGACAGAATTAGTGCTCAAAACGTTCAGAGAAAGAAGCCAAATAAATCAGAGAGTACAGCCAGAGAGACACTGCCCCAAAATCATCCCAGGGCTTGATTTCTAGAACAGATTCCTTTCTAATCTCTTTTCTCAGTTTCAAAATCAATTTGAATTGAAATTGCTTAGAGTTGCAGCTGAAGGCAACCTAACGACATGCTTCTATCATCTAACGTGACGAGATAGTGGTTTGGTGTGGATTCTGCCACCTTTCCCCATGGTTCATTAAGAATGTACTTACATGTTTCACATGAAAGGTTTTGGTTAAAGTTTGGTTTTATAAGAATGGAATTACTATATGCATATTAAAAATAATTTAATACAAATGTCCAAACTTCTGGGTCTGTAGATACATATCTGACACCTTTTTCATAATTCATAGAGTTTCATCACAGAAATGTACCAGCCTTTTCCCCTTTGTTCTTGGTCATATAGATTGTTTCAGGTTCTGCCACTTTTAATAATATTTAAATAATGATTTTAATGCACACATCCTTTGTACGTTGCTTTTATTATGATAAAAGAGATTTCTGTATCTTTGATTTCTTGATCAAAGGGAAGATGAGGATTATTATTCTTACAGGTGATAGAAAGCTTTTAGATGGAGAAGCTATGTAATAAAGACCCCCAGGATATACTAGAAGGAGCAGTGATCTAAAGTCAGTGTACTTCTTCCTCTGAGGGTAAAGTTGGGGAAGGAAAGAGGTTTGGGAACTCTTTAATTGGCATCCCCAGTTTTACCCAATATTTTGGAGGGAGAGTATGAATGGAGAATAAAGAGGGATTTAGCCCCTTCATTTCAGGAATGATTTTTCTCCCTTGGCATGTCAAGGGAATCACACAATTGATCAGTGTCTGTATGAAATATAAATTACTCAATTAATTACATATATATCATATTTTATTTAAAATGACAATGGACATTTTGTCAGTACCTAGAAAATTGATTTTAGAAATCATGATAGTAGGTAGAAGATTAAACTCTTGAAAGCTGTTTTCCTTAATTATAAGACATTAAAGAAGATGTAAGTTTAATAGTGCCTCATTCATGGCACAAAACTAATTTCTTTTGAGTCTCTGATGTTGTCCACCCATATAACTATGTATAAATGAGAAAAAGGCAATAATAAACTGAATATTAGATTGTTTTTCTGTTATTATTCATGCAAAAAAATACTATGTTCTGGATTTTATAGCAATGTCCACTTTATAAAATGAATAGTTTTAAATCTTTCTTTCTCTTTAGTTCTCTCTTTGTGGTCCTTGAAGTATGGAGTAAAGGTTGTGAGAACCAGGCAGAAGAAATTGGAAATAGAAGTTATACTTACAATAAATATTCACCAATTCCTTTAATTATTTTCTAATTAAAGGGTTTAAGTGGTATGCATAATCACCAATTCATTCACTACTCAGAGTTCCAACACTTCAGAGTTTTCATTCTTTAGATTTTGCAGGGGTATAAAACCACAGAGAAGTTATTTTTTAGGTTGTCTTTTTAAACTGAGATATGATGGACATATTACATTAGTTTAAGATGTACAACATAATGATTTAACATTTTCATATGTTTCAAAATGATCTTTGCAATAAATCTAGTTAACATTACCACAGAGTTACATTTTTTTTCTGGTGATGAGAGCTTTTAAGATCAATTGTCTTAGCACTTTTAAACATACATTATTATTAACTATATTTACATTACATCTCCAGAACTCATTTGTTTTATAACTGGAGTTTTATAACTTTTGACCCCCTTCACCCTTTAACGCATCCCCTTATCACTGGCAAACACCAATCTGCTCTCTGTATCTCTATTTTTTGTTTAGATTCCACATATAACAGTGTAATAGACAAGAATAGTTACATGTATATTTTTGCTTTTTACACAGATGATAGTCTAGTACTAGAAGCATCATGCTTGTTCATACTTAATATTGTGTCATAGAATTCCAGTCCAGTTGCAATCCATATGTACATATAGAGCACAGTTTTTAGTTAATTAATGTATTTGTCTTACTATTTTAGTTTTATTTTATTTAGATTCAATTGATTAACATATAGTATATTATTAGTTTCAGAGGTAGAGTTCAGTGATTCATCACTTGTATATCAACACCCAGTGCTCATTACAACATGTGTTCTCCTTAAGGTCCATCACCCAGTTACCCCTCACCTCCACTCCCCTCCAGCAACCCTGAGTTTGTGTCCTGTGATTAAGAGTCTGTTATGCTTTGTCTCCCTCTCTGATTTCATCTTGTTTTATTTTTTCCTTTCTTCCCATGTAATCCTGTTTTGTTTCTTAAATTCCACATATGAGTGAAATCACGTTATTTGTCTTAATAATAACCTCTAGTTCCATCCACATTGTTGCAAATGGTAAGATTTCTTTTCTGATGACTGAGTAATATTCCATTGTATATACATACCACATCTTCTTTATCCATTCATCTGCTAGTGGACATCTTGGTTCTTTCCATAGTTTAGCTATTGTGGACATTACTGCTATAAATATTGAGGTGATGGGGCCCCTTCAGATCACCACATATTTATCTTTGGGGTATATACTCAATAGTGCAATTGCTGAGTTATGGGGTAGCTCTATTTTTAACTTCTTGAGGAACCTCCATACTGTTTTCCAGAGTGGCTGGACCAGCTTGCATTCCCATCAACAGTGTAAGAGGGTTCCTCTTTCTCTGCATCCCCACCAACACCTGTCATTTTCTGACTTGTTAATTTTAGGCATTCTGATTGGTGTGAGGTGGTATCTCATTGGGGTTTTGATCTGCATTATCTTTTTCAAATTTTAATTTCAATAGAGTTAGCATACAGGGTTATATTAGTTTCAGGTGTTTCGTATAGTGTAAGTGCACTCCTTCATTCCCATCACCTATTTTACGACCCCCCCAACACCCTCCCCTCTGGTAACCATCAGTTTGTTCTCTATGCTTAATTAATAATCTGTTTCTTGGCTCATTTCTTTTTGTCCCCCTTTGCTTATTTGTTTTATTTCTTAAATTCCACCCATGAGTGAAATCATATGGTATTTATCTGTGTCTGACTGACTTATTTTTATTTATTTATAATACTCTCTAGCTCCATCTGTGTCATCGCAAATGGCAAGATTTCATTCTTTTTAGTGGCTGAGAAATATTCCACTATACACACACATACATATAAAGTGGAATATTACTCAGCCATAAAAAATAATGATTTGTGTATATTGAACCACTCTTGCATAACCAGGAATAAAGCTACTACTTCATTGTGCTGAAAGATTTTTTTTTAATTTTTTTAATTTTTAAATTTTTAATTCACATATTGTTGGATTCTGTTTGCTAGTGTTTTGTTGAATATTTTTGCACCTATGTTCATCAAAGATATTGGCCTGTAGTTCTCTTTTTTTATGGTGTCTTTTCTAGTTTTGACATCAGGATAATGCTGGCCTCATAAAATTTGGAAGTTTTCCTTCTACTTCTACTTTTTGGAATAGTTGAGCAGAGTTTTCTCAGATGAGCCACATATACTCTATTTAACCATTCTCCTATTGTTATAAATCTACATTCTATTTCATTTGTTATAAATAACTGCAAGAAATATCTTTGCACATGTCCTATGCTTATGTAGGAAAATTCCTAGATGTCAAAGGTATATGAATTTTGACAATATTGCAAAATTGCTTTCTATAGAGATGGAAGCAGTTCCACTAATTGTGTGTGAGTAGTCTGCATGCCACAAAACATTTTAAGTCTTTTGCTTGAAAATCTGATTAAAAAAAAGTGGTACCTAATTTTCATTATGTTTGTCTAAATTAAATTGAGAATCATATATTTAAGAATTTTGTTCTTCCCTAATGACTGTTTATATCCTTTACTAATTTTTTTTTTTCTATTGAGGCATTGGCCGTTTTTAAAATTTTTGTTGCTCTTTCTGTAAAGTAATCAGCCCTTTATATGTAGTACTTATGGAAAATATGTTTTCTTAGCTTGTCATTTAGCTTTTTAATTTTATTATTCTTATTATAGATAATTTTAAATATTAAAGTCAATAATTTTTAATATTACAGGAAATAAAATTCATTTATTTTCTTCTATGGCCTGGATTTAATGCCAATCCTACAATGGTTAGTTCTTCAGTTTTTCTTTTTAAAACCTATATTTTCTCCTGGTTAATACTTTTATTTTTCTTGTTTAAATGCCTGATCCACCTGAAATGTATTTTGGTATGAGTGAAATTCAGATTGAATTGTTTTCTTCAACCCATTTTTTTTTTAATTATTTATTTATTTGACAGACAGAGATCTCAAGTAGGCAGAGAGAGGCAGGCAGAGAGAGAGGAAAGGAAGCAGGCTCCCCGCTGAGCAGAGAGCCCGATGCGGGGCTCAATCCCAGGACCCTGGGATCATGACCTGAGCCGAAGGCAGAGGCTTCAACCCACTGAGCCACCCAGGCGTCCCTCTTCAACCCATTTATTGATTAACCATCTGAAGACACAAAGAGGCAGTGCCACTTTGTTTTGCATAATTTATTTCACACAATAAATTATATACTGAAAAAATATATGTAAAATACATGTAAATATATATGTAAAATACATATGTAAAGATATATATGTAAAATTCATGTAAAAATACATGTAAAAATCCAAAATATGATGTCTTAGTAATCAGGCTAGTTTCCCCTATACTTCTTAATTTTTCAGAAGTTTCTGGCTATGTGTGAGTTCAGGATTCTTCTTCAGAGCAGCAAACTTGGTGTGTCCTGCAAAAGGATATTTGTGGGAAGGGTAGTGAGATTTAGAAAGTATTTAAGTAATCTAATATAATTCCATTTAAATTTATTTTAAAAAATTCAAACAAGAAAATATTTTTATTAAAAGGAGAAGATAAATTACTAGGGTGTAGAGAGGACATCAAATTATATAAATCTCTGCTCCCCAGCCCCCCCCCCAAACACATAACAACATCCTTATTCCAGTGGTATTCTCCGCAGAAGATCATTTTTTTTATTTGGGTGTTCAGTTATTGTTAATTGGGAAATGTGACATATTATCTGAATTTCTACAATGAAAGAAAATGGTGAGCATTTTTGTTCTTTTTTCCCATGTTTTCTGAACTAGTTTCCACTAATTAAGCAGCAATTTAGCTCCTTACACTTTGAAGTTTGGCTCATTACCTGGCTTCTGTATGTCAACAAAAGGCAACATCTAAAGCCCTCAGTATTGGGCCATCACTTTGGGGACTGCTAATTGAATGTAATTACTTTATTTTGTGCCAGGGTTCATACTTGTAACATTGCCTTGTAATAATTTAAATTGTCTGCATACAGCAAGGGGACTGTTTGACGCCAGAGTGGAGACGGCCAGGCAGCCACTTGGGTCTTGGAAGCAAAGTCAAAAGTAAGGAGACATTGTCATTTGCCTACCTACTCATTAGCTGCCCTCTCTGTCTGTCTGTTGTTTGGAGTGGACAGGATGTGTAGTGACTGAATCTTGCCCCTAAAAATAGCTGTGAAAACATGCATTTGGGATGTACAGTAATTGGTTGCTTAGTCGATCACAGATATTTTTAGACCTTGAGAAAAGGCAAGATATTTTTAAATCATGACCTTGCAATACCACATTACTTTCCTCTTGCTCTCTCCCTCTCTCTCTCTCTCTCTGTCTCTGAGTCTCTCTCTGTATAAAAGGAAATAGGAAGACAGAAGAATTGTAACAGAGCAAAGATCAAAAGGATAAAATGTTGGGTTATCCTTCATTATCTCATTTGAGGAATTTGAAGAACAGTGTGTCCTTAAAGAATAAAACCATGTATTTTTGCCATTTCACTGGTCTGATATTTTGACAGTCACCTTACTTTCAACAGGAAGCATCACCTGAACTTCACATTTTTAACTGCATGTTAGAAGGAAGTTTATTGTAGAAGGAGAAAATTATAAGCTTGAAACCCTTAACAAGCTCCGGAAGGGCCCTCTGACCCACACACTAGATGCATTCCCGGCTGAATTTTTGCCTCTATTTGGGTGATTAATCATATGGTGAATCTAGTCTCACTAGCTCTAATAATGGGGCTTACTTTTGGCTTTTTGTGGAGCAGGGAAATAAGAGCATCTTCCCTGAGTGTCACAATCCTTCCCTTTTGTTCATGGTGCCAGCAGGTCTAAAGCACTGGCAGTTAAAGCTAATGTGAACCTTTTATTCTCAAATTACATTTGAGTGTAGTAAGGAAAAAATGTTATCATTTTGAAGGAAAGGGTAAAGTGTACTCTAACGGAAAAAAAATCACTGAAAAAAACAAAATGACTTTGAATTGAATAAAATTAAGTGTAAATCTTTAGTTTACCTGAATCCCCTGTAATTATTTCTTCAAGATGATTGGAAGAATAAAATGACCACCAAAGTAATAAATGCCAATTCTTTCCTAATATGCATGTATTTAGTGTGTGTTTTATAAAGATATAATTCACATACTATAAAAGTCACCTTTGTAAAGTGTACAATTGAGTGGTTTCTAGCACATAAACAAAGTTGTATAGCTGTAATCACTAATTCCTCAACATTTTCATCACCCAAACGTGAAACTCCATACCCATTAGCAGTCACCCCAATCCACACCTTTCCCCACCCTGTCCTGGGACTCTGTGTTCTACCTTCTGTCTCTATGGAGTTGCCTAATCTGGACATTTCATATAAATGGAATTGTATAATATGTGGCCTTTTGTGACTGGCCTCGTTCACTCAGTATGTTTTGAAGGGATCATCCATATTGTAGCCTGACTCAGCACGTCATTCCTTCTCATGACTAAACAGTATTCCAGACTTTGGATAGACCGCATTTTGTGTATTCATTCATCACCTGGTGGGTATTTGGGTTGATTCTACTTTTTGGCTCTTTTGAATAATGCTGCTATGAGCATTCATATACAAAGTTTTATGTGAACATGGTATAGTATATAGCATATACAGTATAGTATATATCTAGAAATACTATTTTTATATACCTAGAAATAGTATTTCTAGGTATATGGGGCATATAGTATATGTATATGCCTAGAAATAGTATTGTTGGGGCATATGGATGCTCTCTTTTAATTTTTGAGAAACTTCTAGACAGTTTGCCGAAGTGGCTATACCATTTTACATTCCAAGCTGTAATCTATAAGTATTCCAATTTTTCTGCATCCTCGCCAACACATATAATTGCCCAATTTTTAAAATTTGAAGTAAATTAACATATAATGCATTATTGGTTTCAGAGGTTAGAGGTCAGAGATTCATCAGTCTTATATAGTACCCAGTGCTCATTATATCATGTGCCCTCCTTAATGTCTATCACCCAGTTACCTCATCCCCCCATCTATCGTTTTGATTATAGCCGTCCTAGTAGATATGAATTGGTATCTCATGGTTTTGATATGCATATCCCCAATGATTAATGACATTCTGCATCTTTTGCTGGATTTGATGGCTAATTCTTTGAAAAAAATGTCTATTACTGTACTTTTGCTCATTTTTAATTGGGCTATTTGTCCTTTATTGTAAAGTTTAAAAAGTTGGTTGTTTTGTTTTGTTTTGTTTTACATATTCTGGAAACTAACCACCATCAGATATATGATTTACAAGTATTTTCTCCCATTCTATAGGTTGTCTTTTCACATTCTTGAGAGTTTTTATCCATTTTATCAAATTTTTCTTTAGTTGCTGGTGTTTTAGTGTGTCATCTAAAAATAAGTATTGTCTAATCTTAGATTTGAAATATTTACTCTTATGTTTTCTTCTAAGAGTTTTATAACTTTCATCCTTACATGTAGGTTTTTTATTCCATTGTGAGTTGGTTTTTGAATATGCTGTGAGGTAAGAATCCAGCTTAATTCTTTTGCATGGGGATATCCAGTTATCCTAGTACCATTTGTTGAAAAGACTACTCTTTCCTACTGAACGCTCATTGCACTCTTGTCAAAAATAAAATAATGTCAAAAATAAAAAAAATAAAAAATAAAAAGATTTATCATAAAATAAACATTATTAGATAACCTGAATATCTCAGTCCAAACTGCTCTCGGGTAAAAAAGGAATTTTTTTTTAGTAACTTCCCAATGCATCCAAAAGCCAATTAACATGTGACAAGTTAATATTTTAGAATGCTAAATTGTTGTAGGAGTAGAGAATGCCATAAATTATTCAGACTTATATGACTAGAGGAGAATTTGTGTCAGAATACCTATGTTTTTCTTCAAGCTCTACTATTCACTGCTGATGATCTTGAACAAGGCGCTTTATCTTTCCAATCTTGTCTTTCGTCTTCATAATTTGTTCCTTGCAGCTGGAAGGGAGGAAAAGGGAAGTGGTAAGCACATGCCTTCCATGTAAACTCAATCTTAAGTACTGCCCACATCATTTCCATTCACATATAGTTACCTGGAACTTAGTTACAAGACCATGAGTAGCTGCAAGGGAGGCTGGGAAATAGTCTGGATTCTGGACATCTATGCTCTCAGCTAAAATTTGGAGGAATTATCTGTTGCCAGTGAGATAGCACTGCCATCCTGCTGTCAAACTTCTCAACTAAGTCCCATTAACCCTTTGCTTCATTTGCATGTCCAGTTGTATATTTCACAATCAAAAAGATTTTTGCATGTTTTCAATGACACACTTTTTGTGATTGCAACACTTTCTCAGAGCATGCAAATGATTTTCTCAGATGCTCCCAAACATTTTTTCCTTATTTTTAAATTTGAGTTTTATCAAAAACTGTAGGTACTTGATAATAAGTCAAACACTAGAGAAAAGTTTATAATAAAAAACCATGACCACTCCCTATGCCCACAGCCTGTAATTTGTTTCTGTTTTTAATTTTTGCTCTTGTAACTTACATACATACATGCTTGGATTTCTGTTTCCTGTTTTATCTCCTTTAGACAATACCTATTGATTCTCTGACATGGATAATAAAGATTTCCCTCACCTCTGTATCCCACTCCCCCGTGTACTCACTGATATCAATGTTTAATATTTGCTTTGTTATTTTTTTTATAAGATTTTTATTTATTTATTTGACAGACAGAGAACACAAGTAGGCAGAGAGGCAGGCAGAGAGAGAAGGGGAAGCAGGCTCCCTGCTGAGCAGAGATCCCGATGCGGGACTTGACCCCAGGACCCCAGGATCATGACCTGAGCCGAAGGCAGAGGCTTTTAATCCACTGAGCCACCCAGGCGCCCCGCTTTGTTATTTTTTAATTGGTTACATTTATAGTCTTTAATATACTTATAGCTCTGATTCTTATTCCATTAATTTTCAGAGTATTTATTTCAACTTTATAAAATGAAGATATTAATACCCCCATTGTTTTAAGCCCCTTTCCTTTCTTTATTTCCCTTTTTACTTTCTTTTTTTTTTTTAAAGATTTTCTTTATTTATTTGACAAACAGATCACAAGTAGGCAGAGAGGCAGGCAGAGAGAGAGGAAGGGAAGCAGGCTCCCTGCCGAGCAGAGAGCCCGATGCGGGGCTAGATCCCAGGACCCTGGGATCATGACCTGAGCCGAAGGTGGAGGCTTTAACACACAGAGCCACCCAGACGCCCCTATTTCCCTTTTTTCTATCAACTTCATTTTTACTTGTACATTATCAAAATTGTGAGCAATTTCATTCTGCCTGACAGCTACCTAAACTCTGAATATACATCTTTCCTGTAAGTTGGCTCTAAAGTTGGGGAGTGTTTGTAGGATTTACATTATTATGACCATGTAAATAGTGATAAGTTGGGTCAAGTCAGGCACTAGAATTACATTTTCATGTTTATAGGTCTGTTGCCACAGCTACTGGGCAAATCAAAGGAGGCTGTCACTAGCATTAGTGCCAAATGAACTTTTCTTTCTTATGCTTCATCAGTTACATGAAATCATGCTTCATTTGAGTTTGTTTCTTGGTTGAAACAAGAATTTCTTGTTCTTGAAATTTCTACTGTTCTCTATTTCTAGCCTTTATCATGAACTATTTTTTCCTTCCAATTCTCTATCCAGTCATTTTTTTTCTGTCGTTTCTTTCACATACACTCTTTTCCTTACAGACCTTCCCTGCATAACCTTTCCTCTCTATGCCCTAGTTAGCTTGCTGTCCTTGCCCAGCTGTTCAGTTGTTAACTAGATCTAACCATCACTGCTTTCCTGGGTTGAAACCTTTGCCCATTGGATCAAATTAACTCCACTTTTTGTTCTCATTTTCCTGAAACATTTCACATAACTTTCCAAGAAAATGTCCATGAAATATAAATGTTTGAGTTCCTCTTTGTATGAAAAAAAAAAGTATTTTGTGCTCAGACTTGAATGTTTAGTTTATTCTGGCTGAGTGAAGGATTTAGGTAGACATGATTTTATGTCAGAATTTAAAATGCTTTGCTCCATTGTCTTCTAACATACCATATTCATGGAAGCATGCCGGTTTGATTTTCAATTCTTTGCACAGAACTTGATGTTTGCTCTTGGAACTTTTTTGTGATTTTTCTTTCATGCTAGGCATTCTGAATTTCAGTCTTTGAGCTAAGCATTCTCTGAGAGCCCCACAGCAGCTTCAGTGTTTTGGCAGGCAGGTCCTGTGTGCCTTGGGGTGCCTAACTTCTATGTATCAAATCAACTTTGGAAGAACTGGAATAGGAAAATCACAACCTGTGTAATCAAAATTACCCTAATTATAGTTTCATTTTCTTGATGATGAACTTCTTCTTTCAAATGGATTAAACATTTAAATTTTAAAATAATAATAAATTGGGCTGACACAAAATAGAGTTGTGTATATATATATGTGTGTGTGTGTGTGTACATGTATATGTGTGAATCTAGGAGTGAAAGATTTTCTAATCAAAGAGTAAAGGGAGATACCACCAAGAAAAACTTCACAAGTTTGATTACATAAATTTGGGAAGCTTCTGTGCTAAAAAACATAAGTAAAATAAGGCAGAAGAAAAACTGGGAAAGTTATTAGCAAAATACTCATAGAAGTTTGATATTCTAACAATGATCAAAAAAATGAAAAATACTCAAAAAGGAAAAAAAAGGAAAGATATGAATAAGTCATTCACAAAGGAAACAATAGACAGGAAATAAATTATGAAACAAAATTCATTTCGAAAATTCAAAGAAGATAGCCCAAATTTGAATTTTTAATGTATGAAATTGCAAAACCAAAAATAATTTTAAATAAAGATGTTTATTTAGGGATGACAAATTATGGGAAAACAGGCATGTTGTACCCAGCTTGTGCCATTAAGAAGTCATAAAAATGAATGGTATTCAGCTGACCAGTCAACTGACAAAGGCCATAAAAATGTGTATTTTCTTTTACCCAGCAGTTCCACTTCAAGAAATTTAATCTATGGGGAGTGGGGGTGGGGAATCAATTAATAAATATGTGAGGGTGCATAGTTTTCAAACACTGAGTTGTTTATAAGACAATTGGAAACAATTTAAGTGTCCAAAAATAGTGGTTGGATTTATTTTGCACTCATGTAAAAGAATTAAAAATGATGCTGTTATTTATGGAAATAGGAAGATAACTAAAGTATCATCTAGCAAAAAAAAAAATGCATGCTTCAAAACAATGTGTACAGTAAAATTCCAGTTTTTTAATTGACACATGTAATTAAAAATCCTGCCAGTTTTGATCCAGAGTCTTACATAGCACCATATATTATTACAGAGTACAGAAGAACATACACGGTAACATTAAGAGTGGTGTTGTCTGGATTGTGATTTTGGTTTTCTTCGTTATGATTTTCTGTATTCTCTAAAATGTCCAAGATTAGCAAGTATTTCATAAGCAACAACAACAAAAAAGAGTTAACTGATTTTCTTTCTTCTATTTAAAGATTCTCTTTTTGATGCCTCTTGACAATCAGAGATCATCAGAATATAGATGTCCAATGGATACGGTGTGGGGTATATTCCCATTTCCCATAGCAGCTTTAACTTATCTTACCTCACTTCTTATACAGGCCTTCGTATTAGCCTCAAACACAGTAAATCTGTTTTTCCCATGTGTTATTTCCTTTCTGTGGTCTCATGTTTTCCACTTACACAAAGAGAAGCACTCACTCTTCATTTGGACAAAATGTTGTTATCCCTATCATTTGGGATATTGTCACAGGATAGTATAATAGTTTTTTCCTTATGAATTTCACTATTAAAACATAAATAGTTCACACTAAATTTAGATATAACAAACAACCCATTTAATCAGACCCCATGATGTGATTAAAAGTGCTTTCCGGTAGACACAGTGTAGGTTGAGTACTTATCCAGATAACCTGATTACTGTAAACAGTCAACTTAGCCTGAATTATCTAGATAATTGCCTCACTCTCCATTTGACATAGCCTAAGGTTCTAGGTTTATTTTTGCATCCTATGGGCCACTTTTTGCAGTGATCAGCAATCAGAGAAAATCAGATTATCACTCTGTTTAACCTTCCTGTGCCTTGGGTAATTAAGTCAACAAATTAGCTGAAGGCTCCAATGCGGAAGGGGATTGGTAGACTGTGGTCAAGACACATATTTATGAATTTTCCCTTAAGCTGCTTTACTTGAGGAAGCTTTGATAAGAAACATATGATCTCAATTATCATTAACTCTCTGTGGTTTCCGCGTTTGGGAGCTTGACCTAGACTTGAGAAGGCCTAGGACCCCCTTCAGTGTGTGTCTGAGCAGTATATTGCCAGTCCATTCACATTTTCCATCTTGTTATCTCACTTTGAGAAAGGGGACTTAAATCACTCTTCACACACTCATTGCAGACTTAGGGGCAATACTGCGTATGTGGGATGCTTTTAGTTGTTTTTACTGCCCTTTGGTAATATGCTTTTCTAACCAACCAAACATCTTTCTTTAATGCTGTTTTTCGACATAAGATTCTTTAAATGGAATCTGTTAAGGTCAAAGGGAAAATATGTAGACATGGAAACAATTTCTGTCATACAGGTAAATAAGAATTGAACAAAAAAATACTAATGGTATTGTTTGAAAATCTAATAACCCTCTAAAAAGAGCTTTGTTTTTGCTTTTAGAATTTTGGATTTATTTCCTTTTGTGAAAAAACCTTCAAGGATAGCAGAATGTTTAATTGCTGATGAGTCATAAAACCATCTTTGAAAACACATATTGAAATCCTACTCCAAATGTTAAATTTGATTCAGGACCAGGAATGGGGCTCCTAGTCAGGACTTGTTGGGACCGGCTGGAATGTGTGGGCTGACCATCCCACTGCACAATTTATTTTTATTTTTTTTTAAAGATTTTATTTATTTATTTGACAGACAAAGATCACAGTAGGCAGAGAGGTAGGCAGAGAGAGAGGAAGGGAAGCAGGCTCCCTGCTGAGCAGAGAGCCCAATCATGACCTGAGCCGAAGGCAGAGGCTTTAAGCCACTGAGCCACCCAGGCGCCCCCCACTGCACAATTTAAAAGGGGCATTTCTGTCTCCCTAATACCACTTAAATATGTATATCATTCAGATTTTAATCAAATAAAATGTTCTGTCCCATGAACCTTTCATCTATATCAAGATAGCTTAAGGAAAGAGAAGATTAGCTCCCAGAATAATTATCTTAAACATCTTATTTGTGACCAAAGGTGAATTATTTACTTATCTATGTGTACATTACAATGCTCCAGAAGAAAAATATCTTAAATATTATCACTGTACTCTCTTACCTCCAAGTCTAATAAGTAGTTTATCTTAGGTAATGAAAGCAATACATGAGCATTAAGAAATCTTGAAAAATGCATGAAAAGGTTAAAAAAATGGTTGGTCATCAAGTAGAGATATATTTTACACATTTACCAGCATTTTCTTTGACTATGCATTTTCCATAATTGAGAAGAATTTTGATTCATGCTTTTTCCCCTCTTCATATTATAGCACACCGTGTGTGATTTAGAATTTATTATGTTTCAAGGGTCAGTAAACCCACCTTAAACTGGCTACACACAGCCAGGAAATGATTGGCTGTAGAGCTGAAAAAGTCCCAAGGATGAAGTGGGTTTGAGCACAAACCGGAGGTTCATTAGGGCTCTAGTTCCATGTGCCTCCATTTCTTTCCGATTCACTACCTTCCATAGGCTTTATTCTCATGCTAAGTCCCCTCTGGTGTGGCACCAAATCCAGCAGCATCACAGCCTCTCACTAGCCGCCAAAGAGAGGCTCTTCTCCTAAATCTATGAGGAAAGTTTTGTTCCAATATTTCCAGCAGAAGTACTAAAGTGCCCTCTAATTGGGCCTGCTTCAACCAGGTGCACGTCCTAGAAGCTGCTACTGAGATAAGGGAACATTTTGCTCTGACAGACTTAATTTGGGCCCCAGGCTCAGAAGCACCCAGGCCTCATGGGCTAGAGTACACTTTAATAAACTTTTTACTACTGCATTAAAAGCATTTTCACAAATGTCATTGTGATGTCTGTGTGCTATCTCATTTTACTGTAGTATCAACATTTTATTTAACATTCTTGTTAGACTTTGAGTTTGTCTCCAGTTTTTCTGTAGTACAAGTTATATAGTGAATGTTCCTTTTTATAACTTCTTGGCTGCCCTTGGTTTTAATCTTAAGATCTATTACAGCAAATATAGTTATTAGGCCAAGGAACAGAGTATTTTTCTTTGTTACGTTGCTTTTTAGAAGAAGTAGGTGTCTCATATACAAGGCTACCTGTTTAATCACACTCTTGCCAGCACCGTCATTTACAAACAAGTGTTCACTAATTTGTCTAGTAAAATGTTGTACATCATGGCAATTTTTCATTCAACTTTCTATCGTTTATGAATGGAGTCGATGTTCTGCAATAATTATTGATAGTGGTAATTGAACATTACTATTCCTATACGAGTCACTGGTCTGGGCATTTGATGTGTATCAAACCATTTATACATTATAAAATATGTAAAACTATTAACTTATCACAGGCAAAATGGCCAGCAAGTGGAAGGCCAGCCAGGATTCCATCCCATATCTATTGACAAAATCCTTAGCTTTCAGTAGTCATGCAAAGCTGTTTCCTGTGTTATGCATAGTAACTATTTGCATTTTGTACATTATGTGGTTGTAACATTTACTAAAATGCACTGTGAAGAAGCCCAATCTCTGTATCTAGAAAGACTCTAAAATAGAAAAAAGACATCACAGTTGAAAATGACTATAGAATTGTAATTTTCTAAGCAAAAATGAAACCTCCAAGTGAGAGTCAGGGTTGCCACAGAGATTTTCATCTTTCAGTTACTCAGCTCTTCGGTGCTAAACTAGAACTCTTTCTACAACTTTGTATTATTAATACTTGCAAAATGGGAAAAAAGAAAACACGTTTCTCTGGATTTCCTGCCTACATCCTTGTCCTCTTAAATCCACATTGCTTTGGCAATGCTCTGATTATTTTGTTAATATTGTGTCCGGGTTTCTAGCTGTTATCAACAGGAGGATTGGTCTGTTAGAGGCTAGTTTGTCACTGTTAAAAGCAAAGCCTACAAGTGTTAGTTAACCATCTCCTTATAGTGTGTATTAAGGCTGCTTACAAAGTTGTCAAGGTAAAGAAGACATGGTGCAGATCATATCTGCAAACTGGAGGTGTTAATGTGCCACGAGACAGAGAACCATAAAATAAGTGTCTCAGTGCTTGTGTTAGCTTAAGACATAGTTACACCCACAGAATGCCTTTGTGACATTGCTGAGGAATATTCAGTGCAGAGCAAAAAAACACATTATTCCTACAGTGTGAGCATAGGAAACCACAGGAAAAAACTTTTGTAAACTTTCTGGGCCATCAGGTTGCCCACAAGGTGATCAATTTTTACATCCTCATTCATTCGACTAGAAGTTTGTATAAACCACAGAAATGACACATATATGTCACAGCTCAGTCTCTACAACCATTAGAGAAGAAAAAAGTTACAACACACCATTTATCTTCAAATAGCCTTCCTCTTCTTCCCACCAACACACACACACACACACACACACAATGTGCATAGCACACACACCATGCCACACCATATAACCGCATACACACTACATATCACACACACATGCGCACACACACACCACATATCACACAAATACCTCATATGCACACCACATACTGTATACACATAACACATGTACACCACACGCCACACCATACACAGACCTCACCAATACACACACAATGCACACCTACCACATTGACCCCATCAACATACAGATACCACACACACACTACACACATATACACTACCACACCACATGCCACACAGACACCACTCTGCATGCATACCACATAGGCCATATACATACACACCACAACACACATATAACCCACACAAACACACACCATATACCACACACAGAATAAAATTGTGAAATGTTCTTGGTCACTGTACCACCACCTCTGACAAGTCAGTTCCATTGAAGAGATACATACATTCTTTCTGACAGGGATGCCTGGGTGGCTCAGTGGGATAAGCCTCTGCCTTTGGCTCAGGTCATGATCTCTGGATCCTAGGATGGAGCCCGGCATGGGGTTCTCCCCTCAGCAGGGGGTCTGCTTCTCTCCTCTCTCTCTCCCTGCCTCTCTGCCTACTTGTGATCTCTCTCTCTCTGTCAAATAAATAAGTTTCTAAAAATCTTAAAAAAAAACAAAAACAAAAACAAACTACCACATTCTTTCTGACATTCCAGTGTCTCTTCTGTTTCCCTCAAATGCAGAGGGATATGAAGCTATTAATTTGGATAAATCCTAAAGCTTCAGTCTCAGCCATATTACCAGATGCTATTCATGCCCTTTTCTGAAAACTTTCTGTTTATCTTCTTTTCCTTGGTATATCAAGTTCTCATTTCTACCTCTAAACCTGTCATGAGCCTATATCATTTACCTGACTGCTTATTGCACAACTCGTTCAACCTAAAACTCATCACACAGAATTAGAAAGCAAAAACTTATGCACACATAGCAGAAGACAAAAACAGGCATGCCTGACACAGGTTAAGTGTCTGCTTTCGGCTCAGGGCATGATCTCAGGGTCCTGGGATCAAGTCCCACACCAGGCTTCCTGCTCACTGGGGAATCTGCTTCTCCTTGCTTCCGCTCTGGCTGTCTCTCTTAAATAAATAAATAAATAAAATCTTTTTTTAAAAAAGACAAAAACATTGAAAGTAAACAAATGTAAATCATATTTAGAAATATGGAAGAAATACACTTTATAACAATTTTAAATATGCTTTTCCTAAAAAAAACTAACAAATCTTTAAAGAATTTCTATAACAATGGTGACAAAGAGGTAACAGTACACTAACTCATAAAATATATATTTCAATAAGTTTAATATTCGGTTTTGAGAGTTTGATGTATGGTAGGAAGTCACATACTCAACTTAGTTTTATTCCACTTATATTTCTTCAAAAAGTCACCAGTAGAGGGAGTAAATAATTTAAAAATCAATTTGATCTACTCTATTTTGAATTTGTATGTGAACTTACCTATCTGTTTCTGTAAACTATCTGGATTTAAAGGACATTAATGTGGGGCGCCAGGGTGGTTCAGTTGTTTGAGTGTCTGACTCTTGGTTTCGGCTCAGGTCATGATCTCAGGGTCCTGAGATTGAGCCCCAATTGGGCTCCATGCTCAGTGGGGAGTCTACTTGAGATTTTTTTTCTCCCTCTCCTTTTGCCCCTCCCCCTGCTTGTTCTCCCTCTCTCTAAAATAAATCTTTTTAAAAAGGTCCCTAATGTAACGTATACAGGAACTGGAACTATATAGGAAACAGAACAATATAAAATAAGTATAAATGTAATTTGTAAATCTCTTCCCAATCTAAACATAATCACACAGTCTTATGAAAAAACAGGGCCTGGGACTCAACAAACCCAAATTATGCTATTCTTTCCCATTTTTTTTTCCAATTCTGGGAGTTGGGGAAAACCACCCAATTTCCCTAAGCTTCATATTTCATGCCTTCAAATGGAAATAGTATATTTGCGGATAATATGATACTTTATGTGGAAAACCCAAAAGACTCCACTCCAAAAGTGCTAGAACTCATACAGGAATTCAGTAAAGTTTCAGGATATAAAATCAATGCGAAGAAATCAATTACATTTCTATACACCAACAGCAAGACAGAAGAAAGAGAAATTAAGGAGTCAGTCCCATTTACAATTGCACCCAAAACCATAAGATACCTAGGAATAAACCCAACCAAAGAGGCAAAGAATCTGTCCTCAGAAAACTATAAAGTACTCATGAAAGATACTGAGAAAGACAAAAAGAAATGGAAAAATGTTCCATGCTCATGGATTGGAAGATCAAATATTGTGAAAATGTCTATGCTACCTGAAGCAATCTACATGTTTAATGAAATCCCTATCAAAATACCATCCATTTTTTTTTTCAAGGAAATGGAACAAATAATCTTAGAATTTATATGGAACCAGAAAAGACCCCAAATAGCCAGAGGAATGTTGAAAAAGAAAGCCAAAGTTGGTGTCATCACAATTCCAGACTTCAAGCTCTATTACAAAGCTGTAATTATCAAGACAGTATGGTACTGGCACAAAAACAGACACATAGATCAATGAACAGAATAAAGAGCCCAAAAATAGACCCTCAACTCTATGGTCAACTAATCTTCGACAAAGCAGGAAAGAATGTCCAATGGAAAAAAGACAGTCTCTTCAACAAATGGTGTTGGTAAAATTGGAGAGCCACATGCAGAAGAATGAAACTGGACCGTTTCCTTATACCACACACAAAAATAGACTCAAAATGGATGAAAGACCTCAATGTGAGACAGGAATCCATCCAAATCCTTGAGGAAAATACAAGCAGCAACATCTTCGACCTCAGCCACAGCAACTTCTTCCTACACACATCACCAAAGGCAAGGGAGGCAAGGGCAAAAATGAACTGTTGGGACTTCATCAAGATCAAAAGCTTTTGCACAGCAAAGGAAACAGTCAACAAAACCAAAAGACAATTGACAGAATGGAAGAAGATATTCACAAATGACATATCAGATAAAGGGATAGTATCCAAAATCTATGAAGAACTCATCAAAATCAACACCCAAGGAACAAATAATCCTATCAAGAAATGGGCAGAAGACATGGACATTTCTGCAAAGAAGACATCCAGATGGCCAACAGACACATGAAAAAGTGCTCAACATCACCTGACATCAGGGAAATACAAATCAAAACCACAGTGAGATACCACTTCATACCAGTCAGAATGGCTAAAATTAATCAGTTAGGAAATGACAGATGTTGGAGAGGATGCAGAGAAAGGCGAACCCTCCTACACTGTTGGTGGTAATGCATGCAGCCACTCTGGAAAACAACATGGCGGTTCCTCAAAAAGTTGAAAATAGAGCTACCCTACGACCCAACAATCACACTACTGGGTATTTACCCTAAAGATACAAATGTAGGGATCCAAAGGGGCACATGCACCTGAATGTTTATAGCAGCAGTGTCCACAATGGCCAAACTATGGAAAGAACCTAGATGTTCATCAATAGATGAATGGATAAAGAAGATGCAATACACACATACATACACACGCGTGCGTGTGTGCGCACAATGGAATACTATGCAGTCATCACAAGAAATGAAATCTTGCCATTTGCAACGACGTGAATGGAACTAGAGGGTATTACGCTGAGTGAAATAAGTCAATTAGAGGAAGACAATTATCATATGATCTCCCTGATATGAAGAATTTGAGAGACAGAATAGGGGGCTGGGGGTAGGGAAGGAAAAAATGAAACAAGATAGGATCGGGAGGGAGACAAATCATAAAAGACTCTTAATCTCACAAAACAAACTGAGGATTGCCGGGGGAGGGGGTGTGTGGAGAGGGTGGTTGGGTTATGGAGGAGGGTATGTGCTATGGTGAGTGCTGTGAAGTGTGTAAGCCCTGACAATTCACAGGCCTGTACCCCTGGGGCAAATAATACATTATATGTTAATAAAAATAATTAATAAAAAATTAAGTTAAATTAAATTAAATCAAATTAATGGAAATAATAAAGCACAGAGATAAGATGTCATAGAGCATCTCTGAGAGAATTAGATAAGATGATGTATGTCAGGAAATCAGCACCAATAAACACAAGGGTTCTTTACTTCATCAGATTTCCTCATCTGTGTGTGATCCCCCTCAAAAAGAATGTAGATTGTATCCTAAAGACATCCTCCCTTCTGGTTCCATTTCTCAGCAGCCACAACCCTGTCTCACAGCATTGTTGATGTACATCAAACTTTCCTTCTGGGTTTACTAACTGCAGGGACTTAAGGGTTGAAGGGACAAATGAAAGAAAATTTTCTAAGTAAATGCAGCTTTTGCCAAAGTCTAATATAAAGACACCCATGAAGCTGGATACTAGTCAGTGAAGACAGTCTCAGGAGCATCTGCTGTTCTTGAAATCACCTGCTCAAGCTCAGGTTTGAGCTTTCTGGGAAAGCTCTTATCTGTAAGTCTTCTCTGTGAGTTAGCACCTGAGAGATAGCAAACCCAGGCCTACCACTGCTGGTCTTCCTCCAGACCCAGTACTTCCCATAGGACACTTCCCCAGGACTAAGCTGTTCAGTTTGGCCTAATAGTGCAGCCTTCCTGCAGGACACCGCCAGTGTCCTTGGGCACTTCAAATCCCACAGAGCTCTCCAGTTTGGTCCCTTTGAAAATCTCTTTAATCTTATTGACAGGTAAACAGCTGTTGGAGTCCACGTGTGGGTGTGGGTGCGTGTGCACACGCACACACATATCTCTGAAGGACAGAAGTTTATTCTCATATTTCATTTAATTTTTTTTAAAGAGGATAAACATGTTTTCCTTATTTCATTATCAGTTGCAAGGTCACCCATTTTGCTAGGTGTCCGTATTCACATTTTAGGCAGACCACAACACAATGTTTTTTTAATTTGACTCTCTAATTGTGCTGCCTAGTTGTGCTGCAAATAAGACATAAGCCAACTAGTGACTCATTTATCTGCGAATCATCACTGCCATAACCACACAAATACGTGCTCAGAGTTTCTAATTTATTCCTCCTAAGGCCTTCCATAAACTTCTTAGAAAAAGTGTCAGTTTTCTCTCTAGATTCCTTAGAGAAGAGAGAACTATTCTGTATTTCTAGAAACACATGTGAACTAAAATAATCAGAGGGGAATTCTGAACGTTTGTGGTCCTGACAGTCAAGTATGGGAGAGAGGAGGTTCTTTATTGGAAGCTTGTAATTTCCACTGAACTTCAGAGTTACAACTTCTGATTGCTCAAAAAAGCAGGAGGATGAACTTTTGGAACCTTTACTTCTAAGACTTAGAATGTTGTGTATCAGGATCCAACTGGCATCATTGGGAAAAGATGAATGAGAACACTAAGAAAATGAGTATGTAACATGAGAATAACTAAGGAAGCAACATCATAGGAGACCAGAGAAAAGAAACTCCCTCCTGCTCATGTGCTATAAATCCACTGAGGGACTCAACATTGGATCCGTGTTTTATTGTTATACCTGAGGCTTCTTTCTTTTAAATTGGAGCAAACTAGTAGGAGTAGGGAGTGATACAGTCCCATCACCATAGCTGATTTTTCTAGAACCTGGACAGAATATTCCTGCCAAGAAGAGTAGATGAGACCTTGTGCTAAAAACACCATTAAAACTGAAGTTATTTTTATGACTTTCTCTTAAGAGAATTGTGGGAAGTGGTCTGCATAAAATAGGGATGAAGAAGAAATGTAAGTACTGGAAGCATAGGGGAGGAAGAGGTGTCAGGGTCAGTCCTCTGTGACCATATGATCAGAATCTGATCATCAGAATACGAGTTAAAGTAATCTGTGTTGGTAATCATTGAATGAATATAAACAATCAGATAGTCTATAATACATTAAAAATGTGATTTCAAGGGGCTCCTGGGTGGCTCAGTCAGTTAGCCAGCTGCCTTTGGCTTCAGTCACGATCCCAGGGTCCTGGGATAGATCCCCCATCAGGCTCCTTGTTCAGCAAGGAGCCTATTTCTCCCCTGCCTGCCATTCCCTGTGCTTGTGCTTGCTCTCGGTCTCTCTCTCCCACTCACTCCATCAAATAAATAAATAAAAATCTTTTTAAAAAATGTGATTTCAAGTTCTTACATTTTTGACTCACCTTCAATAATTTGAGAATTTCAGGCAATGGCAGGACTAACCATCTACCTCCTGCCACTTTGTGACTATAACCTTGGATCACGGACTACTTTCAGTGAAATTAGGTAAAACATGATCTCTCTTATTTCTTTGGCAGTTTTCTTTAAGAATATGACATTCATATTTCAGGAATATTTTTTAACAAATCAATAAATTAAATGGCTATAGTATATAAATAACTATATCAGATAAAAGTCAAATAGTTGTTTATAATATATAAAAATTTATTATTTACAAAAGTTGTTTGTAATAAATAAAACTTAAAGGGTATTTTCCCTTTTATGCTCAATTAATTTTTTAAGTTGCTGTGATCAGTCTCATGAATAAATGTTAAAGGCCACCAGTATACTGTATTTTTTGTTGACTTGTTTTTTGGTTCATTTGTTCTTGTGTTGAAGAGTTAAAATATTAAGGTAGGAATGACAGTCACGTTTCTTTTAAGTCCCCAAATCAATAAGCATAGCACTAGGGAGCACTCAGTAAACAACTTGACCTGCATAGTATTTTTTCCTAGCTAGATCCTGTTCAGAGAAAGGATTCCCGCATCTGGTAAACTCAGGTAAACCTATACTTCCAATGGCATCCCAATCAAAATTTCACTGGCATTTTTCAAAGAACTGGAATAAACTTAGATTCTATAAGTCAGTTTAAGATTCACAGTAGAAACCTTCTGTGGGCTTTATAAGACTAAGGGCATTGAAACCTTCCTATGATTAATCAAATTCCCTTTCTTTTAAAAAAAAATTTTTATTTATTTATTTTTTTAAATTTCTTTTCAGTGTTCCAGAACTCATTGTTTATGCATCACACCCAGTGCTCCATGCAGTACGTGCCCTCCTTAATCCCACCACCAGTCTCACCCAACCCCCAACCCCTCCCCTCCAAAACCCTCAGTTAGTTCCTCAGAGTCCACAGTCTCTCATGGTTTGTCTCCCCCTCCAATTTCCCCCAACTCCCTTTCTTTCATGACAGTGTACAGCAGCATTTTCCTAGTGAGTGCCCCCAGTGAACTGTGGAAGGCTCCATGGAGCATAATGCAAGCACCGGCTGGAGACAGGCACAGATGCCGCCCAGCATAGGAAAGAAGATGATTTGGGGCCAGTTTCAGGGCCAGGGGACACCTTAATAGTGCAAAGTGAGCACAGCAAATGTTACGGATATGAAGGGAGACACAGGTACAGAGTCACTTAATGGCCTCCATGTAGGGCAAGCACAAGTACCTTAAAATTCTCTTTCTTCCACCTGGTCTTTGTAAGCTCATGTTTCTTTTCCTTTGTATATTTTTTCTTTACTAGACTGTTACTAGAGCAGAGCATGTTTCTTCCTCTTTACTTAAAATCCACAGAACAACATTAAATTCCTTGTATGTGCCAGACACAGTGTTAATCACTGGAAAGCTACAAATAAAAACAAAAACACTGGTGTAGGCCAGAGTCACGTGCTCCTACCCAGACTGTCAGCTTGTGAAAGTCTTACTCCAAGCACCTGTGCTAAGAAAGGAAAAGGTGGTTCCTCAGGAGGAGAGTGCATATGTGGTCACCAAAAGAAAGGAGCTCAAGGGCTGGAAAACAGTCTCCACTACACCAGCACAATCTTCTATCTCCAGGATTCTGCCCCAAGTGTGTAAAGGGCAAGATTTTACATTCCCTAAGATTATGATGCTGACATTCTTTATGCTTAATACTCTTTAATTGTCACCTAAACTTTAGAAATTTTTTTGCATCCAAGCCTTGTCTCAGCAGTGTTACATAGTACTCATTTAGTGCTTAAGGACAGACCCTCAAAGTCCCCAGGACCTGCCAAAGGATGGTAGAAGGCAGCAGCAAAAGATTCTGAAGTAGGGGCTAGAACAGAAGGAGGTTCGGGGTAGCATAATGACAACAAGCTTCAGTGAACTGGGCATCATTCTTATTAAGATGGCATTTCTTTATACAGAAGAAAGGTTGGATTTCCTGAGAAAAGAGACGTTGCTGTCCTGTGCATTCCCAAAGGCATAAAGACGTGGTTAATGTTTTCACATTCACTTTGATAAAATCTCTGCCCTTTCAGGCACAAGGCTTGAGTTCTGTTAGTTTGAAATGTTGAGCTGTTTTATCTTTTGTGTGCTTGAAACTGTTCCTCATTATGAACTAGCTCCTTCTAAAGATCTATGCTTTTTCACTCCAGATCTATAGGAAAATAAATAATACTGGTTCCAAATATCTTTTGTAAGAGAGTGTTCAGAAGTTTGATCCTATGCAGGCCTCTTTGTTGTAGTACAGTAAACCTTTGATTGCATCACACTACCCAAACATGTTTCTCCTGTCTCTCTGTGTAAGGAAATCAAGATTGGTTTTCTTGGTTGGTTTCCTGTTTTGTTTCTTTTAAAGCACAATGGCATCCAATTGCTCCTGGAGCACTATGTTCTTCTGAGCCTTTCTCTTATCAATCTGCTAGAGGAGAAAAAAAAAAATTGTAAGGATGTTTGTTTTTGCAATAATTAGGAAGGAATTCTACCTTCTATATTCTCACAGATAGCAGGAAATAGGCCACTGGCCACAATCCTAATCACTAAACTGCTGATTCCTTAAAAGCTCTATTATTTTAACTACCATTCTCTTAAAAAAAAAAAAAAAAAAAAAAAAAAGGCTGGTTGTGGATACCTTTGGAAATGCACAGGAAATAACTGCCTGAGAAAATGTTGGCCAGAATTGAGTCATATAACAAAGTGGTATGGCATAACTAAAACTACACCCAAACACTATTATTGAACTTCCCCAGCCGTCTTTGTTTGTGGCATTACATACTTGTAAAGAAATGACTGTCGCTGTATGGAGATCATGTCTTAGAAATATCATTGCTCAATTAGGCAAAGAGCCAGGACATCCAGTTAATTGTTGAGTTTCCAGGGCAAGGGGAAGTGGAGAGCAGAGTCAATTATTCAGGCAATAATCTTGCTACTGAGAAAATTTGTGTTTAAAGATTCCAGAGTGATTGGCCACAGAGGCTGCCTACAATTCACTGTTCATTTTGATTTTGGATGTCCATTTGATTTACAAGTTTATGGATACATGAACTCATGAAGATAGAGCTTCTGACCCTTTTTCTTAAATCTTTCTGGCTGATGCTTTGCACTGGAGAGAGCCAATGTAAATATGAAACATTCCTTCTGATTACTCAAGATCAAGGCAGCTATATGCAGATTCCATACTGGGCAGACCTGGGTTTAAATCCCAGCTTTGCTACTAGTGCAGTGTGTGTGAATTTGGACATGATTTAAAGTCACTAAGGCTCATTTTTTCTGTGTGTAAGATGGTAGGAATCATACCTTATTCTTCGGCTTAATGATACATTTAATTTTACCTTTGAATATTTTTAAATTTTGAATGAGTTAAATAACTGATGCATAAATTTAAGACAGTGCTCTAATTTTTCCTAATAAGAGAGAAACAAAGATGTTTATAATCCCCAGAATACAGAAGTAGATCAGATGGTCCTGACTCATGGTATTTTTTAAGGATTTAATGAGTTAAACTTTTGCTGTCAAATACAGAGTACTAAGGAAATGTTAGTTACCACAACTACTACCACCATTGTAAGTATAACTACCATGACTACAACTACCAACCTCTCAGTCTGTTTCCTCATGTGTGAAATAAGGGGAATAAGACACACCTTATCTCCTAAGGTTTAGTGAAATAACTTATCTAAAACTCTGCATGGTTCTTGGCACATAAGTGCTGATTCTGTGTTAACTACTTCTATTATTCAAAATTATAACTATGACCCACACTACAACTGCCCCTACTATAACCATTTTTATTAGGAGGATTTACATCCTCATTAATCTCAAAGAACTTGAACACTGATTATAAAATCATTAAAGCAAAATATTTCAAAATAGAATTTTCTTTCATTGTTTTCCATTTAGCTTAGCCAGACATTAGAGAAAAATCAAAATCACAAGGCTTAAGATCACCTAATACTATGGAGAAAATTTCTGTTTCTTTTTTCCTGTGTCCTTGGTCGAGAGAACATGTCAGTGTTTCAATGTATTGGAAACCTTTGCAGAGCACCACTGATTCAAAATAACTGCAGAGCATTTTCTCTGTGTTGTTGTTGTTTTTTTTTTAAGATTTTATTTATTCATTTGACAGAGAGAGACACAGTAACACGGTGAGAGAGGGAACATAAGCAGGGAGAGTGGGAAAGGGAGAAGCAGGTTTCCTGCCAAGTGTGGAGCCTGATGCAGGGCTCCATCCCTGAGATGAGGGCAGACTCAACCCACTGAGTCACACAGGTGCCCCTTTCTCTGGCTTTTAAATCCATACAGTTGGTAGCTGAGTTTCTGATCACATTTCACTCTTCTCCCTAATCCCACTGTTTGTGCCCTGATGCACAAACACAAACATGTACACATACAAATTGGCCAGAGCTGAGGAAGGTAATAGAGGAAACCCAAAATGAGCAGCATATGACTGATTAGACCTTGTAGCAATTCAGAAGAAAAAAATAGTTTATAGGATGTGTGTCTACTACCTGTTCTACCTTTTCCTCCTCCTCCCTCTCTTCTTTTACATGTGTTTCGACCCTGGTCTACTCTGCCCATCTCAGTTCTTTTCCTCAACAAGCTGTCTTTAGGCCACTGTAACTAGAGTACGTGCACTTGCCTTGATGTGAAGGGAGTTGGAAACACGTCTAACAATAAAGAAAAAAAAGTACTTGAGAAAGAAAAGGTGAATGTGAAAAGTTATATTACCTGTGAAAGGAAGTATTTTCTTTCCACAACTCACAGTTTCCTTAACTAAATGTCCTGTTAATAGGACCATATTCCAGGAGTACCCAGAACCTAGTTCAATATAAAAAGATTAGAAGTATATAATAAGCATAACTACATATTTTTTTTTCTTTTTACCAAGTCTAGCAAAAATACACATTATGTTTGTTTTATTAGAACCCATTTCTAATGTGACAGTGACAGAAATCAAAATCAAACTAGCTTAGGTAAGGGGGCAGGGGATATTGGCATGTGTAACAAAGCCCAAGAAAACCAGTGGTAGGGTTGGGGACAGTGGACTGACCTAACAGACAATCCACAGAGTCCCCCCTCTGCTTTCTGACTCTGGGCGTTGACGCAGTAACTGGAAGATCTCCTGTTCTATGTCACAGCCTTGCCACTGGATGGAGGCTAAGAGATGCTTTCTGTTGTTTATGTTAAAAAATCCTAGGCAAGAATTCTGATTAAGCCTAACCCAAGCTGTACCACCCATTCGTTTCTACTCTGTGATTCATCAGATCAGTTTCCTGAGAATTAATTGCAATGCAAATGAACCCAGCACTGTGTTCATCTTAGGTTTTTTAGTTTTTGCTGGAGTTGTAATAGTTAAATCAAGAATTTTCATCTTTAATTATGCAGGTCAATGTTTACACAAACTACATTGAATGGAATGTAGCTTCCTACTTGAATCAATTTCTGTTATCTCCTACTTCTTGTTTAGGGACTATTTATTCTATTGCTTTAATTTTCAAACTTTTTGTCTTAAATCAAGATAAATAGGAAACCACACTAAGCTCAGTCAATACCATAATAATAAATGTGTTTTTATGTAATCTCTTGAAATCAAATCACAGAGGTTAATTGTATAGTGTGGTTTGTATGGTTTAGAAAGGTATTAAGAAATTAAACAAATTAAACATTTTTATGAAAATCCAGTTGGAAACCTATGGACTAAAACCAACAAAAATTCACTCAGCACAAGAAGCTGTTTACATATTAACAGCCCCCAGCTGTGATTCTGTTCATTTCAGTTATTACCAAGACAAATGAGAAGTTTTTGTTTAAGTGCAAAAGGTACCTTCTTTTCATTTGACATTTGAGTACTAATTTCTGTTAACCAATTCTAAGTAAGAGATCAGTGATGAATGTAAGGAACTTACTAAAATGCTGGGAGAGAAAATAGGATTGACGTATATACGAAGAAATGAAGGGAAATGCTCTTTAACTCTTTATCCTGAGGGCAGGCAGAAACAGTGATGTTGAGAAGAGGGGTACTTCCTGGCTTGACAGAAGAACACAACTCTGGATTATGATTAATCACATTGTATAATCTCAAGATCTGATTTAAATTTCTCACTCAAGCAGTAAGCAAATTGTAAAACTATACTCACTGACACTAGCTATTAAGCAAAAACAATTTTTTTAACTTGCTTTATATTGTCCAACCAAGTACCTTCTATGTTTGCCCTGGTGACACATAACAGATGACTTACCTAAAGTTACCTTTCAGTTGAAGGCTGAAGGACCATTTAAGGAAAATGAGGAGAAACCTGAAATATTAAGCAGACTGCTTCCCTGGGTCTCCTTGAGGGGAGGAAACAGATTGGCAAAGGGTGTTTATTTAAATTACTTAATTACCTTTATAGTGACTTGAGGCCAGAGAGGTACTTATTTGCAAAGCTGTAATAGAATGTCTTTAGCAGGAAATCTTAAAAAAGGGCAAAACCACTTCAGGACCTTGGCTGGAATTTTGAACTATGAACATTAAGCAATCAGCAAGAAAATGATATAGCATTATTTCATTGATACAGACTGTGCTATAAATAAGCAGAAATGAAGGACGGAAGCAGTATACTTCATTGCTTTGGTACTAAATTTCCTTGGCAAAGAAGAAAATAAAATAGGAAAGTATAATAATTTGCTTTAAAAGCAGAGTAATAAAGGTATTCTGAAACATCCTTTAAGAAAAAAAACAAACCCTAAGCATTAACACTAAACATCCATCCAAACTGGAAAGCAGTGGAATAAGAAAAGTCATAAAGCACGGTTTTCTTCCTTGGGCTTTTTTTAGTCTCTTAGAGCTGTAGAATTAGAGCAGCAAGCTGAAATGATTTATGAAATGAAAAATTCCTGCCCACCCAGTTCACAGACAATCATAGGCAGTAACTACTGTGTTCTGCTATTTACCATAATATTTAGCTCAGATGTAGCCAGAAAATCCCACTACACACACAGAAGAGTCACCCATAAAAAGAAACAGATTTCCTCGCATTTCTCTCTTATGTTTGTACATGGACACACAGGAAAATAATATATGCGTATTTTTGCACACATCAGTAATTTCCCTTTTATCTTACCCGTTTTCTTTTCCTTTCCTTTTTTTAAATTTACTTTACTTTTACTTTTGAAGTAATTCCTATATAAACTTCTCACCTTCTTTCTCCATCTTAACCTTCTAACCTTTTTTGCTCAGACTCACAACCAGGTTGTTACCTGAGTAATTTAGCAAATAACCACTCATCTACATGGAATGGTTGGGCCACAAGAGTGGTTTTGTTAAATACAGGTTTTCTTTATGTTTGTAATTAGCTTTACTAGATATGTGACTACTCAGGAGAGTATAGTCTGCTCTGAAACTGTAAATAGTGCATTTGTTTGTGCAGTTATACAAAGCTTAAGGAAACATTCAGGAGAAACTGCATTCAATGAAGAACCACCATTAACTGGTAGATACAAGACTACTGGCAAGTCCTTCCACACATATTTAACTCAGAAAAATGTGATCTGTTGTGAAAAAAAAATGAATGAAGAAAAAGGCAGTCCTTTACTTCTCTTTAATGACCCTGTATTTATGTTGGAAAGTCTTACACGCACAAAAATAGAGACTACTATAAGACTGTGTACAATCCAACTGAGTTCAGGAAAATGGAAAGACTGTCATAACTGGGAGAATTGGGAACAGTTGATGTAAATGTGGGACCTCACATGAGTTTGAAATACAGTTTTGGGTACTAAGACCTTGCATACCAAGCATGGCTCTTGTCACAGTGAACTGCCTAGAAGTGACATTAGAGCTAGACTTCTGTTGTCCCAGGTGATCATATTTTTCCATATCCTCTGGATATCTGAAGCCACAAGGAAGTTTGAGAAACAACAAAGTTAAGCAAGAAAGAATGATACAAGTAGTTACATAAGAAGAGGTGTGATAGGGATAAAAGAATATTAATTTCATCTCTGCCATAATCTCATGATGAATTTTTGGGAGGTATTTAAAGCAATCTCTTCCTCAATTTCTTAAGGCTAATGATTGCATTAATGCCAGTGATTTTTTAGAGGATGGATAGGTGGAGAGCAAACATGGTTCATAGTACAGACATCAAAACCTCTGACAGAAATTTTCTAGCTGTTCCTACAGAAGAGGGTCCTAAGTGACATTGTAAAGAACCTTTAAGTCACCAACTCCTTCCTCCAACCCCTTCTTTGCTCAACACATAGAGCTCAACACAGAGCTGGATGAGGATTATTTATTGTAAAGGTATGCAAATGGAGATGGGAGTAGGGTGCAGAGTTGAGAAGTGTATTCTTTGTTTCTCATTCCTCTTGCTTAGTTAAAAATTGTTTATGTGTTGGGCACCTGGGTGGCTCAGTGGGTTAAAGCCTCTGCCTTCAGCTCAGGTCATGGTCTCAGGGTCCTGGGATCGAGCCTCACATCAGGCTCTCTGCTCAGCGGGGAACCTGCTTCCTCCTCTCTCTCTGCCTGCCTCTCTAACTACTTGTAATCTCTGTCTACCAAATAAATAAGTAAAATCTTTTAAAAAATTGTTTATTTGCATATTCACGTATTCCATCCTCAAGAATTTTTTTAGGCTCACAGCTAAATTCCAGTGCACTTTTCTTTTTCTTTTTTTTTTAATGTTTTATTTATTTATTTGAGAGAGAGAGAAAGAGAGCACAAGTTGGGGGAGGAGCAAACGGAGAGGGAGAAGCAGGTTTTTCCATACCTTGAGAGAAACAGGGATAAACAGAGTGTTGTGAAAGATCCATTTGTTTAGGGGCTGATTGTATTCCAATTTCAAAGACAACTAAAGCTCCACATGAGAACTGCAACATTTTCTAGGATTTCTGAAAAAAATATAGCTAACATTAATTGAGCCTTTGTTATGTGTACATGAACTGTAAGGAACTACTGTGATTTAGATGTGTTACCTCATTTACAACTCACAACCATCCAATGATGTAGGAGTTGTTCTCATTTTGTAGAGAAAAAAAATTGAGTCACTGAGAGATTAAGTAACTAACCCAAGTTACACAAAAAAGTTGGGATTTGAACCACTCTTAATGACATTGCTTAAGTATGTCATCCAACAGTTTGCATAGATTTATGGTTTTCCTTTATTTTTTCTTCAAGCTGGAGTTTTTTGTTTCTGAAAAATGAGAGTTAATTGAACAGAATAAGCCATACCTGTAGATAAAGACTCTCTTTTTTTCTTAGCGCCTAACCTATATATTCTAGAAAATTTTTATATAAAAAAAGAAAGTATAGACATTTCATTCTTGAGCTTTCAGCAGACTTCCCCTAAGTAAATTGACCAAAACAAAACAAACTCATTATGGTTTAAATTATTTATTGGTCAAACTAAAAATAAAGTCAATGAATATAGCCTTTATCATTTTTAATATCCCTTTGATTATTAAAAATGTTCTCAGAATGAATTTTCCATTCAGAATTTTGAAGTTGTAAACACGTGGTTTTCTCCTTGTCCCTCAAGTTCTAAATGAATCCACATGGAAAGAGAAATGACTTCATATGGCTAGTGAGAAATAACCAAGTCATTTGCTCTCTCTGCAGTGTGGTAATAGAGTCCATCTGAATTAGCTTGGCATGAAAGGCATTGGAAAGTATTGGTTAGGACTTGTTTGGTTGCAAGTAACATAAACTTAAGCCAAAAGGGGTAAGATCATAGTATTTCCCAGGAGCATGGAATGAAGGTTTAAAACTGAGCCTTAGGAATAGCTGAAATCAAGGGCTAAGTACTATTGGGATATTTGTTCTGTGTTTCAGCTTTTTGTTCTATCTGCTTATTGCTGAGCAGTATTTTCTGCTGTTTGCCCAACAGAAGAAAACACTACCAATACCTAAATTTATACCTTCCTCTCAGACATACCTGTATTCTTAGTCCTGATTCCAAATTCCCAGAAAGACTAAGAAGTTCAGCTTGGAAGATTTGCTTATTACTGGTCTAATTAGTTGTCACTAGGGAAAGGATTAGAGTTGGCTGAGATTTGGTCAGTTATCCATCCACTCTTGAAGCAAACACAATAGCACATGTGGATGGGGGGAGGGGCAGTTTTCAGAATAAGAGGATTCTAGCAAGTCAAAACAATAGGTATCTACAGCCCTGATACTGGTATTTAAAGTTTTTATCTGATTTCTACTAACTCTGCTGAAAGGGACTTAATTGTTTTCCAGTAGTGTTTATAAATATGGTACATTTTCTGCAGATTCCAAAGGGCAAAAAAAGCCAAATGCTTAACTCCAGTAACTCATGTATTGGCCATGTAAATGATCTCAATAAACTTTGCAGAGCAATACAGAGATAATGGTTTACATAGAAAACACCAGAAAAATGATCTGATCTGTATTTATTCTCATTCAAAGCACACCAGTGCTAAGAAGGAGAAGATGTAGTTGATGCAATTTCTACCCTTCTTTTCTTTTTCTAAACATAAGAAGAAAACCATATACATCTAGGAACCTACCGTAAGGGAAAGAGCTAGAGGAAAGACAGGAAGGGGAGTAGCTTCCATTAACTGAGGACACTTTGATTATAATGAGACTATTTAAAACTGATTATGATAGGGGGCTCCTGGGTAGCTCAGTTAGTTCAGCATCTGACTGCAGCTCAGGTCATGATCTCAGGGTCCTGGCATTGAGCCCCACATCAGGCTCCCTTCTCAGCAGGGAGCCTGCTTGAAGATTCTCTTGCCCCTTCCCTCTGCACCTCCCCCTGCTCATGCTCTCTCTTTCTCTCTCTAACAAATAAATAAAATCTTAAAAAAAAAAAAAAAAACTGATTATGATTAAGGTTCTTCCACTGATGGAACATAGGCTTGAAATAGAAATAAAGTTATAGCATACACAGAAAATTCCATTTCTTGAACACTATGTGTGTGAAAATTTGTAGTCGTTATTTGTTCAACAGTAAAATTGAGAAAATGATGCTCATTAACTATTTTTCATTTATTTTTTCCCAATGAAGTGTATTTTCTAACCCAGAGGTTGAAAATAATTATTTTAAATATGATCCCTGTGAGTACCCTTTTATGTGTGTCTGTGTGTGTGTGCGCATGCGTGTGTTTCAATATTTTCTCCCTCTGCCTTGAAGCTCTGGGAATCAAGCTTCCCTACATTTTAATTATTTGGCTATCTGTTCAAATGGGATGACTGCATTTACTAGGAATTTTTATTTGTTCCTTTGGGATGCAGTCCTACTTGGTGTTTAATTTATGAATGTTTCTTCTTTTGTCTACTCATTTCCGCACTTCCTCCAACTTTCTAGTTTTTAAACAACATCATCAGATTGGGACCTCCTTGTTATTTCTCAGTTTGCCAGTGATTAAAAAAAAAAAAAGTCTTTTAAATATACTTCCATAGAGGCCACATGTGTACCATATATAGACCTTAATGTAAATCATGAGGAGAGGGCCTCCAGCATCCTAGGAGTAAAATCTTGAACTTGGTATGCTATAGTAGTTAGTCTTTGATCCAAGGAAACCCACAATTGAATTAGCAGAGATGATTTCTTTTTTGCTTTCTTCCCTTTTTCATGCCCTTGGTAGATCTGTAGCTCAGAAAACTTCATCCCAAGAGAAATAGGAGGAATCATTCTATTTGCAATGTCTGCAGCTTCTCTGACCCCAGTGACTCTGAGCAGGGGAAAGTGACAAAGCTAGACCTTTTGAGAGAATGAAACTTGTCCTGGCCCTGTGGTAATAATCTCATTATTCCAGAGTGGGGAGCAGAACTAAGTGAGCATTATAGCCAAGTAATGAATCAGATTATGCTGAGTCCCTCTCTACCACATAACCTTTAAGATATACATTTTGCTTAATTGTGTTCTAACTCTACATGAACTGGTAGGGCAGTGTCATATGGAAGACATATATTTAAAAAAAAAAAAAAAGTCCTCTCAGTTTGGGACTTATGGTCTAGGTGGTCAGTTGACCTCCACTCTCTGCAGTATCTGACTTCCCACAAAAAGAGACCAAGAAGCTATAATAAGCCTATGTACCTAAGCATGTTGAGTTATAAATAATGGTTCTCTAAGTACCTTGTGAACTTCATATGAATACCTAGTCTTCTCCCGAGTATCCCCCACCATGTTAATGTTATGTCTTCTTCACCTTATTTCCAAAGGATTTATAGTGATACATAAAATACTTTAAATTAATATAAATTAGAAGTGGGTAAAAAAGGAGAAAAGATTTATTAGTTTATTCAATGACATTAAGAATGAGGCTAACTCAAAAATACATGTTATGTGATCTTACAGGGCCATACAACATTTGTATAGCTTTTAACAGGGCAAGGAGAAAATCTGATGGGATAGTTTTATCTGATTCATCATGGTGTTCATCAGCTCATAATGATTTTGAAGAAATGGAAAGAAAATCATCAGAAGGACCCTCATGGTAGAAAAAATTCTTAGCCTTTGGCACTGTGCTAGATAAATAGTAGGTACTTGACACAGTCTCACTGATTAATAGGACAACTGAATCTATATAACTACTTACTGGCTTAAATTACTATTGGATTGCATATGTTTCTGAAGAAATCAGAAACAAAAGTCAAAATCTCTTAAAAAACATCTTTCTTATTTACTTCTAGTGAGTTCAGCAGAGACAGATTTATGGCACAGATGTTTGCTGACACTAGAATGTGGAGGTGAACCCTTTGTCTTGGGAAGCTTCCTATACCACACATTGAAATTAGCTCATACAGAAATTTATGAAGCCCTTTATTGCTAGAGGGTGAAACTGGTCATATCTGAACTTAAAATCTGGACAGAACAATGTGGGAAAACTTGAATAGTTGGTAACATGCCCTTTAACTTTCATCATTTGATACATGACTCATTTCTTTAGACTATGACATGGGCTTACCATATGAGTCTGCCCTGAAATCTTTTACCATCCCACTAGGGAGCTGATTTTAGACAGCATTAAGAATTTTCATTTCAACAGTTTTAGAAAAGTTGATGAAGATCTTTATATTTTTGAAATATGTGAATATGAATAGGCATAGAATTCATTAAACTACCAAACTTGTCAGTTAAAACTGACCTGGTGGTATCTGTTTAATTGGGCTCAAATACAGTCATAGAACAATGAGCAAAAGGCTCTTGACCCCTCCAGGAGGTAGAGCTTACTCCTCTCCCACCTCACTTGAGGATAGGCTAGACTTAGCAGCTCACTTTCAAAGAATAAGAGCATGGAAAGGAAAAAAAAAAATAGTGGAGCAATCTAGCGAACACTGGCTTAACCAAGTGATGAAGGTAAACATCCACAGTGATGTCATGTGACTTTCATCTACCCCTGATGTGATGTTCTAAGAGAGCATGTGATATTCTTCCACAAACTGTATAACCCCAGCCTGACCGTGAGATAGCATCAGACAAACCCAGTATGAGGGCAATCTGCAGGATACCTGGCCAGTACTCTGCAAGAAAACCAAGAAGGGAATTGGAAGATATCACGACTAAATGAATATAGTAGCCTGTATTGGATCTAGGAGCAGAAAGACGATCTTAGTGGAAAAGCTGAAATCCAAATACTGTCCGAAGTTTAGTTGATAATAATATATCAGTGTCTGGGGTGCCTGGGGGCTCAGTCAGTTAAGCATCTGCCTTTGGCTCAGGTTAGGGTTCTGGGATCAAGTCCCACATCAGGCTCCTGCTCATTGAGGAGCCTGCTTCTCCCTCTCCCTCCCCCGCCCCCACACCTTGTGTGCACACATGTGTGCTCACTCTCTCTCAAGTAAATAAATAAAATCTTTTAAAAAAATAATATATCACTGTCCGTTTCTTAGTTTGACAAGTGTGTACTGGGACATAAAATGACAAAGCTGGGTGAGTGGTATACAGGAACTCTGTATTAATAGCCTTTGAATGTTTCCTTAACTGAAAAACTAATTAAAAATTAAAAGCTTATTTAAAGAAGGAGTCTCAAGGTATCTACTGTTAAATAGTTTTGTGATCTATTCACTTTGGGTAAAGAATGAATCTTTAAATTTAACAGGGAAAGTCAGTGGCAAGAGGAAGGGAATTGTCTAATTAAACAAAAATTAGTTAAAATAAACGAGGCATACAAGCCACAGCAAAAAAAAAAAAAAAAAAAAAAAAAAAAAGAATCCTTGGAACACAACAAATGTGAAAAAGGACTTGCTGTAATTCTGCATAAAGATGAAACTCACCATACTCTTTTATAATTCCTCAGAGACATGTATTCTTCTTATATTTCCTCCCTTGTAACATGACCTTCTTCCTAATATTAACCACATATACTTATCCCCATTATACATAGTCTCCTGAGCCTTTCTTTAGCAAGTTCAAAGGGGATTTTTTTTTCACACCCAAATTATTCTGAGGTATTTTCCTTCTTTCTTCTTCTGGCATGTTTATCTTGTTTTAATCACCTTGCCTCTACCATGAAAAACAACAAATGGTGTCTGAGGTTCTGCTCTGTCAAGCTAGTGAGCAGTGCAGGGAAGCTGGTGACCAGCTGCTTTCCATTCCTGCCATGGAAAGGAGAGCAGAGACCAGTGCCCAACTGTTGGAGCTGCATGCATCATTTCTGTGAAATCCTCTCTCAGTGACCTTTTGCTGTCAGAGCAGGTACCAAAGCAAAATGGGTTCTACCACATTGTCTAAATGCTGTCATGCATTTGAAACAAAATTGACGCACATGGACTGGATCTATTTATCTAAGGCAATTCAATAAAAGAATGGATGATTAAAAGGGGGAGATATTCATGCTACATTTTTCTACAAGAACATGGATGCAGGACACTTACTTAATAAACTAATGCAAAACCATTCTGCAGAAAATAGAGATGTTTGGAAATGGGAAGGAAGTACATTCCAGAGCTTTCATTCTTCTGTAATATATTTAAGCACTAAAATGTGCACAGCACTATGTGTGTTTGCTGGGAGAAAAAGAGGGTACAAGCTGCATAAACCTAATGGGAGAAATGACCTGAATCCTTATGAGATAGGAGATAAATGTTATTTCTATAATGACAGATGTGATACTATTTTATAAAAACCACATTGACCTGAGGGGCACTACTAAGAACTTGTGTCTCTTTTTTAAAAAGTTTTTTTTTTTTATTTGTTTGTTTTTTGTTTGGTTTGGTTTGGTGTTTTACAATATTTAATAGCTTGAATTTTTAGTGGGAAATTATCATCTGTTAATTTCCTGCAGGGGGCAGAATTATCCTGGAGGAAATAGAAGGTATAAAATATGAGAAGAAACAAGAAACAAAATAAAATAGAAAAGTAAAAGAAAGTTTGTACCTTTTGTACTTTTCCTAAGTTAAAAAACACATTACCAATTTTTAACAAAATATTCTTCATGAAATATTTAGCTAGTGATAAGCTAGCCTTTATCACCAAAGGCAGTTTCTTCTAGCTGCTCGGGAGAAAGATTGATTTTGTACAATGCTCTCTATCAATTTCTTACTACTTCTATAAGTCGAGGAGAATAGTTGAAGCTCTAAAAGAGAGAGAAGAGAAAATATTTGAGCATTTTCACAGCAGAGTGACCCAAAGTTTTCTAAGCTTGAATGTTTGCCTTCTCATGCTGACTCAACATGCAAACTTTGTTGGAAATTCTTTTCTTTCTAACCAAGGCTTCGCTGAGTCCAACAAGAAGTGCAGTGGAAAGTTGTAGCCAGTGGTGTGCTAGTGAATGTTTAACAACTAATTTTCTAGAGGGAAAACAAAGTATATCTGTGTGTACATTGGTGTTTTATAAATTTTACTGATATAAAGGATGTGAATGCTTTTGTTGATTTTTTTCCCAACTCCTGTAATTATAGCCAACCTATTGTTGCAATTGACAAATACCTGTAGTTCTGATGGGAATGTTTGTTGATACTTTACTTTTCTTTACTCTTTAAGATAAAAGGGAAACAATAAAGACCAATGTCAGAATCTCAATCCTTCATCAGTAATGTGAGCAACACCTTTGCTGAATCAGATAATAATGCCTTTTCTCCTTTATCAAGATTAGTTGACTGTATTGTTGAAGGTCTATTTCTGGGCTCTTTATTCTACTCCATTGATTTCCTTGACTCTTCTTTCCCCAGTACCATGCTGTCCTGCTTTCTATAGCTTTACAGTGAGTCTTGAAGTCAGGTAGTATTTAGGAATACTAGATTATTTACTCAATTTTTCTTACATGATGAACCAGATTTGACATACTTTTTAGTGTAATCTGCATTATCACCATTTTCTCCAGCACTTTCTTAAATACAGGGTCTATAAAGAAAACAATAAATTAAGCCCTGATTTGTAGTATTTGCCTATTTCTGTGATGTAAGTATTTTCTCCGTGGTCTATTAAAAATTACTAATGTAATGCTACTGCACATAAAGTTTGGAAATGATGTTCAGTAGTTTATGATTATACAGTATTATCACCATATAGACACAATTGAGGAAATAATTTAAAGAGCACAGATAATGACAAAATATATATGATAACTAGGAGGTGCTGAATATTAAATATTCATGACCCTTGTTTTTAATGTAGTTTAATTATAAATAAATGTATTTAATTATACATTTATATAATTTTATTTTTAGTAATGATTCTATTTAACAACCATCTTGCAAGCCGACCAGAAATGGAGTGATCTACTCTTGCAAACTGTTATGAGCTAGTCAGGACACTGGTTGTGTGGCAGAATGTTTTGTGAATTTTTGACACAAAGGTTTAACACGAAAGGAAATAAAATCAAAGCAATCTAAGATAGACCACATTCTGGGTGATACAACACACCTTACTTAGCACATTTAGAAGGATAGAAATTATAGGTCTGCTCTCAGAGCACAATGAAATTAAACTAGAAATCAGTAACAGAAGGATAACTGGGAAACCCCAAAATAGGTGGAGATTGAACAACACACATTTAAATAGCACTAGTCAAGAAATGTCAACAGAAGTATAAAACCTATTTTGAAGTAAATGAAAATGAAAGCACAACTTAAATGTGTGGGATGCGAGAAGACCGTGCTTATAGGGACAATTATAGAATTGAATGCATATATTAGAAAAGAAGAAAGATCTCAAATCAATAATCTAAGAAACTTTAGGAAATTAGAAAAAAAAAGAGCATATGACATCCAAAGTAAGCATAAGAAAGGGAATAATTGGGGCAGAAATCAATGAAATTGGAAACATGAAATCAGTAGAGAAAAATCAATAAAAAACCAAAATCTGGTTCTTAGAAAAAAAGCAGTAAAATCTATAAGCCAAGACAACTAAAAATAAAAGAGAGAGAGAGAGAATACAAATTACTAATATCAAATATGAAAAAGGAGGCCTCACTATAGGTCCCACAGAAATTAAAAAGGATAATAAAGGGATACCATGAACTTTATAAGTACAAATTTGATGACCTAGTTGAAGGAGACTAATTCCTTGAAATACACAATCTGCTAAAGTTCATACAAGAAAAAATAGGTGTTCCAAATAGGTCTGTATCTATTAAAGAAATTGAATCAAGAATTAATAAGTTTCTAAAACAGAAATCACCAAGCCCAGATGGGTTCACTGGTGAATTCTACCAAACATTTAACGACAAAATTTTACCAATTTTCTGCAGTCTCTTTTAGAGGATAGATGCAGAGGGAATATTTCCTAATTCAATGAAGTCAGCCTTCATAGGCAGAGGCATCACAAGAAAAGAAAACTATTGGTCAATATCTCTCATGAACATAATGAAAAAATCTGCAACAAAATATTTGCAAATTGAATCAAAAAAAATATAAAAAGAATTATATACCATGACCAAGTGGGGTTTATCCTAGATATGCAAATCTGGTTCAACATTTGAAAACCAGTTAATGTAATCCCATCACATCAATAGACTAAAAAAGAAAAATCACATGATCATATTAATAGATGCAAAAAGGGCAGTTGACAAAATCCAAAATCCATTCATGAGGGAAATTTTCAGGAACCAAGGATTAGAAGGGAACTTTCTCAACTTGATAAAGGATATCTTTTTTTTTTAAAAAGCCTTATAGCTAGTATCATACTACATGGGGAAAACTTCTGAAACTTTACCACTAAGATCAAGTACAAGGCAAGGATATTCCCTCTTTCCACTGGTTTATAACATCGTAATAGAAGTCTGCTGATGCAGTAAGGCAAGAAAACAAAGTAAAAGGTACACAGATTTGGAAAGAAGATGAAATTCACCATTGTAGATGGTGATAGTTTATGTAGAAAATGTAGAAAATTCAAAAGCATCAACAAAAAATCTTCTGAAACTAGTAAGTGATTATAGAAAAGTTGCAGGACATAAGATGAATTTACAAAAATTAATTGCTTTTCTACATACCAACAATGAACAATTAGAATTTAAAATGAAAAACACCGGGCGTCTGGGTGGCTCAGTGGGTTAAAGCCTCTACCTTCAGCTCAGGTCATGATCCCAGGGTCCTGGGATTGAGCTCCACATCAGGCTCTCTGCTCTGCAGGGAGCCTGCTTCCCTTCCTCTCTCTCTGCCTGCCTCTCTGCCTACTTGTGATCTCTGTCTGTCAAATAAATAAATAAAATCTTTTAAAAACAAATAAAATGAAAAACACAGCATCATTTATATTAGCACCCCAAAATATTAAATACTTAGGTATAAATCTAACAAAATATATGCAATATCTATACAAATATATGCAATATCTATACAAATATATGCAAGATCTATACAAGGAAACCGACAAAACTCTGATGAACAAAATCAAAGAACTAAATAAATGAAGACATTCCATGTTCAAGGATAGGAAGACTCAGCATTGTGAAAATACCTGTTTTTCTCATTTTGATCTATGAATTCCATTCAATCTCAATCAAAATCCCAGAAAATTTTTTATGGATATTAACAAACTGATTCTAAAGTTTATTTGAAGAAGCAAAATACCCAGTAGAGCTAACACAGTATTAAAGGAAAAGAACAAAGTTAAAGGACTAACACTATGTGACTTCAAAACTTACTATAAAGCTATAGTAATCAGGACAGCATGATATTGGAGAAAGAATAGTCAAAGAGATCAAGGGAATAGAATAAAGAGCCTAGAAATATACCTTCATCAATATAGTCAACTCATGTTTGACAAAGGAGAAAAAGCAATACAAGGGAGCCAAGATAGTTTTTCAACATATGGTGCTAGAACCAGACATCCACATGTAAAATAAAAGAAGAAAAAAGACACAAACCTTACACACTTGAAAAAATTTAACTCAAATGGATCATGTTCCTAAATGTAAAATGCAAAACTGTAACATTCCTAGAAGATAACATAGGAGAAAATCTGGATGATGTTTGGTATGGTGATGATTTATTAGATACAACACCAAAGACATATGATCCATGAAGAAACAATTGATAAGCTGGATTTCATTAAAACTTAAAACTCTCTAAAAGACAATATAAAAAGAATAGGTATGCCTGGGTGGCTCAGTCAGTTAAGTGGCTGCCTTCAGCTCAGGTTATGATCCAAGGGTCCTTAGTTCACATCAGGCATCCAGCTCCTTGCTCAGTGGACAGCCTGCTCCTCTCTCTGCGTACTCTACCTGTTGCTCCCCTTGCTTGTGCTCTCTTTCACTCTCTATCAAATAAAGCAATAAAATCTTTTAAAAAATAAAAAAAAAAGACAATATACAGAGAATGAAAGAACAAACACAGACTGGAAAAATAATTGCAAAACACATATCTGATAAAGGACAGATAATCAAAATATACAAAGAACTTATAAAACTCAAAAATAAGAAAACAAATAATGTGATTTTTAAAAAATGATCCAAAGACCTTAAGAGATAACTCACCAAAGAAGACATGCAATTGGTAAATAAGCATACAAGAAGATGCCCCACATCATATGTCATCAGGGAAATGCAAATTAAAACAACAATGAGATGCCACTGCACACCTATTAGAATAGCCAAAATCTGAAATGCTGACAATACCAACCAAATGCTGATGAGGATGTGTAGCAACAGGAATTCTCACATGTTCCTGGTGGGAATGCAAAAATAGTACTGCTATTGTGGAAGACAATTTGGTGGTTTCATTTTTTTTTTTTTTTTTTAAGATTTTTTTTTTTTGGACAGAGAAGATCACAAGTAGGCAGAGAGTCAGGAGAGAGAGAGAGGGGAAAGCAGGCTTCCTGCTGAGCAGAGAGCCCGATGTGGAACGCAATCGCAGGACCCTGAGATCATGACCAGAGCCGAAGGCAGACGTCACTGAGCCACCCAGGCACCCCCAATTTGGTGGTTTCTTATAAAACTAGACATACTCTTACCACAGAACAGGCAATGGCATTTCTTGATATTTACCCAAATAGTTGAAAAATTATGTCCACATGAACATCCACTCATGGATGTTATGGTAACTTTATTCATAATTGCCAAAACTTGGAAGCAGCTAAGATATCCTTCAGCAGGTAAATAAATAAATTGTGGTACATCTGGATGATGGAGTATTATTCCATGTTTAAAAAAAAAGAGCTATTAAAACGTGGAAAACAAGGAGGAAAGTTGAATGCATATTTCTAAGTGAAAGAACCCAATTTGAAAAAGTTATATACAGTGTAATTCCAACTATATGTCATTCTGGGAAAGGCAAAACTGTGGAGACAGTAAAAAGACTAGTGGTTACTAGGGGTGTGGTTGGTGTGTAGGGATGGCTAGGTAGAGCAGAGGGAATTTTTAGGGTAGTGAAATTACTCTGTGTAATATTGTAGTGATGGAGATATGTCATTATATATTTGCCTAAACCTGTAGAATATACAACATTAAGCATGAGCTCTAAGGTAAACTATTGACTCTGGATGATTATGATGTGTTATGTAGGTTCATTTGGGGTAACAAATGTACTATTCTGCTAAGTGATGTTGATAATGGGGGAAGCCATGCATGAGTGGGAGCATAGGAGAACATAGGAAATTCTTGCACTTCTTCTCAATTTTGTTGTGAACCTAAAACTGACCCTCCCCTCCCAAAGTAAAGTCTTTAAAAAATTCACTGCCAAAGGTGTGAAAATAGAAATGAAATTAAACTTCTCTCCTTTTTCTTCCATTAGTGTTTATAGTTATAAAAACATTGAAAGAAATTGAATTCATTGCTAAGTCAATATATAAATTTTCTGGACACATCAAATCATACCTAGTACTTTCGTGTTTCCCCCAAATATTAACATAATACGTATATATCATTGTGTTTCTCCAGAATTAGGGAATTTACAGCAAGGGAAACAGTCAACAAAACCAAAAGACAACTGACAGAATGGGAGAAGATAATTGTAAAGGACAGATAAAGGGCTAATATCCAAAATCTAGAAAGAACTTATCAAACTCAATACCCAAGGAACAAATAATCCTATCAAGAAATGGGCAGAAGACTTGAACAGATATTTCTGCAAAGACATCCAGATGGCCAACAGACACAGGAAAAATTGCTCAACATCACTTGGCACCAGGGAAATACAAATCAAAACCCCAGTGAGATACCACCTCACACCAGTCAGAATGGCTAAAAGTAACAAGTCAGGAAATGACAGATGTTAGCAAGGATGCAGAGAAAGGGGAAACCTCCTACACTGTTTGTGGGAATGCAAGCTGGTGCAGCCACTCTGGAAAACAGTATGGAGGTTCCTCAAAAAGTTGAAATAGAGCTGCCCTACAACCCAGCAATTGCACTACTGGGTATTTACCCCAAAGATACAAATGTAGTGATCCGAAAGGACATGTGCACCCCAATGTTTAAAGCAGCAATGTCCACAATAGCCAAACTATGGAAAGAGCCTAAATGTCCATCAACAGATGAATGGATAAAGAAGATGTGGTATCTCACACACACACACACACACACACACACACACACACACACACACACACATAGTGGACTATTATGAAGCCTTTAAAAACGAAATCTTGCCATTTGCAACAACATGGATGGAACTAGAGGGGATTAGGCTGAGCGAAATAAGTCAATCTAAGAAAGACAATTATCATATGATCTCACTGATATGTGGAACTTGAGAAACAAGGCAGTGGATCATGGGGGAAGGGAGGGAAAAATGAAACCAGGGAGGGAGACAAACCATAACAGACTCTTAATCTCAGGAAACAAACTGAGGGTTGGCTGGAGGTGAGGGGAGTGAAAGGGGTGGGGTGGCTGAGTGATGGACATTGGGAGGTTATGTGCTATGTTGTGCACTATGAATTGTATAAGACTGATGAATCACAGAACTGTACCCCTGAAACAAACAATACATTATATGCTAATTAAAAAATGAAGTGATTTATAGGTAAAACAGGACCCACAGAAATTTTACATTAGCATTTTCCAAAATTTTTCTCTCAGTTTTCTTGATGCCTTAACATTTGAGAAATTTTCTCTAGCTGAGCCATTTAGCTTGTCCTAGGCTGCCTGAGCTTTGTTTCCCAGCTGGCTTCCTGCATAGTTATGTCATGGCTGAAGCAAATGATGGTGTCAGTCTCCTCATTGCAAGAGAATGTTTCTGAACAAGATTCCTGAGATTTCATCCTGAGGGGAAATATGTAGGCCACATGCTCACCCTTGAAGCTAAGGGTGAAGTTATCTTCTGTTGAAACATACAGACTCTATTGAGGAGAGGTCAGTAGGTATCCAGAATGAAATTCTGAAATCTCTTTGAAAAACTGGAGCAAAAAACAAAGGTCAGATAAGACCCAGCAAACACATATTATGTCCCCTATGCCAAAGTCATTAGTGGCCCTCAAGTTAAAAAAGAAAATCAACTTTGAATTTCTCTGTTTTTTAATTCTGCCACGGTTTTGTCCCACCCTAACTCCCCCAGTTTATTTCCTACCAATCTCTTTCTATTCTGGACAGGCTAGTCTCATCTCCAAGGAATAGAAATGTTTAAACCTGGTTTTGTACTTCGTGTTGTCCTCTACATGTGGAAGATCTTTTCCTTTTTAATTTCTCCCAACCGTGTTTGTACAAGAGGGCCCAATTCAAAACCTACATTCTGTTTTCCTTCTCACCATGAATGATGACAGTTCCATTCAGTGAAACATTTGTGTACTAAGTAGCTGACAGGTGTGGCAGAGGAAGTTTTAGGAGCACACTGAGTTTGAAATACTTGTGGAAAATCTACATATAGATATCAAGAAACTAGAAAACTGAAGATCTAGAGTTATTTATTTTTTTTAAGATTTTATTTATTTATTTGAGAGAGAGAGAGAAAATGAGAGAGAGAGCATGAGAAGAGAGAGGTCAGTGGGAGAAGCAGACTCCCTGCCAGGCAGGGACCCCGATGTGGGACTCAATCCCAGGACTCCAGAAACATGACCTGAGCCGAAGGCAGTCTCCCAACAACTGAGCCACCCAGGCGCCCCCAATCTGGAGTTATTTAAAGAGTCGACAAGAGATGTAGACTTATTTATACAGAAATTGGAATAAAAAGATTGTCTAAGTCGAGAAAATGAGAAAGAAAAGAGGACAAAATATAGGTACAGGAAGTGAGATATATAGCAAAGAGTGGTGCCTGAGCCCTGTCAGGTAGGTATGAAGGACAGGAACAAGAACAAGGTAGGGAAAACTTCTGAAAATTGTAAGGTATTACATAAATCAAAAAAGGAAACCACAATTAAAAAGGAGCATATGTAAAGTATCTACTACAGTTGAAGTATGATTCGACTATAGTTGAATCAAGTATGATGTGAGCTTTGACTCACTAATTCTTACCATTGTCTGATGGCAATCTTTATGTCTCCTAGTTATAATTTTGATAACACAGAATGGATTTGTCAGTGATAAAACTGGCTTATGTCTGCCCCCAGTCCCATTAACCTTAGCCAGAATAAGACAGACCTTGTGCTGTAAACATAGTTATCTCTTCTTTTCCGTATAGCCTATGTCCGACAGTTTCCAAAAATGGGAGCATGGAGGAAGCATGGCATCCTAAACTGAGTCTTCCTTCTGCAATTTAATTTTATCCTCCAAACACTCCAGTTGACATCCCTTTTGTCACATACCCATCATTGAAAGAATAAAGAATGCCCTCAGTTGAATTTTAATATAAGTTCAATGGAGATGGCTCTTTCCTTCAATATTTGGTATAATTTGGCATGTCCTTTGATTTTAACTGGTGAGGCACATTAATTTCTTAATGACCACTATATCACTTTAAACCAAGTAAAAAATTTATTTAGATTTTTTTAAAAAGTATCTTAAACCAACTGATTGCCCCCCAGCTCTGAGCAAAAGAAGGAAAAGGAAAGAAAAACCTCCAGGTGTTAACAAGATATTTCCTTCCCTATTCTGTGAGTCCCAAAGCTTGATGCCATAAAATAGACACTTTCTCATCCACAGACTCCATGTTATATGACATAATTAGAGGCAACTGTATCTCACTGATTTAAAATCTGTTTCCCAGGGGCAACTGAGTGGCTCAGTTAAGAGTCTCCCTTGGGCTCAGGTCATGATCCCAGGGTCCTGGCATTGAGTCCCACATTGGGAATCCCTGCTCAGCGGGGAGTCTGCTCCCTCTGCCCCTTCCCCCTGCTCATGCCTGTGCTCACTCTCTCTCTCACACAAATAAATAAAATTTTTAAAAAAATACATTTTCCAAAGTATCTTTCTCACAGCATAAGGCTACCAAGTACATTTTAAGGGTATTGAAATTATGTCTACTCAATACCTGATTTACCAGGGATACTTAAATCTTAAGTGAAATTTTTCCCAGATGTACTTACGGAACAAAAAAGCATTCATTTTTTAACATCAGGGCTGCCAGTGGCTGGTGGTAAGGGAAAGATGTGGACAAAAAATGGGGCATAAGGGAGCTTTTTTAGCTTATGAGAGTATTTTGTCTTGATTGGTGGTGGCAGTTACACGACTGTATAAATTTGTCAATATTCATTAAAGTGTGCATCTAAAAAAGTGGATTTTACTAATAATAAATTATACCTCAATAAACAGAAAGAGAATGTGAAGATTTAAAAAAATGAAATAAAAGGCAAAAGTTTATTCATTTAAAAAATTACTTCCTGAACCTCCAAGTATAGTAAAGAAAAGAGAGGGAGGATTTAAAATTCGCCCAAGTCACTTACTCTGAAGAATTTCTGAATTACATGATCTTCATATGCTGAAAACTTACTAAGCATACACATCCTTGTAGACTTGAAAATGCAGTGAAATCAGGATATGTAAAATATGGAGACATAACTTTAAAAATTGAAGGACATAGTAAGTCTTCAATCAAAATTTGGATTTGACTTTTTTTTCAATCTTTTCATTTAATTTAAATAGGGTTTTTTTTTAAGATTTTACTTACTTCTGAGAAAGAAGGAGAGAGCACGAAGAGGGGGAGGGGCAGAGGGAGAGAGAGAGAGAAGCAGACTCCCAGCTTAACAGGGAGCCAATGTGGGACTTGATCCCAGGACCCTGAGATGATGACCTGAGCCAAAGACACGCACTTAACCTACTGAACTACTCAGGCACCCCCAAATAGGATTTTTCAATAGCATTTTCATTTTAAGGTACTTTAAAATAACTTACAATAAGATTCTTTGAAATGTCATATAATATTTCAATCCAAAATGTAAAAATTGATGAAATGATTTAATTCAATTCACTGAATATGAATAGCACCTACTAAACATGGAAGACAAAGTGAGCTGTTCTAACAATGACTAGGAAGATGAATAAGCTGATTACTGAGTTAGCGGAAGAAACAAATACACAGAAGACAGAGGCTTTAAGCAAGGCTGAACTCACACACAACAAAAGGGGCTGCTGGGGCTGAGGGAAAGCTCAACTGTCAAAGCCTATGTTCCACTAAGGCGGAAGGAGCAGTAAGCAGGGCCCATCAGGAAGGTTGGAAATCAGAATAGCAGACCAAGGAGGAAGCCGAGCTGAGAGAATTTGTGTTTGGAAACAAGCTCACGACACTGGAATATCACAAAGTCCTCAAGAGAACCATTGCAAGCACCAAGACGGTATCCAGAGGAGAGGTTCATCTCATCCAGGAGCTGGTTACTTCTTTCTCAGAGGCAAAATACAAACAACTGAAACTAAAACAGAGCGTTAATTATGTGCGAGAAGGTAGGTGTTGCCATGCAATATCAGAGGACGGCCCTTGTACTCCTGGGGAGCTCAGTCAGGGTTAGAGTGATTACTTGAGCAACAAGTATAGTCTGACTATAAAACACACAGGCTTAACCACACACATTTCTAGTGGAAACATGCAGGGCCCGGCTCAGGGAGAAGAGAAAGAAGTTGTTCCAGTTTTTACCAGTTTGGGAAACTGATACGGTGTGGCACTGATACGGTGTGGCAGAAGAATGAAAGGGAGGCCGGATATGGTTTATGGAAAATCCTATCCTAAGCACTTTCCAAATTGGAATCTTTCAGGACAGGGCTCTGGGATCTGCAACCCTAATGAACAGCCTGGTAATTCTATGCTCTCAATGCTTGGGAAGTCCCAAGTAGAACATATTCATAATGGGCCGAAATGGTGGACATTGAGGTTAGGAAGTGACAGGCAAGAGAAGTCAGAATGAAACTGAGAGTGGAAAAAAGAGCGGTTACAATTGGGAAGTAAGTACTAATTTCAAAGCAGAGCATAAAGAATCTTTCCAGCAGGAGGGCCAGAATTATTGTTATTGGAATAAACTCATTTAAGTATCCTATGATCTATGAAAAGTATATTTTTGCTACTTGAACTGTCTGTTGAATGGGTTTTTTTGCTTGATCTGGTAGGGATTTGAAGAAATAGGATCCTGAGACTTTAAAGAGGAGTTCTCACGACATTCATGTAAACACTCTGAGCAACGCCGGGTTTAACTTGCCCTCCATGCTTCTGCAACCTGGGACTGACAAGGGCAGTGTGGAACCTGGTTCTGTGGCTGTGGTGCCAAATATGAGTTATGATTGCCACAACGCGGCCCCAACACACTTAACTGTCCTGGAGACAAAAACAGCAGTGCCAAAACTCTAGCCTACACCTCCTGAAGTCCTAAGTGCAGGTCACGTGTATGAAATTAGCAAAGAGATAGTTTTAATACTTATTTCTCAATTATTGTTGATTATTAAATAAAAATAAATCTGCCTTTAGCGTCACCCTTTTTTATGGTACTATTTTAAAAATCACAAGCACAAGTTTAAAAATAAGATACTTATTGTTTCAAAAACATTTATTTCACAGGTATGATTTTTTTAAATACTCAGAAACGTGTTTTGATGTTCCCAAGAAATGAGCATTAAGTTTAACAATAGTGGGCTGATAGTTTTTCACACATGATCCTAATTTTAGTCCTTTTCTCCAGGCTAAAGAGGAAGTGCATTTACAATTAATAATTTGTTGCATTTTTGCATGTTTAGATGAATATTTTGGATGCCATCCTTAATATAAGAAATAGAAACTAAATATTCTTTAAAACTGCTTCATAAATAGTTATGTCTATCAATTACTAAATCTGTTTGCATGTACACCTGTCTTTAGAAACTGTTAAAGAATTCTCGAAGATAATTGTGACTTTCTTGCAAATGGAATACCTCCAAAATTGATTTAAAAGGGGTTAATCAGGGGTGCCTGGATGGCTCAGTCGTTAACCATCTGCCTTTGGCTCAGGTCATGATCCCAGGGTCCTGGGATCGAGCCCCGTGTCGCCTCCCCACTCAGCCCGAAGACTGCTTCTCCCTCTCCCTATGCCCAGCGCTCCATTCGTGCATGCTCTCTCGCTTGTCCGCTCTACTCTCAAATAAATAAAATCTTTAAAAAATGCTTAATAAGCCCATTTTATGTAATCTAGGTGTATACAGACCATCTCTCCTATTTAATGTCATATTGGTATTCAATTCTCTTTTATTCTAAAAGTTCTTTCGTTGGTTCTCTAACGTTTTGTGCTATGCTGTCCATCCACTTTTTACCTTCTTCCAACTTTCCAGAAATCCTCTAGCTACTTTGTTTCCAACTCATTTAATGAAGCTGCTCTCTTGAAAGTTATTACCAGATCTAATATTTTTTGCAGTCCTCATTTTTAAAAATGAGTGCCTGTTCTAACAACTTTGCCCTCATTTTGTTTCCAGAAAATTGAAAGTGTTTAAATACATTTTCTCAGTCTCCTTTCATTTTTAAAATTTTATATTATGCAACATACTTACAAAGATAGAAAATAATATAACAGATTTCTCATGGACTCAGCACTAAAACAGATGTTAACATTTTGTCATATTAGCTTAAGACTTCGCCTTTTTTTTATGAGACTCTTTTTTTATTTTAAGATTTTATTTATTTATTTGACAAAGATCACAAGTAGGCAGAGAGGTAGGCAGAGAGAGAGGGGAGGAAGCAGGCTCCCTGCTGAGCAGAGAGCACCATGTAGGGCTTGATCCCAAGACCCTGGGATCATGACCTGAGCTGAAGGCAGAGGCTTTAACCCACTGAGCGACCCAGGCACCCCAAGACTTCACCCTTCTAACAGAATAAGGAGAAGAGGATTCACAAACAGCCAGAGGCCTCACCAGAACCTTTGTCCACTCACTCCCTCCCCACAGGAAAATGTTTATGATTTCCATGAGTAGTCTTGTACATTTACTATATATGTATATTCATAAATAGTATACATTATCATTATGTCTTTATATTTGCATGAATCTTACCATATTCTGTATCTCTTTCTGCAACTTGTTTTTTACTAAAATAATGTATTTTTTAAAATTATCCATGTTTATGCATGCAAATCAAGTTTATTCATTTTATCTTCTGAACAGTGTTTCATTATATGAATACATCATGATTTATTCAGTTCCCTACAGAGTGACATTAATTTTTTTCCTCTCTTTTTGCAATGAGAAATAGTCCTGCAATTATTATCTTTGTACATGTCACCATGTGTAAGAATTTCTCCATGTGTTGAGAATTCTCTCAAGGGTAGATCTTGATCAGTAGAAATTCTAACTCAGAAGGTATGCATATCTTCAGTTTTATTAGTTATTGTTAAGTTGTTCCCCAAAGTGGATGCACCAATTTATGTTCCCACTCGTGGTATATGACAGTTTCCTCTTCTCCATGTTCTCTCCAACTTCTGCCATTACTAGATGCACTGATGTTTTCTATGTGATGGTGATGGTATAATATCTCCTTCTTTTGATTTGTATTTTCTTTATTTTAGTAAGGCTGAGCATCTTTTCCTATATTTATTGGACTTTGGTGTTTATGTCTTCTCCTCTGCACACTCAGTTTTTGTCCTTCTTTCTGTTGGGTTGTCTTTTTCTTATTAGTGTACAAAAGCACTTTAAATAGACACTAGTCCTTTGTTATTTACACAGAATACAAAATATCTCTGACATGCTGTAAAAACTTCAAATAATCCTTGGAAAAGTTCCTTTGTTTTTATTTATCATGCAAAAGTTTTATTTCACGTGTTATTTTTTAAATGTTTGGTATATGTTGTAAAATAATATTTCCTATGTGTTACTCTATCAGGTACAGAGTTAATGGTACCATTAGATTAATCCTGTGGATTTTGTTGTTCAAACCCTCAGAAGTATTCTTTTTCACCTGATTTGTCTATTAATTACTGATGGGGGTGTGTATAAATCTCCCATTACAATGATAACCTTCTTAATTTTTTCTTTATACTTCTATCATCAGATATTTTAAGCATGTTCAGTTTAAGCTTAGGAATAGTATATTTTTCTGGTGAATCAGACTTTTCACACTATGTATTAACTATGTTTATCTTAATGCTTTTTACTTACAAATCTATTTTGTCTCATATTCTATATTTACACCAGCTTTGTTGGGATATCTCTTCAATTTTTTCCTATCTCTATGTTCTTCCGAAATTCTGATTGGACTTTCTCACTCTATGGATCTTTTACAAGCTTTTTTAATATTTTCCATTGCTTTCTCTGTGTTTCATAAGGGAATTGTTTTTCACATGAGTCTTTAAGTTTACTATTTTTATCTTGTACTGAATTCTAATCTCAATGATATTTCTTGTATCTATAAATTATACTTGGCTCTTTTACATTTTGTTATATGTTCTTATATGTAATCCTAATTTTTCCCACTTTTATTTCTTTATACTTATTAAATACACTTTTTAAAAATTATAACCAATATCTTCAGTCCCTTCAGAGACTGCTTATGCTGTTTTGAATGTCCTCACTCATATTAGCTTGCTTCTTTAGAAGTTTGTGATTTAAAAATGTGAGTGTGTGTTCCTTGTAACTTTATCTGCATGAATCCTTTGTTGGTTGGGATGAAGATGTGTTACTTTAAGAGGGTTTTCATGTGCTTCTGCTAGATAACACTTCCAATCCAGGGTTGCTTGAAAAACACGTGGAATGTTAGGTGTTTGGGGGACAACATTATTGCTATGTATTCTGGCTTCCAATTAACGTAAGGTACGCCTTCCAGTTGGTACTTTTTAGAGACTTCTTTTTCTCTCCTTCCTTCAGAGTTAAGGCCTAGAGGAGTAAGTCTCCTTGCAATCTTCCTTTGTAGGCAGGTTTTATTTGTTTGTGTGCATGTTTATTTGTTTTTATTTTTTAAAAGACTCTATTTATTTATTTGACAGAGAGTGAGAGCATGAGCAGAAAGCATGAGCAGGGGAAGGAGCAGAGGGAGAGGAAGAAGAAAGTTCCCTGTTGAGCATGGAGCCCGATGTGGGATTTGATCCCAGAACCCTGGGATCATGACCTGAGTTGAAGGCAGACGCTTAACGGACTGAGCCACCCAGGCGCCCCTACTTGTTTGATTTTTAGATCACACATACAGGGTGCTTCTTTCATGTGGAGGTCTTTTCCCTTCCTTCCCATCTTGCCTGGACCCTGTGTACGTCTCCTCTCCCTCACAAACAACTGAGTGCATGAATCTTCCACTTAATAGAATAAGAACAACTTGGGGAGAAAGACCTTGAGTTCAAGCTTAGACATAAGTGTTTGTAGAACAACCGAACAGAAGTGGCAAGCAGGTGCTTCAGCAGGCAGAGTAAGCAGGGAGGAGGGAGGTGAGTGTGAGACAATATCTGAAGCCTTCGCTGTGCTTGATGCTTGTTACATGTGTGTAGAGTAAGAAGAGAAGATTTGGGAGAGAGGCCAAGATATGCCTACACCCAAAGTCAAGTGAAAGGCTGCCACAAACATAGCTCGTACATTTCTTGCAGAGTTTTTTTGTTTTTGTTTTTTTAAGATTTTATTTATTTATTCGACAGAGAGTTCACAAGTAGGCAGAGAGGCAGGCAGAGAAGGGGCTGGAGAAGCAGGAGAAGCAGGCTCCCTGCTGAGCAGCGAGCCTAATCCCAGGACACTGAGATCATGACCTGGGCCAAAGGCAGAGGCTTAACCCACTGAGTCACCCAGACACCGCGAGTTTTAAACAAGAAGAACCTATATTTAAAAGCCAGGGCATTGGGGTGCCTGGGTGGCTCAGTGGGTTAAAGCCTCTGCCTTCGGCTCAGGTCATGATCCCAGCGTCCTGTGATCAAGCCCCACATGGGGCTCTCTGTTCAGCAGGGAGCCTGCTTCCTCCTCTCTCTCTGCCTGCCTCTCTGCCTACTTGTGATCTCTGTCAAATAAATAAATTTAAAAAAAAAATCTTAAAAAAAAAAAAAAAGCCAGGGCATTTCATATAAAAATATGCTTCTGTTGAAAAATCAAAATTCTGGCATCAGGGGTTCCCCATTCCAAGCAAGAGTGGAATGAGCCTATCCAGTTTGGAATGTCACTTGTGTTCTCACCTGGACTGTATCCATCATGTGCATCACGTGTCTAGACTCTTCATGCAGTAGAGTTCGCTCCCTGACCTCAGCTAATAACGGCTCTATATTGTGTGATTGTTGAAGAGAATATGACCTGGATGACTGGAATGGGGCAGGGGAAGAGCAAAACCCAAAATTTTACAGGGATATTGAGTGGCTTTTCCAAGACATATGTGCTTCTATTTTTGATGAAGGTAAAAGTGTTAGGGAGTGGGGTTCCTGCCCATTTACACACAAAGTCCCCATGGAAGTATGACTTCAGCATGTTTACCCTGCCAGCTAGTGGCCCTGAGGGAACAGAACACACAAACCTGTAAACAGCAAACCTGGGCCACCCAAGGCACAATAAAAACATAAATCTTTGAAGGTGCCAGCTAATGCCAGAAAAGGAGCGAGTTCTGCCCACAGTGAGCTAGGAATAATAGCATTGAGTCCCCTCAGAACACACATCACCAAAAGAAAGATTTCAGTAAATTTGTGGTTGGAGGGTTCTGAGCAAATAGACAAACAAACCAACAAAACCCCAGCACTTCAGAGAGCTGAGCTACGAGAAGGATCCAGTGAAAGCCAGGTTTACGTGAGAGCACTAACGTGAAACAGCTGTGCAGAGGAGAGTCTGAGGCCTGGAGAGGTTTTGTTGATGACGAATTTGAGGGAAGTGCAATGCAGTTATTCCCCAAGATGGGAACAGGTGAAACATAGGCAGAAACAGGCATAGACCTTTCATGGGGTCAAACGAGGTAGACACAGGAAGACCTGGGACTCTGAGTTCTTGCAGCATCGCAGACAGGGATGAAAAGCTATGGAATGTGCCTTAGTGGATTCATAGTCATGACGGGAGGGAGAGGAGGCTGATGTGAAATGTGGATCCCCTCTGACCCTTCAGTGGAATTGAGGGTGCTGGGGTGGTAGACATTCCTCAGCATGGGATCCCATCAGAGGACAAGAAGCCAAGGGGCACCATTTAATTTCAGTGCTTAGGGCTTGCTTTCAGCCTTCTTGGAAGGAGTACAGTCTTAATATGAACAAGAAAGCGGAGATCATTAGTACCACTGGAATAGGGAAAACTCAACTGATACCAAAAGAAGTATTTATTGATAAACTTCGTGAAATTTTCCTTAAGATGGATAAATTCTGCATCTGTAGGTCATTATATTATACTATCTAGCAGAACATTTCATATAATTATCAAGGCATCCCGTTATCTAATCTAAGGTTATAGACAATTTTTTCTAGGCACCAAGGCAGCAGAAAGATTTTTTTTCTACCAGAGGGAAAAATTCAGTCTGGTTTCAGCCTCGTCCAAAGCCAATTTAAGGAGGGAAGAACACTGAGCAATTGCCACAGAATTTTCGAGGTAAAGAGGTTGTAACCCAAGGATTGTATCTAGCCATGGTATTACTATGAAGGTAGTAAGTAGGTATTCTTAAAACACAAGGAACTCAGGAAATGGGGCACTCATGATCCCCCTTGAAAACACTACTCAACAATAAATTTGGGCCACTTTACCATCTCTGAATAAAGAATTTAGAAATAGAGGAGCTGGATTAGAAAGTTCGCTTCTGAGCTTTGAAGCCTATTTAAATAGGCACTAGAGAGGACATTGCTTTTTACATTTGGTCTTTGGAACTGAGAGAGGATTGATATTCTTAATTTCAAATGTTTATTATGAAAACCCCTTTCTATCTCCAGAGAACAAAGGATAGGACCTGATCACACTGAAATATTCTTTGATAAAGAGTACCAATTTAAAATAAAAAGTATGGGGCGCCTGGGTGGCTCAGTGTGTTAAAGCCTCTGCCTTCAGCTCAGGTCATGGTCTCAGGGTCCTGGGATCAAGCTCCACATCGGGCTCTCTGCACAGCAGGGAGTCTGCTTCCTCCTCTCTCTCTCTGCCAGACCCTTTGTCTACTTGTGATCTCTGTCTGCCAAATAGATAAATAAAATCTTTTAAAAAATAATAAAATAAATAAAATAAAATAAAAAGTATAAATTTTGGAAACATCAGAGAAAAAAAAAAAACTTCTAAGTTTACTGGGTTCCCCCTCCTTTTCCCTAAAAGAACACAAAATCAGCAACAGTGAAATTCTGGGAAGACCCTGGAACCAGATAAAACAATCTTATTAAACATTGAATCACGGTTAAAGAGCAGTTGCCCAGCAACCAACAATCTCATCATTTCCTTCAAATCCTCCACAGTGCATTTTTTTTTTTTTTAATAATCTCATAAAACTAGGACAGACTAAGAAGTCATGGAAAGAGGTGGGAAATGAAGAAGGTTGAAGGAGGGATAAAACTGAATATTATTTGGCTGCAAATTTGATCCAGATACTCAAAGACTCCACCAGGTCAAGCCATTCATTCGGGCCACAAAATACATGAAATCCTCACATCCCTCCGTCATCCACAGAGCAGGCAACAAGAGAAAAACAAATGACACAGGAACTTTAAGGTCCACCGTTTAAAGGAGAATCACAAAACACAGGGGCAAGGAGGATTGTGAAGCTCCAACCCCTTCCTTTGGCGGATGAGCAAACACACCCAGGCAGGCAGAGTGGTGAGTCTGGGGCCCACCACACACAGGGGCTCAGTGAAGCAGGCCCCTGGGTCCCATCATGGGTCATCGTCCTTTCTAACAGCCATACTGTCTCATATTGAAGACAGGTGCTCTTGAAACGACGACATGTGTCGTTAAGCAGTTATTAGCTACTCAAACCTAGCTCTGATATTAATAACTCTGCTCTAAGAGATCAAACATTTTTTTCAATTATTTTTACTAACATATGATGTACTATTTGCCCCAGGGGTACAGGTCTGTGAATCATCAGGCTTACACATTTCACAGCACTCACCATAGCACATACCTTCCCCAATGTCTATAACCCAGCCACACTATCCCTACCACCCCACCCCCTAGCAACCCTCAGTTTGTTTCCTGAGATTGAGTCTCTTACGGTTTGTCTCCTTCCCAATCCCATCTTGTTTCGTTTTTTTTATTCTCTGCCTCTCAAATTCCTTATATCAGAGAGATCATATAATTGTCTTTCTCTGATTGACTTATTTTGCTCAGCATAATACCTCTAGTTCTACCCATGTCTTTGCAAATGGCAAGATTTCGGGTTTTCTGATGGCTGCATTGTATTCCATTGTATATATATATATACCATATCTTCTTTATCCATTCAAGATCGAACATTTTAATATTCTAGTAAAAGGCAGCTTCCACTGGTTATAAGGTTCTAGGGTATGTTTATTACCAAAGCTTTGTAAATCATGATTTCTTTGATGACCACAGACATCCACTACTCTCATGTCAAGTTGGTAATAATTCTTCAATTGTAAACACTCTGGCAATTAACATTTGAAGTACACATGGCCTGTCTTAAGTGTGAATACCTGTGTAGGAATCCAAACATCTTTAAGGGGACCTGGAGCCCGATCAATTTCTGGCATTGCCATGCCTACCCAAATATTGTCCTACCAACAAAATCACTGGGTGTATAAAATACCACTGAGTAACTACCTGAGTTTGAGCTGCTATCACGAACTTCTGTGGATTGGGTGTCTTAAACAACAAACTTTTATTTCTCTGAAGCTGGGAATCCCAGCTGGCATAGTTGGGTTCTTGGTGGGGGCCTCCTTCCTGTTTGTCCTCATGAGGCTTTTCCTGTGATGGGTGGTGTGGAGAAGTGGAGGAGGGTCAAGTGGACAGAAATGCATACTTTCTATAAACACAGGGGGAAACTACTGTGTTTTGAATATGTCAATTTAGTCTTTCTGGAAGATCCCTCTGAATTAAAGAGTGATTTCGTATACAGAGTAGGGAAAAGTACGTTCTAGATGTGGGATACAGCATGAAAGAAATATTGAAGTTGATAGAGGGTGGGATAAAATAACAATTACTAGTGCCTGGAGTTGTTCTAAGTACTCAGGATAGGTGATTTAATTTTAATTAAAGTCCCTACGAAATGAGTTATTTTGTTACTGCTATGTTGCAGCAGAAGTTGAGGCTTGGAGAATTTGAACCACATGCCCAAGGTAGATCCAGTAAAACATCGGGCCAGGACTCAAAGCCAGAATTCCTGATTCCAGGACCAGTCTTGTAAATACCTTATTCTGCAGCATCTCTCAGAATATCACAATGAGTAAACATCCTTCGTAAACATGGTTTGTTTGTTTGTTTGTTTGTTTTTAAAGATTTTATTTATTTATTTGACAGACAGAGACACAAGTAGGCAGAGAGGCAGGCAGAAAGAGAGGAAGGGAAGCAGGCTCCCTGCAGAGCAGAGAGCCAGATGCGGGGCTCGATCCCAGGACCATGGGATCATGATCTGAGCCGAAGGCCGGGGCTTTAACCCACTGAACCACCCAGGCGCCCCAAACTTGATTTTTTTTAAAAGACTGGCTTTATATTTGTTTTACCTTAGCTTTGCAATAGCGTGCTGGATTTATCTATTTGCATAAATTTTTTACTGAATATTTAACACAGTTATAAAGCTAATAATTCAATTCACCATGATTTTCTGAAGACATATTTTAAAAGTTATTGATTATTTAATAATGAACAGATTATTAGTTGAGGGGAACATGTACTTCTTTTGGCTCTCTTTTTAGTAAAAGTGGTCCATTTAGGACAAAATATAGAATAGAGACCAGCTTATCTGTACATATCAATGAATAAAATACTGCAATGAGGAAATTATTCAACTAACAAATCAAGATCACAGAATTATCTGAAACAGAAAACAGAATTTAATATAAATTTTGTATTTCTGCATGTCATCCTGAATTTCAATTTTGAATCAGTGAGCTCAAATATGAAAGAAATAACATGTGAGATATAAATTTTTTTGCAAATATATTAAGTATACAAGTTCAGTTTTGTCATACTCTACCAAGTACATATATGATAATCAGGAATACTTGGAAACAAAAAAAAAATATGCCAGACATTGTGAAAAGTACATTTGACTAAATAATTCCCAATTTTTATTTTTTTGGAATAAATGAAAGATGAGTATATTTATCACAGAATATTTCAGTGCTTGTGAGACAATTATTTTCAGTCTCCCCCCGAAAAAGCCTTAAAAAATCACTATTTTCATTTCTTCTGTCTACATTGTAGCACCTCATAATAATTCTCTGACAAAATTAAAAATCATAATTTGTAAAAAAAAAAAAAAATCCCAATTGGTTTTTCTAAGACACCCATAGGTGCTTGAAAGTGGCAAACTAAGTCTCCCCCCCGCCCCGCCCGACCCCATGAAGATCCAAAATGTTTTGACTGACTTCCGGGAAACACCCTTTATTCCTGGAAGACCTTAGCTCCTTGCATACTGCCTCTCTCCCCGACATTACTCCTCTTTAATATTTTATGACTTTTATATATACTTAGATGATCTGACTGACTGAAGACTGGTCTATCAGTTCCTTCACAGCCTCCTTTCCAGTGACCCCTCACAGTCATATCCCTGCCCTGTTTTTACCAATCACTACAGATTCCCCAGAATCTCCTACTCTTCAACCACCACTTTCTACCTATCCAGCTATGTCTCTAGTTGGTACCCAAGGTCAGATGACTCTTCTGCCACCCTGGCACTTAAAATCTATTCATACTACTTCTTGTCTGTTAAAATCCATGGTGTATCTTTATTATCTCTTGTTAGCATACATTCTAACTCCTGCTCCAGCGCTGAAAGATGCGTACTCGTTTACTGAAACCCCACTTGTAGTTAAATCCAATGACCTAGTTACTCTGCCCAGCAGGAGAAAAATACAGACTTGCGGGACCCTTGAATTTCAATGACTAGAAATCCCGGGTGAGCTTTAATAACACCAGCAGCCATACTTTATTTCTTACCCCATTCATACTCCCAGAGTCCTTGGTAATGAAAGTTTCCTGTCCCCTCAAACCTGTAACATCTTCTCTCCTATGCTCAATCTCAGCTCATGACTTACTTTCCTGATAAAACAGAAGCATTCAGAAAGACAACCTCCTCAAATCCCCACATCTACAGCCAACTGTTTGCCAGCATCAGTACGTGTGTGCTCTGCCTTCTTGCCTGTTCCCCTTAGAGAGAATAACTGCCCATGCTCGTCTAAACCCAGGCCTTCCAGTTGTGCTCTAGACCCCATCTCCTTTCTCAGAGACCTCTCTCCAGCTCCCTATCTCTCTCTTGCATCATTAATTATTCCTCCCTCTCTTTCCTCTTCACTCCTTCCTGGACCATTTCAAACATTCAAACATTCTCTTATTCTCCCACCCTTCCCATTTCAACAGGATGCTTTGCTCAGAAATCTCATTAACAACTTTTTCCCCCTGTTAGATAGCCACATATTTTGGAATAATATCTCCATTTCACTGCTGTTTATGTTTAAGTGTGTTGATTGAAGCTGATAGGGAACTTGGTTATTGATAAATGGCAATCTCTGTCTCCAAAGGAGAGCTTAACGAGGTCATATATTTTAGAATACTGTGTCCTGGCCCTAGCTTAATGGCAATACAACATGAATGGAATTACCTTAAACAGTGGAGTGCTACAAAAGCAAGAAGGAGCAACCAGGCGGTCTGCCAAAGTGTTTCAATCTGTACCCGGGGAGCAATGCTAATAGAGACAGCCCCTTTCCTCAAGTTAATAGGGACAACTTCTTTAACTGAAAGAAGATAACAAGTGATGGGGCTTCCAGCAGCAAGGCGAGAAAATTCCTTAAGATAATGTTGTGAGTTCATGGAGACTAAGGGCCCACAACAGAATGAAAACATGGTGAATGATTTACTTCTAATTATGGATCCCTCCGTTAAGCTGTGAAGTTTAGAAGCAATCAGTTGGACAGGTAATTTCTTGGAAAATTATTTCTGTTTGTTTGAGCATCCATTCATTTGCAACTCACCCTAACTGTGATGCTTTATATACTCATTAATGCTAATAGAATTAACCCTTTATGGGAAATGTTAGAGGAATGGCCAGTTTAACCAAAATTCTAGGAATACCTGTATTTCTAAATTATTTCATGCTTTGCCAATATTTTTCCAAGTTTCTTTAATGACTAAGTGTATCAGAAATGTGTGTTCAGTGCTGAAATAAGAGAGAGCAGACCCATCTAATGGGTCAGAAGCTATGTGAATTCGTAAGCCATGTTCTTAACACATTTGGGCTTTTTCTGTAATTTGACTATTGTTGATAATGCTGCTATAAACATCCAGGTGTACGTATCCCTTTGAATTAGTATTTTTGTATCCTTTGGGTAAACACCTAGTAGTGCAATTGCTAGATCATAGGGTAATTCTATTTTTAACTTTTTGAGGAACCTCCATACTCTTTTTCAGACTGGCTGCCCCAGTTTGCATTCCCACCAACAGTGTTAAGAGCATTACACTTTCTCCTCATCCTTGCCAACATCTGTCGCTTCCTCTGTTGTTAATTTTTTTTTTAAGATTTATTCATTTGAGGGGTGCTTGGGTGGCTCAGTGGGTTAAGCTTCTGCCTTCGGCTCAGGTCATGCTCTCAGGGTCCCAGGATCGAGCCCCACATCGGGCACTCTGCTTAGCAGGGAGCCTGCTTCCCCTTCTCTCTCTGCCTGCCTCTCTGCCTACCTGTGATCTCTGTCTGTCAAATAAATAAACAAAAGGCAGAGGCTTTAACCCACTGAGCCACCCAGGTGCCCCCTAACTGAAATTTTTAAAGAAAGATTTTATTTACTTATTTAACACAGAGAGAGAGAGAGAGAGTACAAGCAGGGGGAGTGTCAGGGAGAGGGAGAAGCAGGCTCCCACTGAACAGGGAGCCAATGCAGGGCTTGGTCCAAGGGCCTTGGGATCATGACCTGAGCCAAAGGCAGACAGACGCTCAACTGACTGAGCCACCCAGGCACCCTAAACTAACAGAAATTTAAATAAAAGCTTGGAAAAGAAAAAAGATATTACCTCACAAATTGCCTTAAATGTTTGCAGAGTAAGCTAGGTATAGTTGCTGTCTGAATATTATTGCTAATATAAAAAAATCCAATAATAACCAATATTTGTAGAATGGCTTATGCTATTCCCCATATAAAACTTTACAAATAAAATTTATTTATATTATCTACTGTGGTCTCGGGAAAGTCCAAACTCCTGCACATGGTTTAAAACCATCTGGCCTTCATTTACTTCTCTCCTTATCTTTCCATTCTCTGGCCTGATTCCCCACACTTAACTGCCCCCCCAAAAGTGAGCTCATTAATTTATTTGCAAAATATGCCAGACTCTCCTTCCTCTCCTGATCTGTGCATGTTCGCCATCCAAAAAATGTTGCCTCTTCATTTACCTGGCTGTTGTTCAAGTCATACAGGTGTTACCTCCTACCAAAGGTTTCTGAGGCTCTACCAGAAACTCCTCCTGCCTGTACCATAATAGACTGCAAGGTCCATGTGCTTGGGGGTCTCCCACTCATCACTAGAGCATTAGTTCCCAACACAGAATTTCCTGACAGATTTCAGAACAAACAAACTATCACAGATGGTATCCACTTGATACAGTGTCTTTATGAACCAGCAGAATAATGTTACATTAGCACCTTGGTTTACAAACAAGGAACCTGAGATTCAAGGAGAAGAGGCAACTAGCCTGCAAAGAGACAGATTTAAAAATGACAACAGAATTTTGATTCTAGATCTTCATATTATAAATGATACAGGTTTTCAGGCAGGTGAGATCCAACTTCTAAAGTCCCTGTGCTGTGCAAACACGAGCTCTCAAAGCACAGGTGGCAAATGTAAAATATATGTACAAATCCCTGAAAACTTATTAGTGACCTCAGAAATTAACTAGCATGCTTACCAGCAATGGCGTGGTGAAGAAGTTGGGGCAACCCAACACTGAAAACATATTCATTCTACAAAAGCTGCTCAGTTGTTCTCCCAGACTAGTTAAATTAGTGTTGTACTTATGAATCTGGGAAATCCTAATATGGAGATTTTCTCTGCCTTTCCCAGTAAATTAAAATATTCACTGCATTTGACCTCAGCAAATGCTGAGGACAATGTTCTCCTCCCTCAATATTCCCCGCCAAATATGCCACCTTCCCTCAAATTCCCCCATTTTGTTAATTAACCAATATTACAAAAGCAAATGCTTTAAATATCACAGAACTAGGTAAACCAAGAAAAGGTTGACAATAGCTGACAAAAATACTCTGCCCAGGTACGGTTTTATGAGGTAAATTACGGTGATATTCCTTAGCCAGAGACAGTCAGATGGCTTGTTTCTGCACAGAGAAGCTGGTATAGAAAGGCAGATTTTCACCTGTTTGGAGAAATTATTTCCTTTAACCTTCAGAGCTTCAGCTGTGCATACCATTTTTTCCTGAATCAGTGTAGAAGAATCAGTGTAGAAGATTCCAACAAGTCCTGGCATTGGGTGGAGTTGATGCAAAATCAGGGAACACAGAAGGAAGTAGATATCTATTTCTCATTTCTTCAGCTTCCAGGTCAAACAAGGTATGGTACATATAACTCAAAAATCTGCTCCTGAAAACCTGCAGAGATGTTTTATGTACTGGATACTAAACCCTGAAATCTAACGACTTACTGAGGGAAGTTTTATTATGTAGCCGATGATGCCATGCTTTTCATGGTAGGCTTTCTTTATAGTCCACCAAGCTGGTTGTATCATATAGGATTTACACAGGTGCCATGACTCTGAGGACCTTGCCCCCTTATGGGATCAGGTGGTGATCACAGGAAAGATCAGCACAGGGTACAGAAAGCTTCTTGAACTTGTCACTGGGCTGTCTGACCCCAGAGACATCCCATGTCTTAACCCAAGCTCTGGGTTTGGAATCCTGGCTTTCTGTTGCTCTCTTAAAATAATACAGTTGGGAGATTATCAGGATAAGCAAGTTACTAAGAAATCACATCATGTTTCACTTTCCCTAATGAATAAAGATAGAAAGAGTTCTCTGGATAAATATGTTTTGGAAATCCTGCATACCACAGCATTCTTTGAAGTTCTCAAAAGAATTCTGATATGCTATAGGTTTCATGAAATCTTTCAGTGAAGAAAGATCTCTCACCCCCGTCTTCTTCTGTTTGCTCCACCATCTCCTACTGTCCTGTGACATCACTCTGGGAGGAATGCTGAACTAATTTAACCCTTCTCTGATATCTGCTGAGCAGAGAACATTCTCTCTTACTGCTGCTGGTTCTTCCAAAATGTAGACGAGATGTCTGTGTCCTCCCACCTCATGGCCAGACATGACAGACTATCTTATGAGGACATTTCAGCTCTGGGTAGACAGAAAACAGATCATGTTTCCAGTCTGAATCTAAATGCATGCCTTCCTCAGACTCATTTTCCAAATCTCTGACCAGAATTAGACTGTTAAGTGTTATGGAGGGTGGTAACTACAGTTGGTTTGGATTGTTTGGTTTTTGCACAGTAAGTTTCCTTATCTCTCTCCTTCTGGGGACAGAACCTGTTCTCCCTGATTCAGTTCTTGGCATGTCCTGTATTCTTCCTTCCTGGAAGCTATGATGGATCCAAGGATGAGCACATCCAAAACAGGGCCTATCATGGTCTTTCTGGGAGATTGATACTGGACCTTGGGGAAAAGCAATACCCTTTTACAGAGTTTGTTAGACTGGGAGGACTTGATGTCTATTGGTCCTGGTTATGCTTTCCTGGCGCAGAAAGACGGCCCGTGAAGACAACTAGAAACAAGAAGTGGAGACAGAGAGTCTGGCTAAGTGTGGGGTTCCAGATTCTCATGCCTGAGTACCTGAGTTTCAGAATACTTCGAAACTATAAAAAAAAAAAAAAAGAAGTATGCCTTCCAGTATGTAATCCATAAATAATTTTAATTAAGATCATTTAAATGAACCTATGGTTAGCCACATCCTTATTCACAAGGGTCCAATTATCAGTGCCTAACTGATTTAGAAATTTTTGTATATGGAATAAAATTAAGTGTAAATTACATCTTTGGTAAATTATTTCTGTATTATCCTTACTTTTCCAATGAAAGATAGTTTATTTTTCAAGGCCTAAAAACAGACAAAAGTTTCCCTTTATTTAATCATTGTGCATTCTACTATCTGGATTTGGTCTTAGGAAACTTAAAATTTGTAATGGGAGTCACCCCAGGAATAGCAGGGAGTAAATATATTTCCACGTGAAGACTTCAGCACTTTGTGTTCTGGTGTGTTTGGTGGGGAGGGATATGAAGAATAGAGTTCTTTACTGTGACTTCTTTACAACATCCTTCATTAAACACTCGGTACAAGACCTAGAAAAAAACTGTCCCTTTACTTTCTGTGCCTTTCCTGTTCGGCAGAAGTCATCCTCAAAGATGTTATCAACTGAACAGAATGTTTTGTGTCTGGAGCTTGAGGTCAGTGAGTCAAGCATTGCTACAATGAAAATCAAAATGATGCCCTCCTGACTTGAACTCCCAGAATGAGCTGTGTTTTGATAACAGTTAAGAAAACGAGTGGCAGAGCACCATGCCCCGTCTGCTCAAGTCCTGATGGATGCGCCCAGAGATGTGTTTGGTTCTTGGGTTCCCTCCCACATGGCACCTCCTGCTGCAACTTATTGACACCAGATGTTCGTTGTATCAAGAAGACTTGTAGCAATGTCTATTTAAAGTTAAATGGAGTAATTGAAGCCAGAGCATTGTACTCTGAATGAAGTAACTCAAAGCACATCACAGTCATAAAAATGCAGACTAGGGAAAGCATGAATGAGAGAAATCCATTATAAAAAAGAAAAGCTAGACTAACTGAGACCCAAAAGCTCTGATTAGAATTTATCATCTCACACAACACTGATAGGAATCAATTGGTAACCGCTCAGAGCTCTGACGCCAGAATTAGTGAGCATGCCTCACTGTATAAATCAGGCAAGAGTCTTTTGTCACAACGACCCTCTTCCCCAGACAATTCATGGAAGACAGTTCTTCACTGGAATCACAATGGGGACCAAAGGCAGAAATCCAGCTAATGACAGGAGACATGGACCTGAGGTCTAATCATTTTACTAACCTAATGCGTTAGAAGGAGGTTTTAACAAATCAAGGCTTAACTAATAATTGATGGTAGGAAATGGAGACATGTTTTAAAGTGATTTAAAAGTAAACTAAGACAGGAAGGACCATGTGATTAGAAGGGCTCAAAGCAGACTGTGAACCGTGAGCATTCATAAATGTGGATTTTAATAGGTACAGGTCTGGCGGCCAGCAGACATCCAGGAATCAGACAGACTGAAAAGAAGTGAGAATTTCAGTACCACTCCTCCTGAATGGAATCACAGGCAATCACACATATACCAAATCATAATAGTGATTAAAAGTACAGAAATCAAAACTGTGAAAACTAACATAAAGTATACATGTGGGAGGATCATGTTTTAATGACATTAACCACTGTTTTCCTTTTTTTTTTTTTAATTTCTGGATATTTTCCCTACTTGATGCCTCATGCAGGCAAATACTTGAGTGCATTCAGCACTTCAGCAAAGGGTAGGACAAGACACAAAGCAGAAGGAGCCTCTCAGGCTTTGGGAGCCTTTTGTGCTCCCAAAGCTTAAATCCCTTTGGAGAATGTTAAGGATTTAGAATAAAATGCATAGGAAATGCAAAAGAAAAAAGGAGTGTTTCCTGCCAACTCTGTTCCTGCCAACAGACTAGAGAAATAATCCCCTAGGTTGGGGGAAAAGAGAAGAGATGGTAGGAAGTAAGAAGAAAGAGAAACTGTGGAAACTGAGAGAGGGGTCCTGTGCCCCAATTCCAGAGTGGAAGGCTCAGAGCACGTCTGGGGAAGGCAGCAAACCACCAGGGAGAGTAAGGGGCATCTGTGTGGTGAGTCCATGCCGGCAGAACTCTGGACACAGAGACTTTCCACTACCACATCATGGAATAGAAACCGCAGCATGGAACCCATGCCTTCAGATTGGCTGTGGTGCACAAGTGGGCTGCCAACAGACTTGAAGGAGCCTTGGGGACAGGGACATGGGTTATCTCAAGAGGGATCTTTATGGCTGAATGACAGGGACTAAATAGGGGAAGGAAGGTCTCTGATCCCTGCTGAGACAGACAACTCTACGGTCAGTTTGCCGTAATATCTTAGTGCCACACAAGCCTTGGAACAACTTCCTAGCATTTCTGTGGAACAAAATTTTGGTATAAAATTTAGATGGCGGGGCGCCTGGGTGGCTCAGTGGTTAAAGCCTCTGCCTTCAGCTCAGGTCATGATCTCAGGGTCCTGGGATCGAGTCCCGCATCGGCCTCTCTGCTCAGCAGGGAGCCTGCCTCCTCCTCCTGTCTCTCTCTGCCTGCCTCTCTGCCTACTTGTGATCTGTCTGTCAAATAAAAAAAAAAAAAATGTTAGATGGTGATCTAGAAAGACAAATAGTATGCTTAAGGTAGATAGATAGATAGATAGATATAGATATAGATATAGATATATCTATCTATTTATATATAATATATAACCACTACAAAAGTATTTCACATGTCTTTGAAGAGAAAATAACATATGCAAAATGGAGGGAGATCTAGAAAATGCTGGCAAGAGGGAAGAAGTAGTTATTGCAGAGGTATGAATTGTTTTAGAGACTCAAAATGGCAAGTTCAGCAATGAGGAATGTCTGACTCCTGAAGTCTGTGGAGCTCTCATCAAAGTATGTGGACGGCATCTAATGCCATTTGCTTTGTAACGGTAAACCCAGCTTCTGGTATTGGCTGTTCTCACCCATGGCTCCGTCAAACAACCATTCACCCCATCATTGCAGTCTGAGAAACATCAGGCAAATCAGCCAAAGGAAGGCATCCTGCCTTTGAGGTAAAAGTATCTATAGCCGTGAAGAGTAGGGGTGTGCTCCCAGAGAACAGATGATATAACAGAGCACAGCGTGTGGGAAAAGATGAGGCAATCTGTTGTTTTTAGAATCTTATTGAGCCACATAAAATTCTAACACAATAAAAGAAAAGTTAGAGACAAAATGTCACGTCTCTCAGGCTTTTTGAAGGAATTACAAAATGTACTAGGAAAAACAAACAGGACATTGTTAAGAAATTTCCCCTACCATTTTCAAGTAGAAACAAAATTTATCCACTTTTTTCAAGTTTTAATTTAAATTCCAGTTAACTTACATGCAGTGTAATATTACTGTCATGGATATAATATAGTGATTCAACACTTCCAAACATCACCCCATGCTCATCACAGGTGCACTCCTTCATCCCCATCACCTGTTTCACTCATCCCCCAGCCCACCTCCCCTCTGGTGACCACCACTTTGTTCTCTAGAGTTAAGAGTCTGTTTCTTGGTTTACCTCTCTCTCTCTGTCTTTTTCCCCCACTGTTCATTTGTTTTGTTTATTAAATTCCACATGAGTGAAATCATATTGTATTTGTCTTTCTCTGAGTGATTTATTTTGCTTAGTGTGATACTCTCTAGCTTCATCCATGTCATTGCAAATGGCAAGATTTCATTCTTTTTATGGCTGAATAATATTCCATTGTAGATATCTTCTTTATCCATTCATCAGTCAATGGACATTTAGACTGTTTCCATAATTTGGATATTGTAAATAATTCTGCTACAAACATTGGGGTGCATGTATCCATTTGCATTAGTATTTTTATATTCTTTGAGTAAATGCCTGATAGTGCAATTACTAGATCATACTGTAGTTCCATTTTTAATTTTTTGAGGAACCTCTGTACTGTTTTCTAGAGTGGCTGCTCCAGTTTATATGCCCACCAACAGTGCAAGAGGGTTCCCCTTTCTCTTCATCCTCACCAAAACCTGTTTTGTGTGTGTGTGTTGTGGATTGTTGCCATTCTGACAGGTGTGAGGTGATATCTCATTGTAATTTTGATTTGCATTTCCCTGATAATAAGTGATGTTGAGTATCTTTCCATGTGTCTGTTGGCCATCTGGATGTCTTCTTTGGAAAAATGTCTATTCATGTCTTCTACCTATTTTTAATTTGGATTATTCATTTTTGGGTGTTGAGTTTTCTAAGTTCTTTGTGTATTTTGGACACTAACTCTTTATCACATATGTCATTTGCAAATATCTTCTCCCATTCTTCAGATGGCCTTTTAGTTTTGTTGATTATTTCCTTTGCTGTGCAGAACTTTTTTATTTTGATGTAGTCACACTAGTTTATTTTTGTTTTTGTTTCCCTTGTCTCAGAAGACATATGTAGAAAGAAGTTGTTAACAGCCAGTGTGAAAGAAATTACTGCCAGTGTTCTCTTCTAGGATTTTTATGGTTTCAGTTCTCACATTTAGGCCATTAATCCATTTTGAATCTATTTTTGTGCATGGTGTAAGAATGTGGTCCAGTTTCATTCTTTTACCTGTTGCTGTCCGATTTTCCCAACACCATTTGTTGAGGAGACATTCTTTTCCACATTAGATATTCTTTCCTGCTTTGTCAAGATTATTTGATCATATAATCATGGTTTATTTCTGGGTTTTCTATTCTGTTACATTGATCTATGAGTCTGTTTTGATCATACCATACTGTTTTGATCACTACAACTTTGTAATATAACTTGAAGTCCAGAATTGTGAAGCCTTCACCGTTGCTTTTCTTCAGGGTTGCTTTGACTATTTGAGGTCTTTTGTGGTTCGACACAAATTTTAGTATTGTTTTTTCTAGCTCTGTGAAAACTGCTGGTGGTATTTTGATTTTGATTAAATGTATAGATTGCCTTAGGTAGTAGAGACATTAAGAATATTTGTTCTTCCAACCCATGAGCATGGAATTTCCATTTCTTCATGGTATCTTCAAGTGTCTTATGATTTTCAGAATACAGGTCTTTCGCCTCTTTGGTCAGGTTTATTCCTAACTATATTATTTTCTTTGGTACAGTTGTAAATGGGATTGATCCCTTTATTTCTCTTTCTACTTCTTCATTATTAGTGTATAGAAATGCAACAGATTTCAGTATGTTGATTTTGTATTCTACAACTTTACTGAATTTGTTTATCAGTTCTAACAGTTTTTTTGTGGATTCTTTGGGGTTTTATATATATATATATATATATATATATATATATAGTATGATATCATCTGCAAATAGTAAAAATTTTGCTTCTTCCTCTCCAATTTGGATGTGTTTTATTTCTTTTGATGTCTGATTGCTATGGCTAGGACTTCCAATACTATGTTGAATAAAAGTGGTAAGAGCAGACCTCCCTGTCTTATTTCTGACCATAGATGGGAAGCTCTCAGTTTTTCCCCATTGAGGATGATAATAGCTGTAGGTTTTTCATAAACAGACTTTATTAGATTGAGGTGTATTGCCTCTTAAACCTTCTTTGTTGAAGATTTTTATTATAAATCAAAGTTGTGCTTTGTCAAATGCTTTTTCTGCATCTCTTGAAATAGTCATATGGTTCTTATCCTTTCTTTTATTAATGTGGTGTATCACGTTGTTTGATTTGTAAATACTGAACCACACATGCAACTGAGGAATAAATCCCACTTGATCATGGTGATGGATTTTTTTTTAAGGGATTGTTAGATTTGGTTTGCTAGTATTTTATTGAGAATTTTTACATCAGTGTTCATAACAGATATTGGCCTGTAGTTCTCTTTCTTAGTGGAGCCCTTATCTGGTTTTCGTATCAAGGCAATGCTGCCCTCATAGAATGAATTTGTGAACTTACCTTCCTTTTCCATTTTTTGGAATAGTTTGAGAATAGTTGAGAATAATAGGGTATTAACTCTTCTTTAGATGTTTACATGAAGCCATCTGGTCCTGGACTTCCGGTTTCGGGGAATTTTTTTTATTATTGATTCAGTTTCCTTGCTGGTTATCAGTCTATTCAAGTTTTCTCTTTCTTCCTGTTTTAACTTAGGAATTTACGCATTTCTTCTAGGTTATCCAGTTTGTTACCACATAGTTTTTCATAATAATCTCTTATAATTCCTTGTATTTCTGTGGTGTATGTTATTATTTCTTTTCTTTCATTTGTAATTTTATTTATACAGGTCCTTTCTCTTTTTGATAAGTCTGGCCTAGGTTTATTAATTTTATTAATTTTTTCAAAGAACTAGCTACTATTCATTGATCTGTTCTATTTTTATTTATTTATTTATTTAGTTTTTATGTCATTTATTTCTGCTCTAACCTTTATTATTTTCTTCCTTCCGCTGGTTTCAGGTTTTATTTGTTTTTCTTTTTCTAGCTCCTTTAACCTTTAGGTTGTTTATTTGAAAATTTTCTTGCTTATTGAGGTAGGAGTGCATTGCTCTAAACTTCCCTCTTAGAACCACTTTTGCTGCATCCCAAAGGCTTTCAGCCATTGTGTTTTCTTTTGTTTCCATGTATTTTTTTTTTTTTAATTTCTTCTTTGATTTTTTGGTTGGCCCATTTAGTAGCACATCTTTTAATCTCCAAGTATTTGTAGTCTTTCCAGATTTTTTCTTGTACTTTACTTCTAGTTTCGTAGCAGTATGATCAGTAAGGGTGCATGGTATGACTTCATTCTTTTTGTATTTGTTGAGTCCTGTTTTGTGACTTAATATGTGATCTATTCTGGAGAACATTCCATGTCCACCTGAAAGGAATGCATATTGCTGTTTTAGGATGGAATGTTCTAAATATATCTGTTAAGTCCATCTGGTCTCATGTGTCATCCAAAGCCGTTGTCTCCTTGTTGATTTTTTGTTTAGATTATCTGTCCATTGATGTAAGTTAGGTGTTAAAGTCCCCTACCATTATTGGATTCTTATCAATTAGTTGTTTTATGTTTGTTATTAATTGTTTTATATTAGGTGCTCCCATTTGGGGTACATAAATATTTACAATTGTTATACCTTCTTGTTGTATTGTTTCCTTTATTATTATGTAGTGTCCTTGTTTGTCTCTTGTTGTGGTCTGTTTTAAAGTCTATTTTTCCAATACAAGTATTGCTACTCCAGCTTTCTTTTGACCTCCATTTGCATGATATATGTTCTCAACCCCCTCACTTTAAATCTGTAGGTGTCTTTATGTCTAAAATGAGTATCTTGAAGTCAGCATATAGATGGGCTTTGTTGTTTTTGTTTATTTATTTGGGATGTTTTTGTCTATTCTGACACCATGTGTCCTTTGTTTGGAGAATTTAGTCCATTTACATTCAAAGTAATTATTGATAGATATGTATTTGTTGCCATTTTATTACTTATTTTGTCATTTCTGGAGATTTTCTTTGATCCTTTCTTGTCTTTCTCTCTTTAATATTTTGCCCATTTTCTTTGGTGCTATATATGGATTTCTTTGTCTTTATTCTTTAAATATTTATTAATGGTTTTTGATAAATGGGTACCATTAGGTTTGTATATAACATCTTCTCAAATAGCAATCTATATTAAGTTGATTTAACTTCAAATTTAAATTTGAAGTTAAATTTGAATTTAAATTCAAATTCAAATTTAACTTCAAATTTGAACTCATTCTTTTCTCCTCTCCTCCCCACGTTTTAGGTACATGTTATTATATTCCATATCTTTTATTGTGTGTGAGTTCCTTGACTGATTTTTACGGAAATATTCATTTTTACTGATTTTGTGTTTGCTGCCTTTTTAATGTCACTTTTAGTCTCCTTTCCATTTAAAGAGTCCCCTTTAGTACTACTTGTAGGGCTGGTTTAGTAGTCACAAACTCCTTCAGTTTTTGTTTATCTGGGAAACACTTTATCTCTGCTATTCTGAATGACAGCCTTGCTGAATGGAATATCCTTGGCTGCAGATTTGTCCCTTCAGCACTTTGAATATATCATGCCTCTGCCTTCTGGCTTGCCAGGTTTCTTTTGAAAAATCTCCAGCTAGCCTTATGGTTTTCCTTTGTAAGTTAATAAGTTCTTTTGTCTTGTTGCTTTTTACATTTTTTATCAATGTATTTTGCAAACTTGATTATAATATATCTTGTATTGGCCTGTTTTTGTTGATTTTGATGGGAGTTCTCTGTGTCTCCTGGATCTGAATGTTTGTTTCCTTCCCCAGATTAGAGAAGTTTTGAGTTAATTATTTCTTCAAATAAATTTTCTGCCCCCCCCCCTTTCTCCTCTTCTTCTGGGATTCCTGTAATATGAACATTATTATGTTTGATGGAGTCACTGCATTCCCTAAGTCTCTTCTTGTATTGCATAATTCTTCTCTCTCTCTTGTTCAGTTTCATTATTTTCCATTACTTTGTCTTCTAGGTCACTAATTTGTTCCTCTACTTCTTCCAGTCTGCTATTCATCGCATCAAGCCTGTTTCCAATCTCTTTTAATGCATTCTTCACCTCTGATTCTTTTTAACTCCTTTATCTCTGTGAAACGCATCTCCCTGATGTCTTCCATTCTTTTCTTAAGCCCAGTGAGTATCTGTATGATTGTTACTTTATGTTCTCTAACAGGCATGTTCCTTATACCTGTTTCACTAAATCCTTGGCCATGGCCATGGTCTCTTCTTTAATTTGGGATAAATTCCTCTATCTTCACATTTTGTCTAAGTTTCTACCTTCTCTGTGTTAGAAAAGAATGTTATGTCTCCTGGTCCTGAAAGTAATGGCCTTATGAAGAAGAGGTCATGTAGTGCCCCAGGCCTGGCACTTCGGAGAGTATCTCCAGTGTGTGCTACGTGTACTCTCATGTTGTGTTTTGGCTGCTTTATCCTTCAGACTCATTGTCTGCAGGGACTCCCCTTGCCTTTGTGGGCAGTGTTTGGTCCCTGGCATGAATATGGTGAGTTTTAACTATGTTTGCTGTGGTCAGCTTGCGAAATGAGACCTGACACCACCTCTACCAAAACTGCAGCCCTGCAGAACTCTTATTGGGAAATGTTGTGTTGGCAGGGGTTTGTGCTTGTGTTCGGATGGAGAGCCTGCCATGCTGGGACTGAGGCAAACATGACTGAGAAGGGCAGTTTCACCAGAGTACAGGGGGGTGTAAGCAAGTTAGGCAGCAAGTATTGGCCCCATACTGGTTCCTGTAGGTGGCTCTGTGTTATGCTGAAGGGCAAGGAAGAGAAATAGTGCTGGCCATCCCCTTTGTTTCTAGAGAGAAGAGAGAATAATCTGCCTCCTTGTGTGCCTCAGGTGTTCTTTAGATGCTATTTCTATGCTGCGTGCCCCCAGGTTGTTTGCTTGCCTTGTCTCCAGGAGCAAGACAGTGTGCCCTCTGGGCTCTATCCCAGCCAAGCCCACTGACCTTTTAAACTCCAGGCTTTAAGCCCCACCATTTGCATCCCCTCTTGCTTTCCAAGCCAATGGCTTTGGAGAAATGTTCTCTTTGTGCATTCCTCTGTGTGCTCCTCTCCCTTCTCCATGACCCTGGCTCCCTCCCCTCTGGAAGACCAATGATCCCTTTCTCCTCTAAACCATTTCTCCATACTTCCTGCCTTCTTCAATGTGGCCTCTTCTCTCCGTTTAGTTGTGAGGTTTGTTCTGCCAGCCTTTGGGTCGATTTCTATGGTATTTAGGATGATTTGATAGCTATTATCTAATTGTGTTCATGGGACAAGACAAGCCTAGGGTCCTCCTACTCCTGTGGATATTCCTCTCTTCTCAACATTTATCCATCTTTGACAGAAACAAGCTAAGTGTGTTCATAAGATTCAGAGTGTAGACAGAAATTTGAAAGGAAGCAGAAAAAATGGAATGAGACTTAGTAAGGAAAAAAAAAATCCTATGTTTATGGCTACCCTTTCTTCAATGAGAAGAATATAACTCCATGAAGTTAGGAGGAAAAAGAAACTAACTTTATGACCTTCAGATAAGAAAGAATTACTGAAACAAGATGCAAACATAAAATCCATTAAGAAAAAGTATGAAACTTTATGTTCATTGAACTTAAAAAGCATATTTAAAGGTAAGCTATAGGTTAGGAGGCCATGTTTACCATACATACAGAAGACAAAGATTAATTCCCCAAATATATTTAAAATATGCACATATACACAGGCACAGTGAGAGGAAATTTCACTCATAAGACTATTTCAGGGGGCGCCTGGGTGGCTCAGTGGGTTAAGCCGCTGCCTTCGGCTCGGGTCATGATCCCAGGTCCTGGGTTCAAGCCCCACATCGGGCTTTCTGCTCAGCAGGGAGCCTGCTTCCTCCTCTCTCTCTGCCTGCCTCTCTGCCTACTTGTGATTTCTCTTCTGTCAAATAAATAAATAAAATCTTTAAAAAAAAAAAGACTATTTCAGTTAGTAAGACTGATTAATTGCAAGGTTAGGGGAGAACATGGGGGAAAGGGGACGTATGTGGGTGGGAATGCAATTTTTTTAAAAAAACATGGACAATAATTTATCAGAATCTAGTATGATTAAAAATATATAATCCCTATAGGCCAGAAGTTCTTCTTCTGTTTGTAACCTAGGGAAAGCATTTACTACAGCATTGTATTTAATAGAAAAATATTGGAAATAACCTAAATATCATCAATAGGGGGAGGATATAAATAAAAATGTCTAAGTAATAGTATACTATGATTATAGAAATGAACTAGATTTCTCTATCTCAAAATGATTAAACCTCAGAAAATATGATTTTTAATGAAAAAAGCAAGTTGTAGAATATGTTACAGAATTTTAAAATTCTGAAGAAAATATTTAAGAGGTAATTTCAGAACACAAAATCTAAAATTAATTTTGAATTTATTAGGAGAGTACAGTTGTTGATGTTTTGCTGACATCTTGAGTCATCTTGTTAATTTACTCCTTAAATACCTCAAATTTATGCCGTATTCCTCAAAAAACAAAACTTCCGTTATTCTATTTAAATGAATAGATCACATATTTCCAGGTTGGAAAAAAGGAATTAACCAAAGTTGAGACATTTTTAAGCCTTAAGAAAATATAAACCTCATTCATTGTATTCAGCATCAAATACAGAGTGATCACTTATGTCGGTATTACATAGGCACATGGACTGCATAAGAATGACATTGAGTGGAAGGAAACTTTGTTGGGGAGAGAAGATACACCAGCAGAGAGCAAAAAGGAATTGAATGATCATCATATTAGTTTCCTAGGATGTTGTAACAAAGCATCACAGACTAGCTCAAAACAGTGCAAATTTATGTTCTCAGAGTTCTGGGGTTCAAAGTCCAAGATCAAAGTTTTTGGCAGGGTTGGTTTTCCTTGTGTATTCTCTGAAGAAGATTCTGTTCCATGCCTCCCTCTTAGCTTCAGGTGGTGGGCTGGGCATTCCTTCAGTCCAGATCATTCCAGGATGATTTTTCTCAGTGTCAAAATTTCCTCATTGTACAAAGATACCAGCCATCTTGGATTAAAGTCAGCCTAATGATCTCAACTTAGCTTGATTGAATCTGCAAGAATTTATTCCAAATAAAGCCACATTCACAGATACTAGGGGTTAGAACTCCAACACATGGTTTTTTGGGGAAACACGATTCATCCCGTAAGAATGATGTCATTTAGAATCCCTGAAAAAGGCACTGACAGCTGAAGGTGACTCCTTTAACGGAGCCAGAGAGAGAATTTTACCAGCAGAGAACACTTCAGGTCAGAGGAATTGTGTGTGGAAAATGGCACAGTGACACAAATCACATGCATTTAAAAGAATTGCTTTCATACTTGGAATTAGTGTTTACAGTGCTCAAAAGAACATAAGCAGTAATGTGATCTAGCCCCTTCATTCAAGTTTTCATTCAACAGTTCATTCAGTCAATAACATTATGCCGAGGTAGGCACCGGCCTAAGTACAGGCGATAGAATATTGAGGAAGAACACACAGAACTCCTGTCCTTGTGGAGGAAACAGAGTTAGTCAAACAATGTAAAAACAGATGCAAAGTTTGTCAGCAAGTACTGGGGTAGAAAATCACATAGAGCTCTGAGAATGTATCAAAGACCCATTTGATCTAGTCAAGGCAATGGTGTTTCCCTAAGGAAGTGACAGTTTAATCCACATCTAAGCCTGGATAAAAGTTCACTAGTCCAAGGAGGGAAAAGTCAGCTTTCTAAAAAGGAAAACCCATGTGTACAAGCATCCTGGTGGAAGGAGTTTGGTGGGAACGAGGGGCTGGAGTTGGTCTTGCAGGCTGAGGCAGAAAGAGTGAGAGTGGGGGGAAGCTAGACATACAGGAAAGATATGGAGCTCATGGACCTGCATAAGACATGGAAGAAGCAATACCCTCCCTGTAGGAGCCAGGAAGGGTTTACAGCAAAATAGTCACATTATTAAATTAAGGCTTTGTAATAATCACTCTGGCAGTATATTATAATTTACAGATGGAGACACCAGGAATCAAACAAATTAAGTGTTTTGCCAAAGTCAAAGAGCTCTTTAGGAACAGAATGGAGACAAACCAAGGCCTCAGGTCTTGTCTTTCATGAAATCAAAACTGTCAGGGTTATTCAAACACATAAGAAATGCATGGCTTCTTCAGGCTTCTCCATCTCGGTAAATGTCATCCATCCACAGGCCCAGGGGCCAGTTCTTCACCATGTGCTCCTCTCCCCCTCACTGTCATGCCCAGTCCACTGGCAAACGCTGTCAGTTCTTGTAAGCTTTCTTGAATCCATTCACTGGCTTCACCCCCCTGCTCCACACTGGTCCACACCATTATCACTGGGGTCATAGTCTCCACATCACCAGTCCTGTTCCCTGAAAAACCTGTTCTCTATACTGCTACCAAATTGATATTTTTATGTATTTTTTTAAAGAACATATAGCATATCATGTCACTCTTCTACTGAAACTCCCCAGTAGCTTATCAAAATTCTTAAATCAAAACAATTCACCACAGCCTATAAAACCCTGCAAGATCTAGCTCCACCTACCCCTTGATATGAACTCTGACCTTTCTCTTTAACCACACTTGGGTCTTATCCATTCCTACAATATACCAAGGTCTTTCCTATATCCAGGCCTTCATACTTGCTGTTTCCTCTGCCTTGAATGTGCTTCTACTAGCTATTTTAAGACTGGACCCTTCTCATACTTTAGGTCTTAACACAGTTTTCACCATTTGAGAGAGAATTTTTGGATCATTGTACCTAAACCAGGTAATTGATTTCTAACTCAAATCTATCATTCTATCTATAATCTTGCTATTATTCTATCTATTAATAGATAGAATATCTATCTATTAATAGATAAATATCTATTATATATCTAGATATATCTATCTAATAATAGTTAGCATATCCATTATATCTATATCTATCTAATAATAGAGAGCCTATCTATTATTCTATCTATTAATAGATAGGCTATCTGTTATTCTATTAATCACCTATCGTTCTATCTATAATCCATCATTTTATCTATCATTCTATCATCATTCTTTTTAACTGTCTATCTATCTATAAATCCAGATGTGCAATATGTCTCTATCATTACTGTCTGCTTCTCCTCATCAGATGTGAGCTCCCTTAGGAAGTTACTTTGTCTTCCTTCTTTAATGCAGCATCTTCTCTTTTAAACAGTCAGTGACGGACACACAGAGGATGTGCAGTCACTATTGGTTGAATAAATGGATAAATACACACAGTGATCAGTATTTTTTTTAAAAGCACTAAGGATGAAAATATGAGAAAGATTAAAAATAACTATTAAAAATCTTGCAAAATAAATTCTCATTTTGAAATAAGAAATAAGAAATCATGACTTTAAAAATATCCTCCTTGGAAAAATGTGTTTGTTTTATGAGCAAGTTTTATTATCTTTTTTAATTTTTTTGAAGATTATTATTTATTTATTTAAAAGAGAAAGAGAGAGGGAACACAAGCAGGGGGAGTGGCAGAGAGAGAAGCAGGCTTCCTGCTGAGCAGGGAACTTGATGCAGGCTCCATCCCAGAACTCTGGGATCATGACCTGAGTTGAAGGCAGACACTTAATGACTGAGCCACCCCGGTGCCCCATGGGCAAATTAAAAAAAAAAATTTTTTTTAATCTTCAGTTTGTCTTCACCATAATGTTCTAATTATTTCCTTCCTTCGTTCCTTCCTTCTTACCTTCCTTCCTTTCTTCTTTTCTCTCTTTCTCTCTCTCTCTCTCTGTCAAAAAATGTGTCTAAGTTTTCAAAGGAATGAAACAAAGATACCAGAGACAGTGTTATAAGGGCTGTTGGCATCTTGGTTAGAAGGCATCTTGACATATTGGCTCTAAAGAAGTAATGGTGCAGCATTCCATGTAATGAAACAAGGTGTAAAAAACATATTCAACCACTAAGTGAGCAGTTGGGGATTTTTTAAACATTTTTAATTAGAATCTTTTCATTGTTTCCAACTTCGAAAAAGAACTGTTCTTTCTTATTACTCAGTAAAAACAGACACTTAACTGATTTCATCTGATTCATTTTCCATAATGTAAACTAAACTAAATGGACCATTTCAGTTTGAGCGTTCTTTTCCCAAAGTTACTCTGTAAAATTACTTGGAAAATAAGAAACTATAAATAGATTTCACATGTCTTTGTGTTTAACTTCTTACCTGACTAAAGCATACTATCTTATTGATTAGCAGAATTACTTCTTCACTTTTATCATTTGTTTTCAATCAATTGCAAATATGTTTATAAGGCTAGGAGTTCTTCATAACTGAGCAACAAATATGTACAGAGCAGTTACTATGTCCCAAATCCTGTGTAAGATTCTAGAGATACAAATAAAATGCAGTTTGCTTCCCTATAGTATTGATAGTAGAGCCTAGGTATAAGAGGTCAGGAGCATAGACTCTCCTATAGTAAACACCGCCCCTACCTAGCTACATAATCTTGGAAATGGAAATTGCTTTAAAATGATTAGATTTTTTTAGGGGGGAATTACTTGTTTTTTTTCATCAGTAGCATGGGGATAATAACAGCACCTATCTCAGAGTAAGTATTTAGTACATTAGTAGCATTCAATTACCAGCAGTGATACTGTAGAAAGTGAGGAAAATTGTTCTAGAAAGGACAAAACTTGAGCCAGTTGTTGTATTAGGAGAAAGGCAGAATCCCTTTTAGGGAAAGAACCTATTTTTTGGATAGCATGTATATGTTATATATAGATGTAGATAGCTTACATAGGAACTATATGAACTAAAAATAGCTTGCTTTTCAAAATAAAACTGTAGAAAGTTTTCCATGAGCTATTGGCAGCTGGTGGAAAGAATGGGAGAAACTGAAGGAAAAGGAAATGAGCAATCATGTCCTAAGCAAGATGGTGGCAGTCAGGGACAGAGGAAACTTTAGTTCATATACTTTTCTTATTATAAGCTTTGGAAAATCTTTGAAATCTTGAGAAAAATGATACCTAATACACAATCAGTGAGACGCCATGTCGTATTCTTACTGTGTAGGTTACTACAAACCTACAAACCCTGCAAACCTATAAACCTCTGGTGAAGAAAACCAGTCTATTGGAAAGTCTCTGGGGAAAAAAAAATAAAAGTAAACATTACGGGGAGATGTTAGTGAACATGAGACACATTTTCTTTTAAGAACTATATATTGATGAAAGATAATCCATGAAAGGAGAAGGGGAAAACACAAGTGTAACACACATTGCCCAATGACTATAGAGGAGAACCTTTGTTTCTTAACTTTACAAATGAGTATACCAATAATTTGAGAAAATGGCTAGTGGTATGAATACAACCGACTCTGATGCCCTTTCCACCAAGTTATGAAATTTAGAGGCATAAACTTGTTCATAACTCTTCCTTTTTATTCTTTTACTGTTTGTGGGGTCTGGAGAACTGTCCTCTCTTTCATTTCTCACACTGATTATTTAGACTTTCTCTTTTTTTCCTGATCACTTTAGCCAAGTCTCATAAATTTTGTTGGCCTTTCCAAAGAATCAGTTTCTAGACATTGATTTTGTTTCTATTTTATTCTGATTAGTTTCACTTAACTCATAGTAGGTTTCCTGAGTGATGAAAACCTGACCCAGTAAGGTCAATGAAACATGATGAGAATTTTACCACTGCATTTCTGTAGGCCAGTGTTACTTTCTTCCTCTTGTCATCATATACTAAAGTGTGTACTGGCACAAAAACAATAAACAGAAGCAGGCAGACCTTAGAGAATAAGAAGATCTGGTTCCTGGTACATCCTTTGAGTCCCAATCAAGCTAAAACTATAATCTCCCTTTGGACTTTTTTGTTACATGAGCTAATAAATTCCCTTTTTTATTAAGGCATTTTGGTTTCAGGTGTGTGTATGTGACATACAGTTTAAAGAATCTTAACTGATTAAATATCTCCTGCAGCTTTAGAGATGGGACAAATCCAGTAATATAAATATAAATACAAATATAAATATAAACATAAGTAATAAAAAGAATATCTGTAATAATAACAGGCACCTAAGGCTTTTGGTCAAGGTGGTAAACTAAATTGACATAGGAATTCTGCTTACCTATCTGATCTACCTTCAGCATGTACTCACACTCTCTAAACATAGAAGAAATACTTTTTAAGTTGTTTTTTAAATCTAAAATACATACATAAACTCAAGAGCAAGAAATAATAGATGGAAATTTTAACTTGTGAGAAGAGAAGTAGAAAACCTAGCCATGATGATGAATTTAAGAGGGTCAAAGCGTATATGCTGTCAATTTGATTACAGCTGAGGTCCAAGGCCCAGATAAGCAATAGTAATAATAAATGACAAATTATGTAACATTTTTTATAATACAGAGACTGTTCTAAGCACCTTATATACATCAAAGTGTTTAATCCTCACACAAATCTCTGAGGTAAATACTATATAATATGCTTCATCTTGGGGGAAAAAAAAGAAGAGAAAGATAAATAAATTTACCCAAGATTACATACCTGGTAAGTGGTATAAAAGGGAAAAAAAAAAAAAAGACTGCCCAATCTGTGAACAAGGACTAGAAAGTATCTATCTCACTCATCTAGGGCGACAGCAAGAAACAATTGGCTTGCACGGAACTCAAATCAGAAACAGATTCATCTCTACCACCAACTCAACCAAGAAGGAAAATCAGATCCTTTAGCCTATCCTAAATAAATGTGATCAGGAAGACGCAGAAACCCTGAGCTGAAGGACTGGTGTGGAGCCAAGGCAGCAGCAAGTATAAAATCCCTCCTGTTAGGCGAGATTTCCCTGTCCAGGTATGGTGGAACGCCCCAGACAGAGAACTCACACACAAGACAAGCCTAAGACAAGGGTTAAAAAAACACGTGAAGAAGCCTATCAACCTAGAAATGCAATGCATAGATGCCACAAGGGGAATAATTCATAGCTAAAGGATTAGAGATGATGGAACAATCTTCCCCTGACTTTAAGCATATTTAAAGAGTTCAAAGCAATAAATAGTATTCTTCATTTTCTCAGCACTTCCCTGTGTCCCTCATCATGCTCTACATGATATGCTCAATTAAACTTGATGCGTGTATGAGGCAAATAGGCAGTTTTATCCCTTATTTAGTGTGAGGAAAATGAAAGCTAAAGTAAATGGTCCAGGATCATGTATCTAGTAGATGAGCAAGCCCAGATTCAATTCAGAGGCAATTTTTGATAAAGACGGGCATTTTGAGCTTCTAACTGGAGCCCCAAAATATCACTACCATAATATCTTAAATCGTCAAAAGCTGTCCAATCTGTTTAATTCAATGAATCATTTAATTAATGTGTATCCACTTCTTGTTAGAACTCTGGGGATGTATTGATAAGAGAATATAGTTACACTTAAGAAGGTTGTAGTTTAGAACAGAGACGGAAAGATGACATATAAGTTCAGAAGTGCCATATAATATAATAAATAAAGTAGTGAGTGTTCTGAATTAAAGTTACAATTTAAGTCATTCATATCACAGATTCTTAGAAGGAGGTGTTTATCAGAAAGAAAGGAAGGAAGACATTTGCGAAAGAATACATATGTGGCAATGTTTGCTGTGAGCCACTGTGTGGGACTGAGAAAGAAAGAATAGAATTCATTCCTTGTTTGTTCAGAGTAGTGAAGATAAAACCATCATATGTCTGCTATAAAATATAGCCCAATACAAGATGGTCAGTTCTCAGAAATCAATTTGACTTCGAAATAGAAGCTATGTGCACAAAAGACAAAAGTGCTGTGGAGCTTTGTTGTTGTTTTTGTTAAAGGTCCCTTAGAGAAAGGCATAGATTCAATGGAAGAAGTTGAGTGCCATCATAGTGGCCTTTGTCATTGTGGCACCCAGAACATTTTCATGATCTACCAAATTGTTCTGGCAAGCTGGAATAAATTATGGAAGATTGGAAGCCCTGGATGAAACTGTTAGATGCAAATTACATGATTGTGGCTTCTTCATCCTCCACTCCGAGAACTGAGGGGATCATGATCTCAAGACACACAAATTAGGAAACTCGGATCTGAGAGACCCAGGAACCTTACAGTTCATAGTAGATAAGAAAAGTTTAGGGATATTATTTTTATGTTCTATTTAAGGGAAATAATCTCTATATACCTGTTTTCTTCCATTGGAAAGAAGACCAATGACTCAGTACTCTCCTTCTATCCAGGGGAGGGGGAGGGAACTAGCTGTTAATGAATTCACTTGACCTTTCTTCCTCATTAGATCTGCCTTTCCCCAGGGCTCTGCCCATGTCTGTATGGACTAGTCTAGATATATCAGCATGCTTGATCATAGATATAACTCATGTCCTCCAAGTTCACATTTAATTACACCTATAATCTGTAATTATAATATTATTATATATTATATATATATTTGTATACTCCATTTTCTGTATTTGTATACTCTCATTTTCCAGTATATTTGATACTCCATTTTCTTACAGTGTTATAATATTCCTCAAGTGAATCAGAATGCAAGTGCAAAACAAGGATGTCTTTAAAATATTGTCTCTGTAGCAGCACTATCCAATAGAACATTTTGCAGTGATAGAAATGTTCTATAATCTCTGCTGTCCTATACGATAGTCATTGGCTACATGTGGTACTGAGCATATGAAGTGTGGCTAGGGTCACTGAGGAGGTAAATTTTTAACTGTATTTACTTTTAATTAAATTTAAATTTGAACAGCCACATGTAGCCAGTGGCTACAATATCAGACAACCTACTTTAAATCTTAATGCTTCTCTTATACTCATCTGCTTTTTCGTCCCCTCTTTGAACCAGAGGGAATATAAGTAGTGACTTACAGGGATGACCAAAGAAGTTACATATTTTTACACAAATCCTACCTTGACCCCACCCCTTGAGCTAGTAAGAAAATATATGGGACAACCAAGGACAGAGAACACCAGTGTCCAGAAAGATGTCGAAAGATTTCCTCAAGATGCATCACTGAAGAGAAACATTGATTAGCCCACTTTTAGACACTAAATGATAAGGCCTTCAGTATGAATTTCTATGAGGATAAGACAGATGTTGCTTACTTTATAACTTTAACCTGGGTTTTAATCACTTTGGTTTGAGAAGCCACATACACATAAATCCACATAAGTTGTCATCAGCGAAGAGTTGTTACTGAGGGGTGCCTGGGTGGCTCAGTCATTTAAGCCTCTGACTCTTGGTGTTGGCTCAGGTCATGACCTCAGGGTCATGGGATCAAACCCCATATTGGGCTCCAGGTTCAACGAGGAGTCTGAAGTTCAGGAGCTTCTCCTGCTCCCTCTGTCCCTCCAACCCCCGCTTGCACTCTCTCTCAAAAAAGAAAAAAAAAAAAAGAAAAGAAAAGAAAGAAAAGGATAAAGAAACATTACTGAAATAAAACATAGGTATCTCTGTAGGTTCTATGAGGACCATATCTGTCCTAGTCGTGACTCTTTTCTGAGTGTTGGTGATACAGCAATGCATGCATGAAACTGTGATGGGCACCCCATGAGGCAGGAAGCTCAGGTTCACCAGCAGCTAGAGCATGAACCTGCTTGCTCCTCAGTCTGTCAGGAACCTCATGGTTTTTCCTCATCTCAGCTTCTCCCTGTACAACACTTTCTTCTTTTCCTCCCACAGGCTGACTGCATGTACTTGAACATGGTCTGTGTTCCCCCAGGAGAAGCCCCAGACGAAAAACATTTACAGTGTCTGTGTTCCAGATGCACCTTGGTCTTATTGGCTCAGCTTAAGCCAGTTGCCCCCAAAAGGGACAAGGGAGGCACACTACTCCATAAATACTACCCCTACGATTAGCTTTGCTAGTGTGATTAAGCAGAAATGCATGAAAATGTGGTATATTTAGGGAACTATTCCAAGGGTTCCATTCACATTATTTTAATTCTTAAAAAAACACCTTCAAAATCTACTCATATTATTTCCTTTCTACAGATGAGAAAATTAAAGTTCAGAGGCACTAAGGAATAACCAAGCTACTAGGGATAGAGATAGCAGGTGCTTTTTGCACTAAGACAGCCTGCTTCGACGTTTAGGGACATTGTCAGTATTCCTTAGCAGGATCTTTTATCAGTCAGGAAGTAAGACTGTTGAAACACACACCATGATTTATGCCTTTAGCCTCCTCTGAGCTCTAAGTTTGTGTAGATTCCTTGTGCAGCAATTAGTCCTGTGTACGTCACTTTCACTAGAGTAAATATGCCTTTAATATGGCAGGACTTGGAAACTTTCGTTTTTCTGCTCTTCATGTAGATTTATCCTTTACAGTATTAATGTGCGAAAAGTAAAAGTGTGTTCATGGAGGTGCAGATATTTCCAAAGATAGGTTTCTGGTCAAGTGCCTTGCCTTTTGTACTTTTGGTACACTTCCAATTATAAGATAAGTAAATCCTGGAGATAAAATCTATAGCATGGTGACTACAGGTAACGATACCGAATTGCGTAGTTGAAAGTTGCTAAGAGAGCAGATCTTAAATTTTTCATTACAAGGAAAAATATGTAATTATGTGTGGTGATGGATGTTAACTAGACTTATTATGGTGATTATTTTGCAGTATATACATCTATCAAATCATAAATGTTGTACATCTAAAACTAATGCAATGTCCATTATATCTCAATAAAACACACATAAATGTTGAACATATAGTCAACATATCTTTATCATTAGGAAGAAAATCTGAAAAAATACATAATTTATTTTTTTAAAGTGTTATCATTTGACTAAATCTCTCTTCATTTGTTTTTCTTTGAAAGAAAGAAGGGATGGCCAGCCAAGTGTGATGTGTTTTTGATTTTCATTAAATGCTTGTGGAGGGTGGAGTGGGCGCTGCCTAAAAATTCACAGCCTCTGAGTGTGCAGATAAGCGGAGAGAGTAAGGATGACTTTAACATCCCTCAGAGGAAAAGAGCCATAGTTAATGGGGAAAAAAAAATTAGTCATCTTAATTATTCAAACATACAAAAGCCAGACTCTTCTTGGGAGTCTGTATAGACCTGTGTTTACTATGATTTTAGTATTTGCGCTTCAAATTTTTTGTTTTATGTTTTTCCAAAGTCTCCCAAAATTATGATAACAATAGATAACATTTGCTACACATTTACTCTGTTCTAAGCACCATGCTAAGTACTTCAGAGGCATCATCCCACTCTTACTAGCTAGAGGTATAATTGTTCCCATTTTGTATCCGAGGAAGCTGAAACTCAGAGGAATGAAATGATTTGCCCTGGATTGAGTCACAAAGTGACAAAGTCAGGAGCTGTATCCAAAGAGTTTTAATCTACAGCTACTCGCATTAATGACTATATTTCCCTATAACATTCTCTAAGCTGAGACATCTGTTGACACAAAGTATTCACCCTATATTGTGTCCAGTCTGAGAGACTCCCATGGCCTTCACTCTGGCATACCACGTTTCAGTTCTCTTTGCTGTTGGCAAAAATATAGTTCCCTGTGTTTCACTGCTCAGCTAAACACTTTGAACATCCCTGCCTTTTCTCCCCTGCCATGGCACCCCCTAAATTTTTGACCATGTAGCTTATCATGGCAATCATCAACAATAGCAGACCAGTGCCTATCGTTGTAGGATTATTTAGATAAATCATGGTTCATCTACAGAAGAGATATATGCATAGCCCTAAAGAGTATATAATAGAAGAATTGACCTGGAAACTATTACACACTATGCTTTCAAGTAATAAAATAAAATATTCTCTATAACCTCTTTTGGTAAAGAAATATAAAAAAATGTTATCATTGGTAACTTTTACCTAGTAGACTTGCACATGTGTGTTTTTGCTTGAAATTTTCTACAGAGTTTATATTGTCTCTGTGACAGGAAAAATTTCTATCTATCTAAAAATCGTGGGAAATATTCAATATTAAATCCAATTCGACTGCTTTTACTCGATCTTTGGCAGGTAGCCAGGATTCCTCTCTAATCCAAACCCCTACAGCACCTGGTCCTTCTGCTATGAATATGGCGTGTAGAGTGACTTGCCTTATGATTACTGTGTATGGATGTTTAACTCTACAAAGTGGTCAGAAGAATGCTTTGTACATGCTGTTCCTAACCCCAGAACCAAACAAGAAAATTGAAATTTCAGCTAGGAATTACAGTTCAGGGCTCCTTGTTTCTTGCTTAACCTCAGGCGTTTACCAAACTCTGTCTGTCACATAGTTCTTTCACATAATTATTAAATATATACATATATAGCATATATTTGTAAGTATATGTAACATACTGGGGTGTGGCAAGCCTTATCAGGACAGCTCTTTAGTCCAGGAATAATTTATAATTTCAACAGTATGGAGTAAAAAAAAATTAAATGATGAGGATCTGAAGAAGAGAAATGCTTAGGGCAATTATTATATGTCTTGACCCTTTAGAGTCCTGGAGACCCTTTCTCCAACAACTCCACATTTCCCTGGGGAATATCATAGACTTCCCCTAAGATTCAGTTTGAAAAAAAGTATTTGTTACCTATAACATCCACGATGTTTTTGAAAATACTGGAGTATAGAAATAACTTGAAGAATGGAAAATAGAAATTTTCAGATGGGATGGAGGTGAGGGTGGGGAGCTGTATGTGGAGCTTAAAAGATTGTCCTGAGTCATCTCCAAACAGAAATCATAGAAATCTACTGGCATGAGTTCAAGCCACTGAATTTTGAATTCCTAGAACACCTGACATATGTTTGGTATCTTACTTTGCTGACAAAATATCTTTTATATGTCACAATATTGAAAATTATTTTGTATATTTTTAAAATGCCAACTATGTACTAGCTGCTGTTGACAACTGGTGAGCCAAACATTTATAGTTCTTTACTTTATGGAACTTGTGGTTTAGCGAGAGAAAGACATGAACCCAATAATCCCATGAGTAGACATCCAGCTGCAAGTACTACAGAAGACAATTACAATAAAAAGGGATCTAACCTAACCCAGGCTTATGGAAAGCTCCTTGAGGAAGTGAACATTGAGCTAATCTATGGAAAACTAAGAGGACTTCATTACAAAGGATGGGAGAGAAAGGGATCCAGGTGACATCAGCACAAAAGCCCAGGGCAGGGAGAAGCAAGAGCTTGTAAGGGATAGAGAGAGGAGAAAGAAGCAGCCCAGCTGTAGGACAGGGAACAAGGGAAAATGGGAGCAGCAGATGCCAAGGGCAGCCTTGCAAGCAGTGAAGAATTCACTTTTACTCTCATCTTGAGAACCACAGAAATAATGGATGGTTTTAATAAGAAGGTGACAGGACCAGCCTTTCCTTTCAAAGGAAAGAAAAAATCTGTTCTCCAGTGAGAACAGACTGGAGGGAGACAAGGAGAGAGACGGGTAATCCATTTAGGAGGCTATTATAAAGTCCCATGTGAGAAGTGACACCTTGACCAGGGTGATGGGGGAGGTGAAGCTAAGTGGATGGTTCTAGAAGTATTTAAGAGGTCAAATAACAGGGCTAGGTGATGTGTTCTGTGTGGAGGAGAGGAAGAGAGAGGTGTAGCAGGTGACTCCAGAATGCTAGCTTGTGGAAGGTGGAGAACATGGGAGGGAAAACAAGATTAAGGAGGTCTTAAGAATTATGTATTTCAAATTTAGACATGCTCTACTGGAGAAGTCATACAGATATCTATATACCTATCGGTATCTATACATAGGTAGTTAGAGATACATAAATATACATAGAGATCTCTGGAGCTCAGGGAGAATTACAGACAACAATGTGTGAGTCACTGCATAGAGGTGGCACTTCACACTAATGACCTGAATGAAGTTCTCTAGAAGAGATGATAAAGTGAAGGAGAAGGGCTGGCAGTCAAACTGAACCATGAAGAACTCCGCCATAATGACCGGGTGGGAGTAGATGAGCCCAAAAAAGAGAGAGAAAGTAAGTGTCTAGAAAAGAGACAGAAAACTGGGAGACAATGATCCTAAAAAACAATGGAAAATGAGTGTTTCAGGGAGTAGCTGACAGACTCAACTGCTGCTCAGAAGTAAGGAACGCAAAGACTGAAAATTGTCTCCCAGATCCCAGAGACATCAGAGCTCATTACTGCCTTAGGTAAAAACCACTCATAGGAAATGATGGAGGCAGAGATGAAATTTAGTGAATAAGGAGTAAATAGAAGATGGATGAGTAATAAAATAGCAGTTAGAGGCAGGTCTTTTAGGAAACATGGCTACGGGAGGGAGGAGTGTGGTAAGGCTGTAACTAGAGAGAGATTTTTATCTTGTTTGGTTTTGGTTTTCTTAATGAGAAAAACCAATGGGACGGATCCAGATGAGAGGACAGATTGCAAGTACGGATAAAAGAAGGGATTATCTTTAATGTAAAGGATAATATTTCATTAGAACATGATTCTTAAAAAGGCAGGGATAGTTATCTAATTTGCCTACAGATCTTTAGAACTGAAAATATTGCCTTGTTCACAGTATATACTAAATAAACAGTGAGGGAAAGACATGGATCTGTAAGATACCTTAGGAACGGGGCTAGGAAGGTATTCAAAGCACATGTGGAAGGATTAGCCTTTTGAGGAAGAGGAAGACTTATAATAAAAAGGAAAATGACAGTATGGGGGCAGAACTAAAACTATTTCTGTGCTTTGTGAAGTTTCCAATTCATAGGTTCTGTTTTCTCATAAAGTAGGTCATGATGTTGGGGTTCAGACTGCAATGAGGGAAAAAAGAAAGGACTTTAGTTAGAAGGAGAAGATTTTGGGGGGCGCCTGAGTGACTTAGTCTGTGAAGCATCCAACTCTTATTTTTGGCTCAGGTCATTTTCTGAGGGTCCTGAGAATGAGCTGGCATTGGGCTCCACACTGCCTGAGTTTCTCCCTCCCTCTGCCCCTCCTTCCACTCTAAATAAATAAATAATTAACTAATAAAATATATTTTTTTTTAAAGGAGAGAATGTTTGCAAGGGTCATTGATGATTGTGTAAGAGATATATAGTGGATCAGGATGGCCATAGTGAAGGGCTATTGAGGTTGGTGATCACGAATTCATGGTAGAGCCTATCTCCATTTCTGTGACTTTCTCCAGCAGAGCCCAGGTGCTTATCAGAAGCAGATCATGGAGACAGAAGTTGGTTTGCTCATTCCAGGGCAGGCAGGGAACCACAGGGCATAATGGGAAAACATTTCAAATTTCCTTCCGAATTATTCAGACAACTCTTTGTTCTCAATCTGCTGTCACTTTATCACTGTCCAAAAGTGGAAACTAAATGATTGTAACTACTTATATAAATAGGCATAAAACAGTTCAATTGGATAACTCAGCATAGGCCCCTGTAACTAAAAGGTCTTCTAGTCATAGAGGAGATAAAATAAGCAAATATAAATAGGGCTTCCTAGTAAAGGAGTAATGGAGGAGACTTTTTAAGCAGTAATACTCAGCCCAAGCAACAGCAGTGACAACCACAAAATGTCCCTGTGTGAAGTACAAAAAGGCCTGCTATCCTCCTTCAGGTAAAGGGATTTCATGGTAGAACATTTCTGGCATTTGATAACAGATGTACTTGCATACCCACTCAAATGGCTAATATTTTTCTACTACTCTGTTGTTTCTCTGAGTGGTTTCTCTGAGAATAGACTCCATGAGAAATAAATAAGAATTTTGCTTAAATAAAAGCAGATTGTGTGATTAAGTTTAGGAAACTGGCTTGCACGGAACTAGAGAAGCTTTTCTAGCACAGCACCTTTCATATATAAACATATGCCGTTCATGTCCAAATTCTGATTAGAGTTTACAGATTTTCTAGGATTATTTGTGTAGGAGAGCCTCTGTATGAGAAGCCACTTATGATGATTATTGTAAAATATTGCTTTACAGAAGTAACTCCACCTTTTCACATGGGAGTTCATTATGGCGCAAATCAGACTATATATTTTTTCTTTTATAAAACCTGAATTCCCCATGCTATAACTTCAATTCGAGTTTCTTGTGTGTAGTCCCCGGTTACCTGTATCAGCATCCTGTAGCTCCTTGTTAAAAGTGCAGATTTTTGTGCCTTCACCCAGAACAAAATAATCTCTGAGATAGAACCCAAGAATCTGCTTTAAGCAAGTGCCCAATTATCATGTTGAAGTCTGAGAACTGAAGATTTAAGTCTACTTCCTCTTAATGGTTGTCATCCCTTGTAGAATCAACTCTGGAATACTTGGAGGCTGATATGAAGTCTCTTTATGCTTCTTAAAGGTTACCTGGGAGCCCAGACTTTCATATTAGGATCTGACATGAGATCTGGCTTTATCGTTCTCCTTCTCCAGTTTGCTTTTAATACTTCACCAGTAATATGAGGTCTTCTTAAGTAGAATGTGCTAGAAACTTTATGTAAAAATTTTCCTGCTATTAGAAAACAGTTCCATTTATGCCTATACCAATAAGGTGAGAAATAAGTTATCTAAAGAATTGTATCCATTCTTGGGGCGCCTGGGTGGCTCAGTGGGTTAAAGCCTCTGCCTTCGGCTCAGGTCATGATCTCAGGGTTCTGGGATCAATCCTCGCATCGGGCTCTCTGCCCAACAGGGAGCCTGCTTCCCTCTTTCTTTCTGCCTGCCTCTCTGCTTACTTGTGATTTCTTTCTGTCAAATAAATAAATAAAATCTTAAAAAAAATTGTATCCATTCAAAAACCTAGACTGGTTTGTTTGATAAGCAAACAGACAAACAAACAAGCTTTTTTCATCCTTCCTCAGATGAAGAATAAAAATGACTAAATTAGCCATAATATGGTGTAAGTAGCTCATTCTGGTTTACCTGTATAAATGGAATTGAAACGGGATTAAGTTTCAGAGTTTTCTGTTAACCAAGGAATTCAGTGAATGAGGTGTTCTAGTTGATTAAAAATCTCATCAGCTGAGAGAAGTATTTAAAATACCACAATTTTAAATACTATAAAATCCATTTCACATTAAAATTGTATTAAAATCCAATAGCTCTTAATGACTCAGAGTAGAATTCAAGCTATTTTATGGATACTGATAAGTTCTTCCATTATCACTGCATTTTAAATTTCTGTTTCATAAAATTCCTTGTAATTTGAAATCTAGACCAACACATCAGAATGAAAAACCAACAGAATTTGGACTTTTGTTCTTATTCTGACACCAGCATACAAATCTTTAATCCCCCACAGGTCTCAATTTCTAGGACTGTCAGATGGAATCGCTGACTAGGGTGTATTTCGGTTCCCTGCTAGTTTAAAATTCTAATTTCACCAGGTTTCTGTCAAGGGCTCCTGCATACCCGCGTGCACACACAAGCACACACTTGGAATTTAAACACACCAGGCCGAGAAGCACCGCACGTGTGTAATGTACTCTACCGAGGGCGTGAAAGACAGTCCCCATTACATTGATCTGTAGATGTTAAAATTCTCACTTCCCGTCAACAATGAAAAGTAAACGTTGCTTTTCCTTCCCCTCACTGTGGTCAAGTGTCAAACTAAGCTGATAAAGAAGATAACAGATTCCATAGAAAGGACAGCAGCTTGCTTTCCAGTGTGTGCCTCCGCCGCCTTGACGATCTCAGTGATTAGGGCGCGGGCTGCACGCTGGGAACGTCTGCATGGTACTGACGACTATTTGGAATGCAGCGTCCCCACTGAAGCCCTAACAACTACACGTCTACACAGCTTGTCTCAATAGCTGCAGCCACGCAGGAGCCACAGCGCTGATGCCGTGTCTCTTGTCACTAGCATGTGCCATTGTGAACGGGGCTGCCGCACAGGGCCTGTCTGCTCACTCACAATAGCTCTCACTCCCCGGGGAACACGGAGGCAGACAACAGCTTTTCTCCCCTTTTCAACAGACACTGCCGGGGTCTGTTACTTATTATCCTTGGAAGGAAGGACACAGGTTTGCGCAGGCAACTTGAGCTTGTATCAACTCTGAGATCAGAGAAGACGAGGTAGGTCCCTGAGACCCTTCTACAAGACAAACTTTACTGTTGTTGTTGCTGATAAAAGCAAGATTCACAAACACTCAGCAACTTGGCTGCTTTATTCATTTTTACTAGCATCTTCACGACCATCTTTTCTGCAGAGCAGAGAAGGGCTGCTTGGGGGAGCTAGGAAGCCACTGGATAGGAGGGGTATTTAGAAAGAGAGAGAGAGAAAGCTTGCTTCCTGGACCCCACAAAGAGTTACAATCTGAGAGACATCCCTTAATCTCTAACAGCACAACATGGGGTGACATTTACCATACCAGACTTCCTTATTTGCATCAGCCAGTTGACTTCCATGGAGTAACCATAGTATTTGTTTTTATTTTATTATTTTTTATTATGTTCAGTTAGCCAACATATAGTACATCATTACTTTTTGATGTAGCATTCAACAATTTATTAGTTGCGTATAACACCCAGTACAGAATATGGCGCGAAAGAAGGAGTCTGGGACGGGACTCTGAGGGACCTGGGTTTGAATCCTAGTCCTGATGCTGGACAGCCTTATGGTAATAAGAATATGGCTTTAACATCCCTGCCACCTAGTTTCCTTGTCTGGAGGATGAAGACTTCCCATCAGATTATCTCTAAAATTTCAAAGAGAAAATTCAGGAAATTTTAAGAAAATTAAGTTCTAAGATACATTAAGCTTATTTTAATTCTGTGGTCTAATGGAGCTGTAAGTATCTAATGCTTTAAATTAATACTGATTTACTCAGGCAAACTAGAAGCCCTTCAATTTACTTACACTTTCCAACCAAATATCCATGCATCTAAAAAGGAAAACTGTGTTTCAGCAGGGCCACCTAGGAGCTAGAATAAAAACCAGCTGTAGCACAATGTTCCCAAGGACTGGCCTTGGTAAAAGCTCTGAATGTGTCTGTTCATGATGAAAACCAAAGGGAAAACTGAAATGTTATATTTCCCTTTCATTGGGTGGAAACTAGTAATATATGGAATAAAATAAAGGCAGCAACCCAGAGTCTTTCTTCTTCTTTAACCAGAGCATCTGTGTGGACATTGTGGAGCCACCAAGACTGGGTTCCCCAAACCCATTAGGCAAAGATTCATTTTGTCTTGAGTGGCAGAGTACCCAGTGAAAGAGAGTGACTGACACAGTGGGTACAACGTGCTACAGACAGACACGCAATCACTGATAGCCCTTGGACATGATCCCACGGCCGATTACACTTCCTAAGTGCCGTCCAGAATTTATCCTAGTTTGTGCTCTGCTAATGGCATGTTTATCGTGTGGAATCAATCCCAGCTCTCATTTATCTCCTGATTTTTTTTCAACCAAAATAAACACTTACCAGCATTATTATAAAACAAGATTCAGCTTTACCGTGGAGCCGAGAAAGCTGAGTCTGTACCTAGAGAGGCTGAAGTCCTGGGAATTCTCCTGTGCTTCGAATCACAGAGTTTCTCCTAACACACCAGCCGCCAGTCCACCCTCTCCTGAAAGAGACCATTGGGACATTGCATTCAATCCCCCAGTAGACATGCAAAGCCAAATGCTGACTCCTTCACTGGAACAGAAATGCCCTTACTTTCCTAAACGTATCTCTGATATTATTTTTTGGAACATACAAACATTTGCCACACATCTACAGTTCAACTTTCCTATCATTTCCTATCATTCAGGCTTACTTACTCATTCAACTGATTTAAATTTCACATCTAAGTTTCATTCATCCACTTCTCAGATAATTGACATTGAGTATTGCTAGGAATTTGAGGACCCAAATCATCCCATTCTCTGCAAATTCTAAGCTGGTTTGCAAACAGGTACAGCAATCAATGGGGAGTAAAATGTGGTGTTACCTTTTTTTTAAGATTTTATTTATTTACTTGACAGACAGAGATCACAAGCAGGCAGAGAGGCAGGCAGAGAGAGGGGGAGGCAGGCTTCCTGCAAGCAGAGAGCCCGACGCGGGGCTCAATCCCAGGACCCTGGGATCATGACCTGAGCTGAAGGCAGAGGCTTTAACCCACTGAGCCACCCAAGTGCCCCGTGATGTTACCTTTACTGAAGACAAGATAGAACTGAAAATTGTGGCCTGAACCCAGCAAAGTTAGATATCTCAATCCCTGTCCCTTAAATTAAACTCATTTAATGAGTTATGGGCAGAGAAGCAGAATTCCAGTCCTCTACTACCTTGGGAGGGATGTAAATTGTGCCTGCTTTGCTTACCTATTTATCACAATTATATATACCTTGCAGAAATGTACCTCCTACCAATCATCTATCTTAAACTAAATTTAATTCTGACTCTTATATTCTTCTCTAGATTAGATTGCCTTGTGTCTTTCATTGTGTCAAATCAATAGCAAGCACTGAAGAGTTATCCTGTAAAAATATAAAGGTTATTTGGAGAATAATAATGGAATCTGCACAAGTAGGTGAGAATAAGATTTATTAGCCACAGAGTTGTAACCAGGTTCACAGTTTGAAGAAAAGATCCAGAAAAATGTGGAGAGGAAAAAAAAGTGAACAAAACTGTGTTTGAAGCTACAGCTGTTTCAATTTTGGGTATAGCATTCTGGAACGATGCCAAAAGTTCAAGTGTGTTCAAAAAAAAAAGAAAAAACTACTAGATTTCCAAAAATTATAATAATAATTAAGAAAGTCTTTGAGTAGTAGTAGAAATTGATATTCACCCCCCCCATTTACAACCTAATCCCAATGATATGCTTAGAAACCACCAAAGAGACCCATCAAAACCTTGTAAGAATTTAAAAATACTCTATTTAAGATCCTCCTTGTTATCAAACATATAGTTACACAGAATTTTTGATTCAAAGTGCTTTCATGTCTATTATTTCTCCTTATTACCACAATTATGCAATAAGGTAGAAGAGCAGCAAGGTGAAGGCTATGACATTCCCACATATTTATTCCAGTCTTCCATTGTTAGATGGACTTACAGCAACCTAAAATGAAGACCCATTTCCTACATTTCCTGGAGCCAGATATGCTCATGTGACTAAGGCCTGACCAATGTAGTGTGTCCAGTTTCTGGGAAGTGTCCTTAGATGCCATCATCTAGTCTTCTCCTTCCCTCCCTTCCTTCTTGCTGACTGGACAGCAAATGACATGTTTGGTGCTCAGGCAGCTGTTTTACCTACAACATGACTTTAGGATCAAACATCACGTAACACAGAGTCACAAGATAGAACATCATCAGCTGTTATAAAAGCTTACAACTGCTTATTCTCTGAGCTTTTGCAGGAGAGAAATAAATTGAGCCATTTTTGTGTGTGTTTTGTCAGCATGAACCAAATCTCGTTCTAATATAGATAGAGAGAGAGCTTGCAATCCTAAGTGATAATACAAAGTATATGATGTACGTTATGTAACACTCCAATGAGACCTCTGGCTGGTACCCATAATCAAATTCACTAATATTTTTGCAGCCACATATCAGAATACTTACACCAAATGGGATAAATAAAACCACAAACAGGTTCTCATCATTTCATGTCTGATTTTGCATCAGGTTTATTCAAGTTCTACCAAATGAGTATCAAAAACCTTTTAATTTTCAGAGATTGGAAGACTTTAGTATTGTGGCAAAAAGACCATATCATCTCCTTTTTACGGTGAGTGAGCGAAGGTGTAAGAGATTAAGTAAATTGCTTACTGCCACACAGTGAGATAGAAGTTAGTGTTAAAATTTCCTGACTCAACTACACGTCATTTTCATTGTATGATACCCATTTCTATTTTCTCCCAACATCTTTATTCATATATTTATACATTTAAAAAATATATGGACTGAACATATGCCATGCACAAAGCCCATACTCCAGGAAGTATACCCTAGGGAGAATCTTAAGGCCATGCTTCTCTTTAAGGGTATGTGTATGCTGGTTGCTATGAAGCCACAGTATAAATAATGAGCATATGTCCATGTAAAGACGTGCACATGCATGTTCACAGAAGCTTTATTTGTAAAGCTCAAAACTGTAACCCAAATGTCTATCGTTAGAACCTTATCATTCTACGCTATGGTATATCCATATAATGGAATAATACTCAGTGATAAAAAGGAATGAACTATTCATGCTATGACATGGACAAATCTCAAAATCATTACGTAGAGTGCAAAGACATAAAAGAGCACGCACACTGTTTGATTTCACTCACTTAAACTCTAGAAGTGCTATCTAGAGTAACAGAGAGTGGATCAGTGGTTGCTTGTAGAGCGAGGTCCACAAGGGTAGGAGGGAGGAATTGCAAAGGCACATGAACACTTCTGAGTGATGGGTGTGTTTATTATGTTGATTGTGAGGATGGTTTTGCGAAGGTATATATAAGTCAAACCGTGAAACTCTACACTTAGGTGCAGTTAATTGTTGATTATACATTAATAATGTATAATAGTATTTTGAAAGGATGGAACATATTCCAGGAGTGTTTTATTGAGAGGTCTGAAAGGGAACTCAAAGGCTTAATTAGACTTTTTAAAATATTAAAACAACAGAGATAACACACTATAGAAAGTAAAACTGAATCACTTGTCAAGATAAAAACTCTAGATGTCAGAATTTAATGCTTACAGTGAGCTAAGTCCGGCTAACCCTTTAAGACACCCCAGAATCTGGTTATCTTCACTCTTCTCTGAAGTTTGTAGACTTTGGTGGTAAAGTTTGAAGTGCTGCCAAAGGGCTTACAAGGTCATAAAACAGATGTAAAAAGTCCCCCAACACCTCCAACATACCACTGACTCTAAGTTTCCTGTGGTTTTAGTTCAATCACTGCATCTTCTTAAATCATTGATTTCTCGTCTGTTTCTAGTTCTAGGAGCACAAGTCACATACAGTCAAAGGAGTAAACTTAGAGGTCTATTTGTCCTGCTACCAAGCTATCCTATCTGGAGACATGGGGAGAGTGGGTCCTGTCCCCAGAATTGTTTCCTAAAGAATTACAGGTCAAATGTAAGGCAAATCTTGAAACACCCAGCTGACACTGTGGAGACCATAATGTCCTCCGGAGCCATCTGAATAATCAGGAACATAGGAAATGATAAAAATATTTCTGATTTTATTCACTTGTTTGTATGAAGAATGGACAACCTTCTTGATGAAAATGCTACCATGATTCTATGAAGTAAGACTTAGATTTTATAAAAGCAGAATTTTAAAAATTCAAATAAAACTCATACTGTAATTATAAGAGTGAACCTCTCTCCAGAAGGTGATATATATTAATACACAGAGGAGGGGGAAAATGGTGGAACTTTTGATTTCTCAAGAGAAGAATCTTCAAATCCAAAAGGTCTAGAAAACATTGTTCAGAGGTAATTGAAAGCTGAGTTAGCAGAAAAGATAGTAGGAGAATGCCTAGTCTAACTCCAAAACATTTAGAATGGAGATCTAAATCAGTTCATCTCAGGGTGCTTGCCTGATAGGATCTTGGAGCCATACTTGGTGATCTTGGTGAAATCTTTGAGAAATCATGGGAAAAACTGGAGGAAAAAGTTCTGATCTTCTGAAAAGGGAATGGATAAATTACAGAAACTATGGAGAAGTAAGGACAATGTTATTACCCCCAAAAAATACTAGAACTGACTATTAAATGGGATCCATGACCCTTTTAGAAAAAATAAAAATAAATTTTAAAAATGTTATTAAATTGTAGCATATACTCATTAACAATTTCTGTCTAAAATAATTCAAAAGTATGGCTGGGCCATTATAGAAAGTATCTTTCATTCATTCCAACAAAGAACAAATTCATCAAATGAAACCATGTTTTGTTCCACACTGAGAGATGAGATGAGGACATAGACTGGCTGCTCCATGGGCCATGTGAATCTCAAGTGGGACCTCTAGATGTTTTCCACAAGGCTGTACTTGGAGAAAGCATCACACTTAAAAGAAAGACAACTTTTAAGTAGAAAGGTAAAGCAAAGACAATAATAAACTAAAAAGGATTATGAGTGGGAAGGGAAATGTTCTAGAAACTATTTCCAAGATAACTAGTTGTAATAATTGAAAACGCTTTACATGAAGAGGAACATATTTAGATGAGGCTTTTAAAAACTATTTCAATGTACCTTACATTGATGAAGGAAAATACTATTTTTTGTTCTTCCGAAGGGCAGAAACAGGACCAGTAGTTAGAATTTACAGGAAGACTGATTTGGGTTCAATTTAAGAAAGAATTTGTAATTGTCATAAATACTTAACAATTGATTCTTTTTTTTTGCTTCAAAGTCGTATCATTACCTTTGACAGAGTCTTTGAGTATTTCAATGTTCAAAATAAGCATGCTCTAGAAAAAGGATTTCTACCTCAGAGAATTCATGCTCAAGATTAAAGACACACATTTTCAGATTTGTGTACCAATACACTGAAGCACCATTTACAAAAGCCGCCTAAATAAATTACTTTTAGAAATTCATACAAATGCGTGGTAGGCAGCAGTTGCAAGAATAAGGGAGATCTACATGACAGGCTATTTCAGTATTAAGTAAAAACAATTTTAGAACATTGTGCCAAGTTTGATCTCATTTATGTAAAATTAAAAAGATATCTGTGTGTATTTTACATTATCATAATCTTAAACATGCGTAGAAAAATTCTAATTTGCCTAAGAATCATGGTACTTTTTCTAGACTAATTGGGAACCTAGAATTACTTCTCTCTTCAAAATTTTAGAACCATTTTCACTTTTTTAAAAACCATGAATGTGTATTATTTTAATATACAAACTAATTAAAAGTTACTGACTTTGTTATTAGAAATCTTATCTAATTTTCTAATTATTATATATATCCTATCATTATACCTATATTGCTTATATTGTATCTGTATTATATACAATTACTACATCTAATATAATTATCTAATAATTATTATCAAAGACATAGTATTTCAGATAAACTATTTTGCAGCAGGACTAGGATCTTTTGCAGTTTTCTAGATACAAACTCTGAATGAAAACTCAACATTTCTGAGCCAAAAATGTATTTTCTGTTATGTAAGGAGAACTGATAAATCAGAATGAGACATTTATAACTGAGAAAGGATTATCAATTTTATTTTCCTTAATTCTCCTAACAAGAATTTATTACTATGTATTAAGCTTGAAAGTGTTTATTATAACAGAAAGAATATACCCTGGAGACAAGGGAGAGTCTTTTTAATTTTCCAAGCATCCCCAATTCAGCACCTGGAATTTGATCATTCCCATACAGGCATAATAAATTATTTACATTTTCTAACAGTTTCTAACACTTTTTCTATTATCTTTCTTTTAGTTTGACCAAGAAGCTTCAAATTTTAATGTCAATAAAAATTATTATATAGAGATGTACACACAATATTATGCATGCTATGTTTTATGGGTAATTGTAGACATTTTCTTTTAATATGCTAACTAAAAATCTATTATGTATGCATATGTATGTAATAGATTTTTAATTAGATTATAAAATATATAATACATATAAAATATATATGAAGTATTTTGTGTGTGTGTGTGTGTGTGTGTGTGTGTGTGTGTGTGTAGTGGGTTGAATTGTAGTCCCCAAAAGGTAAGTCAGCCCAAAACATTAGACTGTGACTTAATTTGGAATAAAGGTCTTTGCAATATAAATAATGTAAGGATTTTGAAATAAGATCCTTTTGGATTAGAGTAGGCCCTAAATCCAAGGCCAGGGTCCTAGTAAGAGACCGAGGAGGAAAGACAGAGACAAAGACCAACGGAAGATGGAGTTATGCCCCCCACAAATCAAGGACGCCAGTCACCACCAGACGCTGGAAGAAGTGAGGAGCGATTCTTCCCTATGAAATTCAGGAGAAGCGTGGCTGCACTATACCCTGACACCTTGATTTCAGACGTCTGGTTTCCAGGACCATGAGAGAAAAAACTTCTGTTGTTTAAGTCACCAAGTCTGCTGCTAGTTTATTACGATGGCCCTAGGTACCTGATGCAGTATTTATACAGGACCACAACATTGGTATCCTAATTGGATCATTTCTGAGAGTAAAAGGAGGGCACAATCATTAATGACATTGGGACAGCAGGATTAAATAGGAGTGCTTGTGGCAATCTGGGATGTGTGATCGTTGAATGCGCGAAATACGAGACAGCACTGTAATGTCTATAAAACAGTTAGCAGAGAATCTATGATATAATATGTACTCGGTAAAAGTAACTCTGAATCTGTGTCACATGTAATAATAACATAGAAGGGACTGAGGCCCCCAAAGTGTGGACTTTCTGACCAGGTTTATGGGGTGGAGGCTGGGCAAAGGAGAGACAGGAAATGGAGCTGGAGAGGAAGGGAAATGATTGGCCAATGGAGGGCTTCTCCACGCTAGTGGTCAGACAAGTGTTAAGAACTCTGATGACTAAGCTGCTCCCAGCTCTCCTGAGTCCCCTGATACTTGTTTGTTTCCTTCCTTCCTTCCTTCCTTCCATTCTCCTTTCGTTTCTTCCTCTTCTTTCTTTTCTTGCTATTCTTTCTTTTCTTTATAAGTAGGTGCCATGCCCAGTGCAGAGTCCAACACAAGGTAGCCCAATATGGGGTTTGAACTCACAGCCCTGAGATCATGACCCAAGCTGAGATCAAGAGTCTGACATTTAACGGACTGAGCCCCCGAGGCACCCCAGCCCCACCCCCCCAATACTTCTTGTACACTGAGCATGCAAGGAAGTGATTGTCTTACTCCTTACTTATGGCTAATGTTCAAGGTCTACCCCAGTTGCATGACTGGGAAAATCTGGTTAAATGTAGTAAAATGTATTATCACTATCAATTTGAAAGACTAAATGAGAAAATGCCAGCAGGTGTGAGACTGGATTCCTGAGGGAAATTACTCTTATCCAACCCTCTGACAAGAACATCTTCATCGAGAACTGAGCAGGACCTTGGCCGACCAGTCACATTATGTCGATATGATGTTTCCATTTTACAGACCAGCAAAGAGAAGCTTAGGGATATGACATGATTTGCCATGGAACCCACATTCGGGTAGTGTGGTGTATCAGGGCATTGTACTAAAATCTCAAATTCCTAGCCTCAAGAGGATCTTATTCACAAACCTGAAAGAAAGACCCTATTCGAGTCCCCTTGTTCTTCTAAGTTTCTGCCAGACAAAAATATTGCTAAAATACTTTCCATTTCTAAAATCTAAGAATCCAAAATTCATAATAATTAGGTAGATATATTCAGACACTTCTATAATTAATGAGTATCTACTTTCCCTTTTTAAATTTTGATGCAGAAGAGTCAAGGAGGGCGAGAATCTATTGAATGTGCTAAAGATTTTAAGCAGTTTTTAGTCTGTTTCTACATAGGACAACTGATTCTTATGCTTATTACAAATGATTCATTTCAGTGGGCAGATAATTAAGGTGCCATACTATATGCCAGTCAATCTTGAGACTAATGTAAGAAGAATAATTGAGAACCACTATTTATTTCAGTTCTTTTGATTGGTCACAAAGTAATTCATTTTACTGGTTGGAATAGGAAGATGGTTGAAAACACATGTTTTTCTAATATAATTCAGTCTCTTGTCAAGAAGTTACTGCATGTATCAGTATGTATCACAGAAACCTTCCCAAGATGTCTGCTATGCTGTACATAATACCACTTTGACCACTCAAAGAAATAATTCTTATTTTATTATATACCTCTGCTTCCAAGAGAGCTAGAGGTGATGATTTGTCCTCCTCCCCCTCCTCCTCCTTGTCCTTCTTCTAAAACATAAAGAATAGCACTGCTAAAGTAGAAATTAAAACTGAAAATGTTCTTAAACAAACCAGAAGCAAATGTCTAGGCTAATTTAAGTACTGTGGGCATTATATTTAGCCCTGAGCATCTACTTATCAGGATGAAATAAGCATAATAATACCTGATATAAGAAAATATACCAATTAGTCAAGTGATAAGAAGTAAACAACTTACCCCTGGGTCATTTTGCATGACATATTTGTACAATATGATAGACCATAACCTTTAAAATATCTTCCACAATGAGTTTATTACTAACGCATTCTTTATGTTACTGTTTCTTTCAGTGCACCTATGAATAATTGTCACACTGTTCTTTGACTATAGGGAAAAAATTATTAAGTTTGGGTTTAAATAGCTGTGTGCTAATGTATGTTTATGAGGATAAAATCATATAGATATGAAGGTACTTTAAAAATAATAGCAGTTATTACCATCAGCATTGAATACCCAGTTTCCTTCCTTCATATATTTCAGTTATGTAAAAACACCATGTGGGGGCTTTAGCTCATGATTGGAGTATACAGCTACACACACACACACACACACACACACACACACACACACACACACACATATATATATATAATATATGGGTGTATATGTGGCGTTATATATATATGGATGTATATGTGTGTATATATGTGTATATATATATATATACAGCTACAGCTATATATATATATATATATATATATAGATGTATATGGATGTATAATATATTATATATATGTATAAATGTGTATGTGTATATATAGAGAGAGAGAGAGGAGAGAGTGTGAATGTGTGTGTGCAAGTGTGGGGGGAGTGGCAAAAGGAGAGGAAGAGAGAGAATCTTAAAGAGGCTCCACACCCAGAAAGGAGCCCGATATGGGGCTCAATCTCATGACCCTGGGATCATGATCTGAGCTGAAATCAAGAGTCGGAGGCTTAATGGACTGAGCTACCAGGGGCCCCTATAGCTTTTTGTATTTTAATGGTTTTCTGTCAGAGGTGAGAAAAGAAATATGAACAGCTATGTGTCTCTCTCCTTGAACTGTACGTGAAAAGAATAAAGTAACAGTTACTATTTCAGACCAAGAAGAGTTAAAAAGAATGAACTCTCTGGAATGGTAACTGAATCCTTAAGGTCCTGAACTGGCCAAACAGCTGGGATGATTCATAAAAATTCTCAGTAAAGAAAATGAGTTGGTTCTGGAAACTATGAGTGATATTTTGATCAAAGGTAATGGAATGCATTAAAACAAGAACATTTCCTTTTCAGTTACTAGTTCTCTGATTATGGTTTTTCTGTGTTCTAGAACATGTGAAGATTATTACAAAATGTTGTGCTAAGGACCTCAAGTAAAATTCCAGCCTTTATTCACTCTGTACAGATTTTTAAATTGGAATCTGTAAACAGATAATTTAATGCATGCTTTGTTTTAATTAGGTAAACATACAAATTTAAAGGTCACATATTTGAAGTAGATCCCATTAGGCAGAGAAATGTTTTCTGGTGTATCAACAACAAACAGCAATGACTGAGATTGATCTTAAGAGAATTAAAAGCTAATAGAAATACATTAAATATTAAATGCTTTCCTAGATTATTAGTCACTGTGGATCAAACGTGAACTTGAGAATAAGGGAGGGACTACTGATGCCTAATTATGAGTTTCTCATGGCCTAAAGAGCCCCCTTTATCCTCCAGAAAGCTATCAGTCTTACCCTCCCTCCATTATGCTTAAAAATATTTATCAGCTGATAAGGCAGGACCAGGAGGGGACAGGAAAAGGGAGAGAATAGGTTGGCAAGGGCCGACCTCAAAAGTGACTTCAATGTGAAGCCCATGCATTGCATCTAAAAGCAGAGCACAGTAAACTAACAAAAGACTGCCTAAACTGTCTTGTCAAAATAAAGTCATATTGCAACGCAGTTAAAAATGTTTGCTTACTTTTGTTAGTGCACTTAAATACAATTTAATATTTTCAGTATGTTCTCTTTTCAAGATATTACTAAGCTGTTTAGCAATTTCAGACAAAGTCAGAGTCTCGGGACACACACTGTCTCGGGACCTAACACAGTACCTCGTAAATAAAGGAACAACAACAAAAGCAACTAACATTTACTGAAAATGCTCCCTGTGTTAGGCCCTGTTCTAAGTGATTTTACATATAATAACATACTTAGTAGTCATAATTACACAGTGGAGTAAGTGTAATTAGCATCCCCATTTTACAAATGGAAAAAAAAAAAAAAACTGAGGCACAGAGAACTTAAGAAACTGAGATCGCAAGGCTAATTAGGGGAGTTGCCAGGATTCAAACACAGCAGTTTCGCTTCAAAGCCCATGCTCTTAGGGAATCATCTATCACAAATCCTAGCAAAACATAGATTGTTAGAAGCTCATGTTACCTGCTTCATTCACATCCCAAATATAGGTGACTTCTATCACTTATATTAGTAATCGTTCGTTCACCATTGACCATGGGCTGGGGATTGGTGTGTATTTCACACAAGTAGTCCCCCCATTTGACATTCGGAGAAACTGAAACTCAGAATGTTTAAATTCTTTAATTAAAGTGACACAGCTAGTGAATTAAATATGGAAGCATTCAAATATGGCCATTTCTACCTTTCCAATACTATTGCCCCTGGTGGATAGTTATAAAGTAACTATTACAGCTTACATTGGCAACTGATAAGGGGTAAGTGATCCTTGGAAACCTGTAATTTTGAAGTTAATCATAATTAATGCACATTTTATCACATGGTTAATGCACTCACTTTTTAATAACTGAAAAGGACAGTTACTCTTACCCCATCCAAATCCCTCCAGATCACTGCCAACTGACTTTAGCCAAACTTCAAAAATCCTTCATGCAGAAAGGGGGAAGAAAAGACCATTTCCTATTTTACTTAGTTCACAGCTTTAAGTTCAAAAGTAAAATAAAAATTAGTCTTGGAACAAGATCAGAAGAGAAACTGATCAATACTGCCTGGCTTGTGGATTTTTGTTAACCCAGGCCAGACAGGACTCCTGTAAACACTTGTCAGCTCTGCAGCCAACATTCCTACTTTGTTGGGTTTTTGAGATTTAAGATTGTGTCTTATTACTGTGCTTTCTGTAGACTTTTGTACTTTTCGCCACCAGGTGGCGAAAGAGAGTCACAATTGCTCATCTCTTTTTCTGGGGCCTTGAGATGGAACCAAAAAAAAAAAAAACACCCTTTTTTTTACTGTATTATCATAAAATGATTGAGTTGTTTTACCACACACACACACACACACACACACACACACACACACACACAAAAGCATTAATCAGGGCCCTCTCCAGGAAAAAAAAAAAAAAAAGACAACAAACATAAATATTGCTTACATCTTCTCTACCCAAAATTTTACCAGTACCAGTAAGCACCGTTACCGTTCTCAGACCAGGCAGCAGTGATCTTGTACATGGGCATTACTCCAACCCCAGATACACATTAGGAACACTTTGAGAGCTTGAGCAGTGTCCAGATCGCACTCCAGAATTTCCTGCACTGAGGCCCAGACATCCATATTTAGAAAAACAACACCAAAAAACAACTTCCCAGATAATTCTCATGTACAGCCCTGGTTGAGGCTTGCTGCCAGAAAAAGCTAGATGCTCCTTAATGGGGCTGCAGATCGTTGGAAGGGGTCATCACTGAGAACAGAATCTGCTCTTCTATTTAGTAGATTTGTAATAACAAATTACGTTCTAGAAAACTGACTTATGATATCATAATCATAGGATTATCATTTATAAAGTAGAAAGTCAATACATTAATCTACTTTGAGGAAAGATACTCCTACATAAGCCACTGTCTGGGCTGATTATATCAGCAAAATAAATCTTCCTGAAGTAGATATCTATTCACTTGTTCACAATTTAGAAGCAACAAAAACACTGGGAAAACAAAATTTCAACCTAAATTGAGGTAATTTGATGCATCTAGAAACCTAAGAAGGGACAGTAAATAATCTTGAGGAACAACAGCGGCAACCTAAGTATGATGGTATGATGGATCCCTCTTTGTTAAGAAGGGTTGGTTTTACAGACAGAAATAGCTCTCTCCATCAGCCAAGCTCCTTCTTGCTGGGTAGAGCCAAAGGAACACTAATATTTTTTAACTCTAACCCTTTTCTTTCCCTGTTTCATAATCATCACACTCATCTGTGATAGGCTGAATAGGATGAAACAGTTCATTTCATTTTCTGAAGAAATCAAATCACCATAATGCATGACACACCACTATGACAGCATAGGCAGCCTGACTCAGGATGGCTGGATACCCCAGCAACTAACCAGGGGGTGTCTGGCGAGTGGGGGAGAGCAACTGAAGGGCAGGGGAAAAGCCCATGACACCAGGGCAGGCTAAGGGATGGCAGCTAAAAAGATCCAACACAATTGTTTCAGGATTGTTGCAGAATTAAATATGGCTCAGGCAGCAGAATTTTAAAATGAGGATTTATGAAATTAGTCGAAAAAGATGGTTAGTAAGAGCAAGACAAGATCCAAAGATCCCAGCTTTCGATGGATGCCTTGTTCTACAGCGACGCTGAGGACACAAGCGAAGCTGTAAGGCTGCCATGTTAGGACCTTTTCTTCTGGAATTAGATGACCTGTGAACTGGCTTTAGCTCTGCCCCCTCCAACCTGCGCATTTCAAAGCACATTTCTTTTAACATCCGAGTACCTGTTTCTTCATCTGTAAAATAGAGGAAATAATTATTCTTGTCTTAGGGGGCTGTTGTGAGAGTTTTCAGATAGTCCAGGCAAATCACAGTGATTTGAAGGTATAGTTCCCTGGGCCAGCAGCATCAGCCTTGCTGGAAACTGCAAATTGTTCAGCTTCACCCCACACCCACTGAGTCAGAAACTGAATCCCAGGCCCAGTCACCAGTGTCTCAAGAAGCGTCCAGTGTAACTAACATTTGCAAGCAACCGATTTATAAGGTAATACAGCCTGTAAAAATGGAAACAAACAGAATCCCTGTTTTAATTTTAAGAAGAAGGTCGGAAAACACTAGGATAGCTAAATGGGGCATAGGGCTCGCCCAAGGCACACCAGCCCCCAGGTCTGCTTATCAGCAAAGCCGTGGCAAGATAAATGAGAGAACAAATTCGATCCCACCAGTTGGAAATGAGTAACCTGCACTTAAGTCTGGGGAACATACTTTATTCCTAACCTGATACGTTCAAAGCTGCTGACCCATCATCCAGTCAGCTATGGTTTGGGGAGCAGAGGTCACATGATAGAAACATAACCACCTGACTATTCAGGAGCACAACGGGCATAATAATTTCCCACATTTGCTTCTGCCATTCTAAGGCCTCTATGTTTCCAGGTTACATAGAATCAGTTTCTTCTCAAAACATCAGTATCATCCTTCTACCCCTAAAACATATATTTTTCCTGTTCGTTGTCCTCTTGAAATATAACTTAGTACTCCAAAATAGTAAGTCCTTAGAACACGTTGATGGTATCTCCATTCTGTCACTATCTACTGGCTGATGCTGTTCATTCCAATTTCTCTGGCTACTCTGCTTCCCTGATTATATTTTAAGGCCCCTGAAGCCTCAAGATCTATCAGTCTATTACAGGACTATTATAGGACTCCAAACTAGATGCATGTTCAGAAAAAGTTGTCCAAGAAAACCATTGTATATGATGATCTATAAATATTTTAACCTTATACAAATAAAAGGATATTTTTAATCCATCAGATAACCATCATTAACTCAGTTATAACTGAATCACTTAACATTGTGTATTTTTGTTCCTGCTTGTTGGCTCTAAACTAATGTCTTAGAAGAATCTAGCTTATTTTACCACACATCTAAACATTCTCCAAAGACATCCGAGTTTTAGGTTGAATGAGTGAATGTGTGCCATCCCCTCATTCTAGATCAATGTTGTAGCTGACAAAAAATGTCTAAAATTGACATATATCTGGAATAAGTAATATATACAATTCAAAATAATTCATCTTATAGGGCAATGGATTAAGCATTTTAAGGCCTATGGATCACCTTTTTTGAACTTAGGTATAAACTATAACATTGAAAAGTGAGTATTTTTACAACAGGGTTTTTTAGAAAATGCACGTGTTTGCCAATTTAATGATTAACACATTCCTGCCCCCCCCCCTTGCTTGGCATCAGACAGATCTGCTGAGGGCCAGAATGCTGCATCAGAGTTAATAGAGTCACCTGTTCAAGTGAGAACAGATGCAGAATATTCAAAGAAAAACCACTGTAAGTTCCTTTAAAATTTTACTGGAAGAACTTAAGTTGAGAAACTTTTGGATCATACCTCAAAAATATAAAGAATTGTAACCTTATCAACCCACCCCCCACCACCAACCAAAAGCAGTTTGAAATAGCAAGACTCGGTGTAAAGAAGGCAAACTAATTCAGGCACATGGTCTTCTATAGATAGATTGTAACCAAACTAGGAACAGTTTAGTTGATCCAGCTGATAATGGGGATTCCAAATATATGTAAGTTAAATATATAAATTAATCAGGTCTCTATAAGTTTCAGGCTGGTAAAATGTCATCCTTTTAAAAATAATTTTGTACCTTTTAGCCCTCTAAAAAAAAAATCTTTGTTTTTTGACAAAATGAAACAAAGACATTCATTTTAAGAGCTTTTTTCTTTGTAACTAATCTGTAGCTCCTTTGCTGAATAGTCAGATCACGTTCTTTTGTTTTTATCACAGGATTATACACACACACACACACACACACACACACACGCACACACACACAGTGGACTGTGTGTGTGCATGTGTGTATGTAAAAAAATTTTTTTTTACATTTATACTTTTCAAGATCTTTCAATTATTTTACAATGTCATATAGTAACATAGAAAATACCTTAAATATTTTAAATTGCTCTCTTTGTTTCTTTTAAAGAAGTCTAATAGCCAATGTTGCTGTTGATTTTAATCTAGTCATCAGGAGAAGAATTGCAGCAGAATGCCTGGCTGGCTCAGCCGGTGGAGCATGTGACTCTGGATCTCAGTGTTGTGAATTTGAGCCCCATGTTGGGCTTGGAGATTACTTTAAAATTATATAATCTTGAGAGGGAGAGTGTAGAATTGCACCAAATCTATCAATATGTTGCTTCTCTGCAAAGATGATAGTTTAAGGAAGCTATGTAGTTTCCCTTTACATTTTATTATCACATATTTGTAATGAAAAACTTGATGAGTTTGGTCTGAACATGGAGATTTAAAATGCTGCTTTAAAGGAAAAGGAAAAGAAAAGGAGGTTTGTGTTAATGCCAAGAGATTGAGGCTCCACACTGGACCTAACAGATGGCCAAATTCAGCCTCAATAAGGCAGTAGGGATCTGTGAAAACCCCTAATGTAATGAGTTACTCAATCACCCTTTCAAAGTTAACACACAATTTTGTGGAGGCTCATACTGAAATGTGAAATTGGAAAAATAAATACGGAAGAGCATATACACAAATACAAGAATCCCCAGTTTGGATAAAAGTGAAGTTCTGGAAAGAGCACGAGCTTTTGGAAAGCACCTGTTAACATTTTTACCATATCTAAATGTTCAAATCAGATTTTTGGTAGACCCTTTAATTATGAGCAATCGAAGATTCTTCAGCTAGTCCAAGGCATATGTGTTCCTAAGGCTTTTCAGTTCTATCACAGTCCTATAAGGTAGCAGAGAAATCTGCACTTGGTTTCTGGGTGGACACTTCACAGGTAGCCTTGGCTCTCCATTCCTCTTGGACCAGCAGCGAGTACCACCAAGTGGCCAGTAATGACGAGAGTCTGTCTGTGACCAGGATTTTTGCAGCTTCCTGCTGAGGTTTTCAGAGTTCCACATCATCTCCATTCATCTCCACTGAGGACAGAAGGCTGCTTGGAGAAATGCGCTGTTGAGCCTCACTCCCTTGTTTTAGCATCTGCCCATCTCAGCTGCCTTATGGCAAATGAGTGAGTGCACAGACTTGTCTGGAGCTTCCTCCAGAACTGTGGGTGACTCTCTGTGCTGAATGTTGCCCTTGCTCTCACCAAGCATCTCCTGCCTGGGGGTGGCTGCCACCTTGGTGGAGGCCTGTTTTGGTCCTAGGAGTATTTATGTTCATTGGGGCCCAGTTTTATTCTGGAACTCTCCGCTGTAGCAATGAGATGATGTCTAGGTTTTCTTCATTTTCTTTTTGTTTCCCTCCTATTCCTATTAAGTTTGTATTACCTTTCTACACTGATGTGCTTAAGCCTTACACCCATGGCATGTTGGGAATAGATTTTTCTTTCTTTTAATTCCCTCTGTGACCATGTTACTCAGAGAGTGGTCTGTGGTCCAGCAGTATATGCATCACCTGGGAGCAGAAGCCAGGCTCCACCCCAGACCTACAGAATCAGAATCCACATTTTAATAAAGCCCCCGGTGATGTATCTGTGCATTACCTTCTGAGAAGCACTTCTCTATGATGTCACTGATAATGGGAATATCTTCTTGAATGCCTTTAGTGATGAAGGATCTCCACTTCCTTAGACAGGTTATTTTTATTTGGGGGGCAGCTTCCATCATAAGAAAGACCTTCCTTACATTGAAATTAATTTTATGTCTCCATGAATTTAATTTGTAGGTTCAAGTTCCTCCTTAGACCTGCTTGGCCTAGCCCAAAATTTAGTCTCTTGATTATATGACATTCTTCCAAATACATTAAGGTAAATATCAAGTCCCCAATTTTTTTTTTCTATTTCAAAGTAGGTACATTCACTTCATTGCTTCAGCGTATTACATAATTTCAAGTTTTTTCTCCCCTGAAGACATTCCGGTTTGACTCTCCCCCCAAAAGAAAACTTCCTAAGGTTTGAGAATCTCATGGTCCAGCATTCAGAGACCAGATGATTAGAATGACCTCAAGCTGGTAAGATTGAGCGGTGGGATCTCCTTACTAATATTTCTGCTGCCACACTATCTGGCTCAAAATTCTAACTGCCAATCCACTGGAAAAATTAAGCATGCCCTATGTGAAAAATCATGTATTTGTCTGATACAAACCTACGCGTTCACTTTCTGTAAAGGCTCCTTAAGTACCCTGAAACCCAAAAATATTCCAATAAATTTACCTAACGTTTTTCATCCTTTAAAACATATTTGTCAGACCCATTGCCTTCTATGGAAGGGTTGGGATCTTTCCCTTGCTCTCGACTAAAGTATTGCAACTAACAGGAGTATGGTTTGAATCCTCTGAAGTTGCATCAAATAAAAGAAAACCATAATGTGGACTTGAGGAAGAAAATGGGCATAGAACTGGAAGAAGAAAATCTTAAAAATAGAAGGCTGTGTTCTCACAGGGAAAGTGCAATCGCAAACTCTCTGATGACTTTAGCTCTGTGGAAATACGAGCGTTCTCTAGTGTTCCAGCACTTAGACATCAATTCATGGTGGTCTCAAGCTATGTTTTTGTTCTGGCACATTAAACAGAATGAAGACATATGTCTAAATTTAAGACATCCTTTTAGTGCTCTGTGCACGAGAGCCAGCTGAGAAATGTGAACTATTTCAAAGCACTAGGAAAGGAATTGTAGACACATCCTTTGTTTGGGCATATATTTTTAATTATCCTGCCTTTTAATATTCTTCTCCATTTGAGGATAATCAGACAAAATGGATCCTGCTGGGCATTGTCATGCTTAATAAAAGTAAGACTCACCATCTGCTAATACGGCGACAGCGTGGCGCATACGATGCGCCAGTGGCCGAGGCACATTCTGATGTAATTATAAGCCACATGGAACTGTGATAATGCAATGCCCTGCTTACATTCGTTCTAGCACTTGGAGAAAACTCTTCTTGCGTGAGGTGCTAAGCAATTCAACCCAGGGAAGCCCATAGACTAATAAATGCATTGAATGCAGGATGCAGATAACGGCAAGGATAGGCAGATAAAAGGCTGTAGACCATTGTGTTTGAGTCTGCAGACCAGGGGTTGACGCTCTGGGTCTAATCCCAGCTTCATTTGATGGCTAGCGGTGTGACCTTAAGCAAGACCTCAACCTCCATGAAATGGAGGGACTAATTTGCTTTTCTCATAAGGCTACAGTAAGACATAAATGGAATCATGTATGTAAAGAATTCTCCTTACATCTTCTTCCCTGGCACTCCCCCAGCTTCTTTTTCCTTTCTCTTAAGTTCCTTAGATAAAGATTTATTGCCTTTTTACTTTTCTTCATCAAAAAGCCATTAGGAAAGCCCAAATAAAGTGGGTGACCCAGAGTTGTCAGGCTTGTGACGGTTGGAGCCAGTGTGCCAAGGGGGTAGCAGCCGGATGGTATCAGAAAATTGGTGACAGCTAGGGGATTGAGGTAATGAGTGCTCGGTCCCCCAGTGTCGGAGAAGGAGGGTGTGGGTGTGGAAGGAGGAAAGAGAACAGATCACGTGGCACTGGAATGGTGGGGGAAGTATCAGCAGACACTCAAGATGTTGAACACGGCACATACGGATAAATATAGGAATAAAGGTGTGTGCTATGGTCTGAATATCTGTGTCCCCTAAAATTCATATGGTGGCCCCTAACCCCCAATGTGATGGTGTCAGGAGGTGGGGCTTTGGGGAGGTGACTACTAGGTCATGCAGCTGGAGCCGTCCTGAATAGGATTCGCGTCCTCATCAAAGAGAACCCACAGAGCTCCCTTGTCCTTCTGTCATGTGGGGACATAATGAGAAGTCTGTGATCAGGAAGCAGACACTTGCCTGGCACACCGACACTCTCATCTCAAACCTCCAGCCTCCAGCCTGTGAGAAGGAAAATTCTGCTGTTTAAAAGCCACCCAGTCTATGGTAGTTCATTACAGCAGCCTAAACCCACTAAGGCAGGGCGCCTGTGTGTCCATAGAGATTTCCTAGCTCAGTATCCTGGTATCACAGCAGCCATGAGCACACCTAGTGTCCAGAGGTCAGTGTCCACACGGCATCCTCTACCGGAAGGAACCGGGGCTCCTCAGAGCAATGAGCGATCCTAGGGATGGGTTAGGAAATGAACAGAATGAGTCTAGAACTTGTTGCTGTGCCAGGAAGTAGGGAAATTCTCAAAGAATGCGTGGGAAACTAGCTTGAAGGGACTCCAACTAGTCAAACCTAGGATAATTTTGATCAACAAAATAAATCGTGACAGTAGTAAATTATAACACATTGAATGAAATAGGAACTCCTGAGTCCACAGGGGTGTACAGAAATCAAGAAACAGACAGATATGCAAATGAATAAATGGATAAATGAGAAAGCTCTTCCTTCTCATGGAAAGACAACCAATAACAAATGTGAAAGAAATGATGACAGAAAATTGCCATTTGGCTCCCATCAGAATGATAATTCAGAGCAGAAACATTCAATGTGTCAGAAAGTAATGGGTAAACATGAGGTGAGGAATGGCATTTGAATTGGAAGCTTTCACCTGTGAGTCTCTTCTCCACATTGTGACCACACAGCTGCCACAGTTCCAGATGCCACATACCTCCGCCAGCAAAGAAGGGTGGCTTTTCTCATGTGAGGGGCTCTTAATTGGGAAGAACAGCTTTCCCAGAAGGGGGAAGGGAGACTTTCTCTGAGGTCTGATTTGCTAGAATTAGGTCACGCAACTGACTTTAAGCCAACCACTAACAAAGGGAGTAAGACCATAATTGAATGAATGACTCCTTGAGGCTAGAGTTTATCTCTTTCCCAAAACATAATCAGGATTATTCCAGAAAGGGGGAGGCAAGGTTGGGGGTATGGTTATGGCGTAAGCACCTCATGGTGTCTGACACATCAGAGGTAGAGAAAAATCCCTATCGCTAGTACATTTTGGCCATTCAAAAATCACCAGCTTCATTAAAACAAAATATTTGTGTAAGCTTCTTGATCTCTAATACAACAATGTCATTCATTCTAAAAATGTATGTTTGGGGGGACAATTTAACATCTCTGAAATGGATTCCACCTTAAAGGTGTTTATACAATTGTTTAATTGGCAACTCTCTCCTTTGTGGTCCACAAAGGAATAGTACATCTATATTTGATGAAGTATTCAATTGGGTAATATGCAGTAAACAAGTAGTGATTACCTTGGTCCCTGGTGGCAAACATTATCTCCCTTAATCATTGTTACAGCTCTGTGAGATGAGCACTATTCTCATCCCTGTTTTAAAGACGAGAACACTGAGGTTTATTAAGGCTGATGTGCCAGATCCCACAGTAATTTTAGGGCAGAATGGGGACTAGACACTGTTTGATACCGAAGTTTATACTCTGGCCAGCCCCACCCCTGGCTATCACTGAGTGTGTGCATTTGCTAATCAATTCAAGAAGATGTTGGGGGTCTAGCACGTGCCAGATACATACTATATGAGGCACTGGAGATTCGGGGGGTTCAAAATAGAATAAGGGAGATTAATAAGGGGGGTTCAAAATAGAATAAGGGAGATTAATAATAAAAGTAGTAATAACTATCACCAACATTGTAGTAAGTGATTGACACTGTGATAGTTTGGTTACAAATGTTTGATACCCTTCCTTGGGGGAAGACTTTACTCCCAGTCCTATTAATAGCAGGCTTTGTCCTATGACAATATGACCAGCAAAATATGAGAGAAAGCAGCATGAATGATGTCCCAGAGAACTTGAAGCACCAACCAGTGTGATATCTCTTCTCTTTCTGCCACAGTGACCCCTGGTATATGTCCCAGAGAGAAGCTGCTGTGTCAGCCTGGGCCCCAGAGTGGAGAACCCAGGGAGGACATTCGTAGCCACCCCACTGTGTACAAGGAGCAAGAGTGTGAAAAAAAACTTTAGAGGTTGCCAGCCACTAAGGTTTTTGAGGTCATTAGTTACTACAGTATCTTCTACCTTACCCTGGTGATTCAGTGACTTCACTTTTATAAAAAAGATAAACATGTAATAGTGTGAGAGATCACGTAATGTAATGCTTAAAAGCAAAGTCTGTGCAAGCCAGCTGGCACGGATTCAAATCCCAACTCTCCCATTTACTAGAAAACTGGCCTTAGCAAATGCACCTAACATCTCTGCCTCAGTTTCCTAGGGGATGTGACCACACTTACCTGAGAGTATCATCCTAAGGATGAAGCACGTGAACATTGGCAAACTGTGGAGGACAGAGAGTGACACATGGTGAGTGCTCCATAAATGTTTGTCCAATAGAATTTCTCTGTTAGGGAATAATAGCAGGAACTCAATTCAAAGGGGGGGGCATCCAGGAAAGGAATATCCTACGAAGTTTTAAGTTATGTTTCTTAAACCTTCCGGTTGATAGCAATTTTCCCAAGGAAGGAAATTTCCTGAGAATTGCTGCATATGTAAGGATGAGAAGAACATAGGGGGTCATGCTGAAATGCATATTCTAGGACATCAGCTAGTCCACAGGAAGGGAATACTCCTCTGAGACAGTCTTGTAGAGCCCAGCAAACAAAAAACAGCTAAATACACAAATACCTAAAGTCCTGAGTGCCCCAAATATTCCATAACTGAACTGCTCCTCGTATTTATCATTGAAAGCCGGACTTGCCAAACAGCTTGCAGAGGGCTAGCTACCTTCCCAGCAGGTGTGTCGAGTCGGCCCTGCTTCTCTGCTAAAGCCTTCGTCCCCGGCTCCTCCATGATCTCAGCCATTACCTGCTTGCCGAAGACTGGAGTCTTTTAGGAGAAGAAAAATCCTTTCATTTCCCGAGTACAGATGAGGTTTAAAATAAGAATTTTCCTCATAGGAGTACTATAGCTGAAATTAAATTTACAGTCAGTTATAAGCTTTTGATAGCAGACACAAGCAGCAGAGAAGGATTCACTGACTCACCGCTGGAACTTGAGATAATTCACAAACCATAGAAAAGGAGGAAAAATGACCACTCAGCTTTGCTTAGGTTGCTGCTGTAATTCTTAGGAGCGTCCTCTTTTCAAATCATTCATAATGTGCTTCACATAGGACTCTCCTCAGCACGGCAATCCCAGCTTCACTGGGTCTGTGTTTGAATTGCATAAACTCTTTGCCTAATTTGATTCTCCTGGTTGCCAAATGCTTATCTGTGGACCAAGCCCTATCTCTGGGGCTCTGACTCTCTCACCGTGGACTGTGCAGGGGTGCAAGTTACACATAGAGGGGAAGAAGCCATGTTTAGACAGATGATGTCCCCACTGGTCTGCACATTCTGCAAAACTAGAATTTTTGTTAGTCTCTTTCATCTTTGACCTACACGGTAATATATGTTTATCATCGATAGTGTGGAAAATCACACAGGCAATAAGTAATTATCTCCAACAAGCCCAACACTCAAAGACAACCATTTCGTTCATGAACATTTTCCAAGCTATTAAATTTTATTCAAAAGTTTGTGTGTGGAATATATATATTCCATTGAGCAACCATAGTATCATCTATTTGACCACGAGAGACATTTAAGTATTTGTTTCCCCTTGATTTTTTTAAAGAAATTATTTTAGAGAGAGAGGAAAAAATGGAAGGGAGTGGGGCAGAGGAAACGGGAGAGAGAATCTCAAGCAGACTCCCTGTTGGGTGCAGAGCCCGGCTCAGGGCTCAGTCTCATGACCCTGAGGTCGTGACCTGAACCGAAATCAAAAGTCAGAGGCTCAACTGAGAGAACCACCCAGGCGACCCTCTCTTTGATTTTTCTATATGATTTTCAATAATATCATAAGCATAGGTAAAGGATAAAGAGGATACCCTTGAGGATAAATTCTTAGGTTACATAATATGAAAACTTTTAAAGTTTGGAGATTATTGCCAAATTGCCATCTAGAGGCAATAAAATCTGCCTTTTTAAAACGTAGAATGTTATAAAGACAGCACTATGATTTTTTGAGGACTGACCTCACACTACCATACACAAAGCGCTAGGATTCTTTGACATTTTGGAATTGATTGCTGAAATCATTTACTTTCAGCAACATGAGATTGTGATGTAGACATCTGATTCTGCTGGGGGGTAATTTGAACAGTGCACCCTGCAAAGGAAGAGATTCGTTCAAAGGCCCAGCACCTTCTCCTCAAATTGATTTTGTGGTTTATTACCCATTCATCCATTCACAAAAATTCCATGGTGTAACAAAATGAACAATAAAACTACACTGAACATTGAAAATGTAATTTGCATATGACACAATGTCACACGATACTTCAACTAATGTGATTCAGGGGAAAGCCAGGAGCTAGAACAGATATTTGTCTACTTAAAAATGTGGGTGTATTCTTGAAGGTTTGGGCACAGATTCTGCAGGAACCTCAATGGTGTGCTTCTCCCCTAATTATTGTGTAATTACCTGATGTCTATATAAAGCAGAAAATAATATGTATTAGGTGCGGATATGACTGTTGAACTCCTCCACTCTTGCAGGAAAGTTTAAAGACTTTCAGATGTGATGAAAAAGCATATGTCTGTGCTGGTCTTTTTCTCATTCTTTCATCTTTTCTCTGCAGCCCTCTGCTTTCCTTCCTTCCCTATGTCCATGGGACTGTCTTTCTACCCTGGCTGGGTGTATTTCACCTCCCTGCATTGGGGCCCCTACTAGGATTTACAGATGGTTACAAGATTATTTACAAGATGTTTACAAAACATGTTCAACTTCAGGTTCTTCTTAAGTACGGAAGCTTTGGCAACAATGTTTTTCAGGCACACCTGTTGTTAACTGGTTTTCCAGGATAACTCTCATTTCCTTTGCTGGATCCTTTAGCTTTGCTCTACAACATAATTATTCTGTGTGTTTTTAATTAGTTTTGTTTATTTGTTAGTATTTATGGTCTGAGTTTAAAACAGTAAGCCATTAGCTAGAAACATATTTCCTATTAACATAAATAAACTTTGTTTAAAACATTATTTTAGGGATGACTTGGTGGCTCTAACGGTTAAGCATCTGCCTTCAGCTCAGGTCATGGTCCCAGGGTCCTGGGATCGAGCCCTGCGTCGGGCTCCCTGCTCAACAGGAGAGCCTGCTTCCCCTCTGCCCCTCACCCTGCTTGTGCTCTCTCCCTCTCCTATCTCTCTCACATAGATAAATAAAATCTTAAAAAAATAAATAAAACATTATTTTATACCTGAAAAAAGCAAAACTACAATGCATTATCATTTCCTATAACCATTTCTGCTCATTATGGAGCTCTTTTTCCCCCAATGTAAGATCTGCCACAATGTTGCTCTGTTAATAATTTTGTACAGTTGAGAAGTACACTAAAATGGGAAAAAATCAACAAGAAAAAGCTGTATTTCTTTTTAACTTCTGTATGCTTTTGTCTAATATCCCAAAGTTCAATACTTTTCCAAGGAACAGGGTTTTAATACCAGCTACCTCCTTGGTAAAACAGGTGCTCACAAAAAAATATTACTGACACAGAAAGATTTCTTTAGAGTCAACCATAATTACTAGTGATGTTGTCCTATTTTGAAGATGGAACATTCGTTAGCGACTGACCAACAATAACCTAGAATAGAATTCTGAGGCTGAGGCTCATATTTTAAAATTTTACTTATTTTCAATTGTGCTCATACAGAAAGAAGCTTCATATGGATAAGACACTTTCATATAGAGATGAATTTCGCTTTATTACCTTTAACCTTTACCATCTGTTCTATCAACGCACATGGTCAACGTGGGGACCAGGAATGCAGATGTCTCCAACAGAAGTCTCTCAATGTGCATTTTATAATGCCTCACAGACAATGCATATAGTAATTCCCTCTTTGAAATATAACATAAAACTTATTTTAGCCTCACGACTTATGGTTTACTGTTTATTTCCATGGCACAGCTATTTTTTTGTTGATTAATTTTAAATGAAAACTCTACCACTATCTTCCTCCTCTACCCTCCGTCCCTTTCCCCCCTGTCCTTCTCCTACCAGCCTGATGTCCCCATCTATGTTTTAAGGTTAATCCAATCAGAACGTTCGGATTTAAGATTAAGGTACATAAACAAAGGATGTCCCACTGCTCTTCCACATGAGGAGAATGAGTCCATCCAAGAACTGTCTTTGACCAGCTCTTAGAGGGATTTTTATTTGTTTGGTGAATGAATAATGAGGGTCAACCTAGGGCACTGCAGTACCAAAAAATATGGACACTTTCCTTCCTGCTTTTAAACTCCCCAAGCTGGAAATAAGAAAATCAGTTTTAGGCAACAAATATTGAATCAGGAAACATTTCCATTTGATCCAAAATTGCATTAAGAGATGAGGCCCAAGTAATATTCACTTTTCCTGAACATGTCTCACACACATTTCACTTTCTTTTTTTTTTTTAAGATTTTATTTATGTATTTGACAGTCAGAGATCCAAGTAGGCAGAGAGGCAGGCAGAGAGAGAGGAGGAAGCAGGCTCCCCGCTGAGCAGAAAGCCCGATGTGGGGCTCAATTCCAGGACCCTGGGATCATGACCTGAGCTAAAGGCAGAGGCTTTAACCCACTGAGCCACCCAGGTGCCCCACATTTCACTTTCTTAACCTGAAGAAGATGGGGGGAACCAAAAACAAACAAACAAACAACCTCTCACCGTTCACCTACACACTGAGCTGTCCACTGACTTCAAACTTGATTGAGAAGAAATACAAGCAAAAGGGATGTTGTGCTTTCTCCAGCCATACAATGGTAAATCAGAGACTTTCTGTGGGGTTCTTACGGGAATTATTAACTAAAATGTGTTTATCCTCCCTTCCTGGCTAACCAGCTCAGAGCAAGTAATGAGCTCAGTGGAAGTAAAACAAATACTGGCCTTCTTCAGGCCTTTCAACTGCTCTGCCACCTACCATTTTTCTGAATGTTTTCTTACTTCTGTATTTGTTTGACCTAACCACTCCAACTGAACTGAGCACGGCTTCCAGGAGATGGTTTTGGACAAGCAAAGCAAGTCTTTGTGTCCCCTGCATGGTCTCAGTAATGTTCTTGGAGATACACATCAGGTTGACCTGATTCCTCAATTAAACATGTAGCATTTAAGTTAGAAGAGCCTCCATCTCAGAGTCCTCAGAATGTTGCTGGTCGAAGAAGGGAGATGTTTGGGGGAAAGTATATCCTATGAGTCCCATCTGTGACCTTAAATAGGTCCCCAATCTCCTAACCATCTCAGCATCTCCCTCTGCTGCAGTTCAGTCAGGGAACGCTGCCATCCTACTTCCAATGCGAGTGGAGAGGCCAACAAAATTGTTCATTTACCACCACCAGTCTGCCATTTTGTCGAAGACAGGGAAACTCAATTCATGGCCATTTAATTGGAATCACATCACAATTCCTATTATCAGGACTGCTTTTCATTTCTGATAAAAATAACACCAGAGATCAATGGCTCTTCCATAAGAATGCTTAATACTTTTATTTATTGTATGCAGTTTGAGTGACTTTCAGCAAATGGGGGTCAGGATTAGGGAAGAGGAGGACAGAAGATTGGGAAGATGGTTGAGGATTGAAGGGCAACAAAAGTCAAAGAAATGAGTTACCAATGCCTCCAAGAACACATAACATGTGAAAGGGAAAAGAAGTCCCCTAGCATCTCCCATGCCATTCTCATTTTCCCAACACCTTCCCACCCCAATGGCTGTTACACAGCGCATGGAGAGACTGAGCCCTGTTGTCCAAGAGCATCACATCCACTCTCACTACCCAGCCTTGGTGAATCCATTCCTCACAGAAACAGAATTGTTTCTCAAAACCAAAATTGATTTTGACTGATTGCCTTCTTGTACAGAAACAGTCTAACTTTGAGGAAGCTCCTATGTTGTTTATAGTTGTTAAGGTCATTCATTCAAACACTTTGGGAATTTATAATTTATTATCTTTCTTGCCCAGATTTACACAGCATTAGTGAGTTTAATTTAATTTAATACATTAAATGAAAGCCATTTTTAATATTGTGACATAGTAGGAAATTATACATATTTTAAAGTTCTTTGCAAATCACTTTGTAAACATGGCCAAATTATAATTAGAATTCTTTTATGTAGCAATAAAATCAAAACATTTTCTTATACAAAATTGAATGTAAAATCATTAAGCTTATTTAACTTTTTCTATCTGTAGGTCTTCCCAGCTGGGATCTTGCCCTAGAAAAGAGGGGGTGAGAGGGGGGAAAGCTACATAGAAACTATAAGCATTAGGATACTTGATAGTAACTGAGGAAGAGTATAATGTGAATAGTGGCTTTCACTAGGGGGTAGGTACAGTAATGAGTTTTAAAGTAATTTCTTTACTTCTCATACTTTCTACAGGCATATATACCACTTTTATCATTTAAAATAGCCATTATTTTTTAAAAGAATAGTTTCCTTTGTGCCTTAATTCAGATTCAGAGGTCAAGGGAAAGAAGACTGAGGCTTAATAATAATTATAATAAAAACATTACAGTCTTGGTGCACCTGGGTGGCTCAGTTAACTGGGTGTCTGCCTTCAGCTCAGGTCATGATCTCAGGGTCTGGGGATGGAGTTCCACATCAGGCTCCCTGCTTAGCAGGGAGTCTGCTTTTCCTTCTCCCTCTGCTTCCTTCTTTACCCCCCACCCCACTCCTGCTCTCTCTCTTACTCTCTCTCAAATAAACAAATAAACGCTTAAAAAAAATTACAGCCTTTACAGCTTCCATGCAGACAGGTAGACAGACATCAGGAAACTCAAAGAGGAGAGCCTCTTATATTACTCTGCTGGCCCTGCAGGGGATGCCATCAAACTCTAAATCATGAATATTCATATAGTCCATGCCACGCACCAAATTCCCTCTGTGTGCTTTACAAATACTAGCTATGCTTATGATCATCCTATTTCACAGGTAAGGAAACTGAGGTCACATGACTTAGCCCAAGATCACACACTTAGTAGTAACACTAGGACACGGGCAGACTGGCTTCAGAGTGTGCATGCCTAAGCACTACGTTACATAGTTGCCAACATGCCTTTACCTATTATGTTAATGGGGGAGGACTAGTCTTCTTTGGTGTCAGGTGAGCCTCTGAGAAGGTTATAGACAAGGGTGTAGGAGGAGGAAAGAGATCATCATCATTTTCCCAACAAATTGGCTTGCTTGTGTACTCCTGGATCATTAGGGTCCAGTTTGGACAAATTCTTGTCCACCATGAGTTTCCATCACTGCTTGGCCCACTTCATGGACAAGGAAACTGATGGTAGAGGTGATGGGGTACCGCTCAGCAGGTCCTTTGACCAAGGATGATTTCACCAAACTTCACCATTGTCTGCTGGTTAAACCGACCTGTGACATTTCAGTGAGCAAATATAAAAGGTGCCATGCATGCTGTGGTAGAACATTCCATCTCGAGGCAGAGGACTCTGGCAGCAGTAAGGCTACCTGGGAGCAGAGGGCTTTTTATGGGATTACTATAAAATAACAAAAATTAACAAACAGAAACAAACCTCATCCCTTGTACATGTGTGTTGCATTTGGGCTGCTCCAACCGCCGGGCCATTGACAGGCTGTGGTAACGCGTGCACAGGAAAGAGCCTCTCAAGCATGAAAAGAAGGAAGAAAGAAACTGACTTTTTTTTAATCCTTTTTAAAAATCGTGGTAAAATATCCATAGCACGGAGCTATCATTCTAACCATTTTTTAAGAGTGCAGCTCAGGAGCCTTCAGTGCATTCATCTTGTTGTCTTCTCCCAGGACTTCACTCAAGCCCACTCAAGCCATGATCAGGAATGCCACACCCTCCCTTCCTGTGGCCCCTGACACCATCATCCTGCCTTCTGTCCTCACAGGTCCGAAGACTCCAGGTGGCCCAGAGGAGTGAAGCCCACTTCTTTTGAGAAACACTGTCCTGTTTTCCTTCATTTTCCCTTGCAGCTGCAGCATTTAATGAGAAATCGTTTTTAAAGCCAATAAATGAGTTTCATTTCTTCCCCCTTCCATTCACCCTTCCTCCATTTTCTCAAAAAGGCCAAGAGCTCCATAGGTGCTTGTGGTTCTTACTCATGTGATTGCCAGCTCTATCATTTGTCACCTCTGTCCAAGCTGGTCCACAGCCTCTCCACCTCTCTGATGTCAATAAGCCACAATTTCACAGACACTGCGGAACCTGGGCAACCACCAGACCCTGCCAAAATTGCATCCTTGAAATTGCCAGCCGGAATCACTCAGGACCCCCACTTGAACTGTTCATCAGGAAATGAGAGTAGCCTCAGTTTCCTACATTGATGACTATTGTGCTATCTGGCTCACAGTGTGGGCTTCGTAGCAGAGATGGAACCTGACCCATGGACAGCATCGTGCACACCTGTTTTCCAGCATCTTAGTAACAAATGTCAGGAGGGATTCACTAGGTGGATCCATGTCTTCCCAGCTTGGACTGTCCCACAGAGTGCCTAGCGTGGTGACCTGTACGACATGTGAGTAAGCAACAAACCCAGCAGTGTGTCCCAAACCTTAATTAGTCACATTATGACCAAGAAAAAGAAAAGCACTTACAAGGAAACAAATTCATCCATGTACCACCCAAAACTAGTTCACGGATCACCCATTAAAAATTCTAGAGGAGCTAACCTCATATGTGAATAGGAATCTATTAATCTTTTCCAAACTAGCACATTAGTAAACATCTGGGCTTGTCTCCTGAGAGTCAAGATAATGACTGCATCAGGATAAAGAATTTGGTGTAGAAATGTTAGCAGTGATTACTTCTTGTGCAATTATGGACTGTTTTATTTTTTATGGTTCTGTAATGGAAATTGGTGACTTACATAATAGAATACATATGTCCGTACGTCTATATATGTGTGAGTGTGTATATAAACCATTGTATATAGAAACACTGGGTGAAGGAAAAACGCACAATGTGGCAAAGCCTAATAGCCACATCACTTAAAGCGATGCTGAAAGTCTGTGGGGTGATGGCTGTTGCCGCCAGACCCACCTTCATTCTGGCAATGAAGAATGCATCAGGAGAATGGTGTAAAAGAGAAGCAGGCATAAGGGATCCGAGGGAGAGTAAGTACGTGAGAGCCACAACTGCCCCACATAGACACCTTCTGAAATGCCTCCCTCCACATTTAATCAACAAAATGTACTAATGGAGGATTGCCAGGTGTGGGGCAATATATGATACAAATATTATAAATCCCTCTTCTTGCCCCATAGTCTTTAAAAATCTAAATGCCAAGGCTGAACAGAAAGAGTACCTGTGGGTATAGAGAGGGAAGCAGGGAGCAAGGACAGCTGGGGGTCGCAAGCAGAGAAGGTTTCTGGGGTGAAGTCACGTCCTGATGAGTGGAATGGATGCTATGAGGATTCTTCGTCGTCTCCACAGGATGAACACTCTCCTCTCCAGGACCAGAATGGGGAGGCGATCATCTGAAGCCCAGGGCGCCCCGTCTCCCCTGTTAGAACTGGAGAATACTAGTTCAATACAGTTGAATGGCCCACAAGGAAGGAAGAGTGAGGTCAGAGGAAATGGTAGACCCACCAAGTCTCACATGATGCCAGCAAGTTAGAGAAGGGCCAGCTGCTCAGGCTTCTCTGAGGGCCAGCCTGTTGGAAGCCAGCTCCCGTCCTGACATTCTTCTCCAGCTGGGCTGTTTCCTGGGCTGCTGCAGACTCCTCCCTTCACACCCCTTCCCAGCTGTGGTTTGGCACTCTCTGCAAGAGCCCCGATGGCCAGAGTGCCCTCTGGGCTTGTCTCCTGAGAGCACAGGCCTGCCTATTTCCACTACCGAATTTACCCACAGAGACCCGCAGAGGAAGCTTTTTTTAGATGGCCAAAGAAAATTGGCCTGGATGAAGTGTGCTGGGACCGTGTGGTACTAATCAGATTTGGTGTCTGGGACACCCGACAGGCCCATGCATAAGCTGCAAGGAGCTTAATACTTTTCCTGCTGCACCATAGAAGCTTCTGGCTTAGCACGTGGAAGCATTTGAAGGATGGAATGAAAACTCCTCCTGGTACATGGTGTTTGGCTGTGGTCAGAAGGAGTCGTCAAGTTAAAGTTCTACAACAAACAGTTGTTTTTTTGTCCTGAGCCAAGGAAGTGACTATATCTGGATGATGATAAATCAGGTCCACAAACTAGGGCACACGAGCCAAACCTAGCCTGCCACCCGTTTCTGTACACCCTGCAAGCTCAGAATAGTTTCTCTGTTTTTAAGCAGCTGAAAGAAAAAAAAAAAAAATCAAAAGACTATTTTGTGACCCATGGACATGATATGAAATTCAGATTTCTTTTTTTTTTTTTTAAGTGGCCTCCATGCCCAGAGTAAAACCCAACATGGGACCTGAACTCACAATCCTGAGATCAAGACCTGAACTGAGGTCAAGAGGGGGACGCTTAAGTGGCTGAGCCACCCACGCACCCCTGAAATTCAGATTTCAATGCCCACAAATAAAGTTTTATTGGCACCCAGCCACACCCATCTGCTGACATACTGTCTCTGGCTGGTTTCAGGCTTCAAATGCGGAGTTAAGTATTTGCAGGGGAGACTGTTTCCCATCTGTCTTTACAGTTTGTCAGCCCCTGTGCTAAAGCAGCGGCCGGTGTCACCAAGGGCAGGGACAATGTAAAGTAGTGAGTGGAAAACTTTTAAATAAATAAGGACACTGTTATTTTTTTCCTTTGTTTGGTTTTTTTCAGAGCTGCATTTTTAAATTTGCCAGCGTTCTGGGTTGTAAATCATACCACACTGAGGAAACGCTATATCTGGTGTTCAGCTTTAATACTTAAAATAATGTTTAAACGTTTTAATTTCCTTCTTGTGTTTTTGAAATTCCCTCCCCAAACCTCCTCCACCCCACCCCGGCACTCCCCTGCACACACGAGGGAAAAAGCATCGGCAGACAGACGCTCAGTATCCCCTAGGAGCTCAGCAACATGTTTGTGCTCACAGAGGCTCCCTGGTAGGAAGAAATACAAGAACAGTGACTTGCAGACCCCCCACGGTGGACCGCAAAGGACGATTAACTGAAACAATGTTATGGGAATGTATTCAGTATGCACAGATGACAAAACGCCAGCAAGCTAGCTCCCTACAGCATGCTAATTATAGACATTGCTCTCAAAGTTTAGTCAAGCTACACAGTATGGTCCCTTTGACAGGGTGTGGTTTAAGCTGACCACTTAAATACTGGAGAGATCCCTTTTGGCTAACTAGTACAATTCGGTAGCTCGAGGCATACACTCTATCTCTCAGCTTCTAGGGCTAAGACCTCATTTTTGCTCTAAGACTTCTAAGAAGATTCCTGCAAGCCAGACAGCTGAAATCAACAGTTGGAAAAATACTGTGTTCATCAACAAAAAGGCTTCATGCTTTCTCACGAAGAAGTTCTATAAGGAAGCCTCGTTTCTGAGGAAAGCAAGCTGAAGTACGGTGTGTGGATGAGCCGCAGTGGAAAGTGGGTGGAGGAAGGAGGAAGAGGAGGCAAGAAAACTCGCAACATATTCCTTAAGGACATGCTGGTGTGTTGAGGATAATTTCTCATGGTTGGGCACAAGCCCAGCCCACCATGTAGTCAAAGGGCTAAGGTCAGGGAGTACAAACTGCTTAAATATGCTGACCTGTGATGACAGGCTCCATCCACCTACCTGACTCCTCCATCTGGCAAACGTCCTATGCTGCTCGGAAAAAGCATTACCATTAAACCACAGTGCAAGCTGTACCCGAGTAGATGGGATCGAAGGGAAGCGAGGACAGAAGCAGCATGAAGAGAAGTCAGGGTTGGGGATACCCTCGCTTGAGCCACATAGACTTCTGGGTGGCAGAAAATAGAGCTCGATTTGGCAGAGAACCCAACCCAAGGAGAACTGGGATTTGAGAAGGGGGCCTGGGGAATGTTTCCATGAAGGCCCAGGCCTTGCGCATTCCCTGGTCATTGTGAGAAATCCAGTTTGCTCTGTGTACATTTGGAGTAAGGAGCGGTCTACAAACTCTCTCTCTCTCCTATCCTCTCTGTGAGCACACAAGTCCATCCCCTGCCAGGAGATGGAGTGGAGACATGATCTCACTCCATCCCTACTCCTCATTACCTGTACTTAGGACTGGAAGATAGGCACAACACAGAAGGATTTTGAGGAGAGCAGGGAGTGCCCCATCTTATTCCTATTACAAAACCAATTCAAGTCCACTGGGTCTCATTGGTACTGGGGTTTTCTACTACTCTTCTTCCACTCTGAGCCAAGGCTGCCTCAAAGACCCTCATATTCACTGCTGCTCTTGGGCTCATGGGAATCCTTCTACTACTTCCACCCCAAGCCTAGAGGCAGGGAACTCTTTGGGGCAGCTGGTCCCTTCTTCCTCCTGAAGGAGGCCACACACAACCTCCTTTGGGCTCTCCTGGGGAAGAGGACACCACTTTCTTCTGCTTTTAGTTCTCCCAGGCCTCCCTGTTGCACCCTCCTCTAGTTCTTGAACTTGCAACAGAGGCAGAGTGCAAGGATGCTTTGGGGGACCCTGCTTCCTCCCTGGACCTCTGTCTCCCCAGTTCAAGTGATTGTCAGCTACTGAGAGGTTAGGGGGACAGAGGACATGAGCTTCTCCTTTCTCTTCTAGCCATCTTTTCAGTCTTCTGCGATGGCCATGGCTGGGTGTTTGATTCAAAGTTTTGAATGCATTGTTATCTGAATTTTTTTTTTTTAGTTTCTAATAAACTAGCTTCTGCCTTGACTGGGGTGGGGTGTGTGTATGATAGGATTACTATTTTAAAATATTATCCCACTATTAATTTATGATATTTGGGCACAATTATTGCTATCTCATTACAATCAAATCAAAATGTTTTACTTATCACATGCTAAATATTTTAGAAAATCTCTAATTTAGAAATGAAAGAGTCAGTAAATAGTGCTTTCTTTGGCCAAAATGTAGTAGTGACACTCTTTTATAACTTCAAAATGTGTAAAATTAACTCCCTGTGCCTCTGCTGATAGTCTCATAAAGGCTGGGTCAATAGATTGGGTTACGTTGACCCTGTTATATATGTTAGGAACAGTGTTTGTTTTGTTTTATAGACTTATTTATCTGAGAGAGAGAGAGAGAGAGAGAGAGAGCATGAACAGGGGGATGGAGAGAAAGAATCTCAAGCAGACTCCACGCAGAGCATGGAGCCTGACTCTGATATCCATCCCAGGACCCTGAGATCATGACCTGAGCCAAAATCAAGAGTTTGACACTTACCCAGCTGAGCCACCCAGGCACCCCTAAACAATGCATTGTCTGTTTTAAACCCATTTTATATCCCTTGGGAATCCCAAGAGCCTTTGGGATCATGCCTTTTTTTTTTTTTTAAGTTAATTTAACTGGCAAGATATAATAATATTTCTGACTAAAACATGGTGCTTTGCTTTTGTCTGAAAATTAGTGGAGTTGCTAAATTTGACAGTATACAATCCAGCTAATTTCTTTTAACTGGAGAATAAATAAATAAATATATGAAAAATGTAACTATTCACACACACACCCTGGGCCCCGGAAGTTGCTTTGTTCTGAGTCTCTCACTTGGCTGAATCTGTTTCTTTGGGGAGGGAGTAGAAGATGGACTTTTAAAGGGCAGATCATAGGGACAAACTTTGCCTTCCTTATTACATATTTGAATATTCTTCAGATTCAGCAAAGCACCACAGTTCGAAGAGGCCTGTATTTAACAAGTTCAGGGAGGAAGGTCTGAATTCTGGCTTTCCCAGAGACCCAAAGAATATATAGTTAGATGCCCCTTTTCATAGATATATCCCAGCAATCATTCAGGTTGACCCTCAGCTTGGTGAGGTATGTTTTTCACAAATTTTACTCAGCTTTCTGTGTCAAAGAGAATAAATCCAGTACTTCAACTTTTGAATTTTTTTTTTTTTTCCCACAGATTCAGAGCCCAAACACATGTGTTTTCTGGATTATCGTTAAAAGTTAATATAATTAATTATAAGGTAATAAGTGATAATAATGCCCTTCGTTTGCATATCTTTCTTTTCAACCCCTCAGTGCTTGATACAATTTACATTATTTCTCTTTACAACATCCTTACCAAGTAGAAAAGGAAGGGTATTAGCATTCCAATCTGAAGACAATAATGTCTCACTTGTGTGTAGTATGTTACAGTTTATAAACACTTCCACAGACATCATTTCATTTTGATTCTGACCCTCATAGCACTCTGTGACATACGTGAGTCAGTCAGGTATCATCTTCTTCCATTTGCATATGTGAGGACCAGAATTCAGAAAAATGGATGGTCTGCCTATGTTCTGCACTGAACAAATGGAAGGAACCTGCGTTGCTAGCTTGTCAGTGACTTTTCGTGGAAGATACACAGAAAGATTAAGTGAACAATTCTATATGATATAAGAAAACACTCCAACGATCTTCATATTTTACTTTAGAGCTTTGCTTTCTTTTTCTTGTTACATTTTTTCAATGCCATCATTTTGTCAAGTACACTGTGAAGTACCTCCCAGACAGCATGTATTAGAAACAGGCCTATTTGTTCCATTCTCCCAGAATTCCAGGGGGTGGGTTGGATTGGGGGATTATTTTTTCTTTGGTTTTACATTTTGAAAGCCGTGCTCCAACTCTCAAAGGATGCTGTTAAACACAGAATAAATATTGAATTGTCTCTCTATCCTCACGGTCTTTGTGGTGGCAAATAAATGTTTCTGTGAAGGAGTTTGCTCCCTGAAGACCCACAAGTGGTGGTTAGAAAGTGTCCACAAATTAAAGGCAATGAAAGATCACTAACCACAAGTAATAGATGTTACAAAAAAAAAGTAAAATACATAAAATAGTTTTTATATGCACGTATACTCTGGACTCTAACCAGGTGGCTACCGTGCAAGTGTTTTCCCAATTATGAGCATTTTTATACATACAAAGATGCTTTCATAACAGCAGTCTGTGTTGAATAAATATTATCCATAATTACATGACTTATTTCAACTTTTAACAGTAGAACAGTGTTAATCTGAGAGAAGACACTTAGCATTTTTTAATGCCTTCAAGTTTCTAAATCAGTAGTCATTCTGAAAGAATCCTCTGATTTTAATAAATGAAAAAAGAAAGAAAATGTAGAGTAAAATCATTGATTCAGTGTTGGAAACCATTCCCCATAAGGCAGGAGAAATCTCCATGCATAATCTCCAGTAGTTCACACTTCTTCTCTTCATTGGAAAGTCATCAAGGATTCAGTGGTCATCTACCATCTGTCTGGTTATCTTTGGGGAAGGGAAAACCTGAGATAGTAGAAACAACATCAGTTCCCACCAAGAATGTTTCCTTTCTCTTTCCTGCCTCATAAATGCTCAGAGAACATTCAAGAACTTCAAGAACAGCTGTCTCCTTCCTCAGAGATCTACCCCTTTGCTCAGTCCTGTTGATTCTGAGTCTACCTTTTCTCAAACCCTTTTTCCCTCTCTCCTCTGATGATGTCCCATCTGAGCTTTTATTGCTCTGTAGGGCCACAATGGAATGCTGTAGAGACCATAGCTATAGCAAGCATCCTGACTTGTCCTTGCCTTCACTCTGTCTTCACCCATCCCATCTGCACACAGCTTCACGTCCTAAAGGACGGCTAAGAATATGTCCTTTTTTTGGTTCAGAACTTTTCACTGGCTGCTTATTGCCTACCAAATAAAACAACGATCATTTAACCTTGTATTGATTTGCCTCTTGCCACCAACAAGCTCACATTCAGAACAGAGCAACTTCTACTCTCAGTGTGGACCCTGATCACCAGCCTTTCTCCTTTCCCCCAAATTCCTCTGCCCACATCCAAATCTTATCCAATTTTCAGAGCTCTGCGTGAATATTAGCCTTCCTGGTCCCTTTCCTGAACCCCCATTTCAGGACATCTGCCCATGTCCTATGATAGCCATCATCTTTTACCTCAGTGTGTGTGTGTGTGTGTGTGTGTGTGTGTGTGTGTGTGTGTAGAAGAGTCACTATATTCTCAGGGGTCAAGCTTTCTGTGTTTAATCTCTGGCTATTGATGTGATGCTGAGAAAACCCTAATCTTTAGCATTCTTATATTATTGGAGGGGTGAGGGGAACGGGTAATACCAAACTCAGGACATTGCCACGCAGATGAAGAGTCAACATATCTAAGTGCTCAGAGTAAATGAAAGGCATCGTGGCATATACACCTTCTCTTTTCTAGGACAGTAGCACCTTGGGAAGGGATTTTGGGCTATTCATCATGGTCTCACCACAGTGACGGAACACACACCTGTGTTCAACACATCTCTGTGGACTAAACACTGAGGGAAGAGTCCCCTTCCATGCTTTCGAGAATTCTGTTTACTGCATCGAAAATGCTGTTTACTGATGATCTCAGCAGCTTCCCTGCTTTATGATGTGGATGGAACGATGACTGGGACATGAAGTGTGTAACACAATAAATGCAAGAATACTCCCCATTCCTGATGAAAGAGAGAGCAGCGGTCATTCTCGCTCATTCTGTGTCTCCACAGGGCTAGAAATATCAGTGGCAAGGAAGCCCAGGAAAGAAGTTGGCAGGGGGTCCAAGGAACTTCATCCCAGAGCTACACTTACAACACTCTTAAAACTACTCTTGGAGTGATATGCTTTCCTGAGCAGGAGAGATTGGGAGTTAATTAACAGAGGAAACAGTAGGAAATAATTAATAGGGTGTATATCTGCCCAACTGTGACACTCAGCACTTTGAGGAACCTCTTTCTCTACCACTTGGTTATGTGCCTTTAAGGGAGTAGGATGCTGACTGTAGGTTGCATGTTGAAATTTATTAAAAGGATTGGCTGCAGAATCAGAAAGTCAACATTCAGAGGCATATGGTATTTATTTAGGGGATTCTTAGACTCTGATGTGTAGCATTAATCCAGGCACAGACAGAATGAAACCTACGATTTCTCCAAATGGCGCTCATGTCTCAACACCAGCTTTATAAATACTGAATTACTCATCAACCTGGAATATGTGTATTTTTTCATGAGTACCTATGTTTAGCATCTAAAGTCTCTTAAGAAAGGACATCCACAGTGGATACATTTTGTCAAATATGTGGGATCCCCATATATGTATGTGAAGGTAGAAAAACTTCACTTTTTACTAAAATACTAAAGTTCTTTCACACTGATCATTTTTGTGCTCCCACATGAAAAATAAGAGTTTCCTTGGCCTGACCTCTAGCCTCTGTCCTTAACAATCACAAAAGTTAGGGCATGAAAGGAGCTACCGTACGCTGAGTGAACTCTATGATCGGTTTCACAGTGCTCAAAACGAGCCTGCCAAGCAGGTATGATTTCTCCTCTTTTTAAGGTAAGGACGTGGAGGCTCAGAGCAGCTCGGTGGTTTGTCAGAAGTTGCGTGATTAGGTAGTAACAGAGCCAAGACTCAAAATTCACAAAGTTCCTTCACCAAGGACTAGTTCTTCTTAAACTTAGGCTTATCAAATTTTATGAAGTTTTGCTTATAAACTTTATTGCACTTATAAAGGTTTAGAGCTTTGTTCTTCCCTGTACTTTAGTTCAACTTTTGATTCCCTTGCCATAGGCTCAGGACTCTGCTGGGCCTCTCCATAACCACCCTACAAAGGGAGTATTTATCAGAAGGGCTCTCAGTGGCCTCCTCCTGGGAGGCTAGCTGTAAGTCTGCCCAATTAGCTTAAACACGGGTTTCCTAACCCTGGACCTTTGTCTTGCCCCATCTGCTTCAATAATATTGCATGCTCAAGATGCTTGGTCTAGAGATGGACACCCCATTCTGAGTCAAAAAGGGGAAGGAAGGCATTTTCCAGGAGGGTTTCCTAGACTTGCTCAGGAAGATGCTTCTCCACCCCCCACTCCTCCTCTCTCTCCTCCCTCTTCTCCTCCTCCTCCTCCTACCCCTCCTCCGCACCCCCTTCTTCTTCTTCTCTTTTAAGATTTTATATATTTATTTGACAGAGAAAGAGAGCACACAAGCAGGGGGAGCAGTAGAGGGAGAGGGAGAAACAGGCTCCCCAAGGAGCTGAGAACCCGATGCAGGACTCGATCCCAGGACCCCGAGATCATAACCTGAGCTGAAGGTATATGCTTAACTGACTGAGCCACCCAGGTGCCCCAGGAAGATGCATCTTCGTTTCATCTGTTTCAAGACCCTGTCAGGTATCACCCATCTCATGAAAAATAGTCCCTGCCCAAGAAGAAAAGTGGTCAGAAGTTTGGGCTTGTGACTCAAGTTATAAAAGCCAGGGTTGGACACCCATGTTCACAACAGGACTATTCACAATAGCAAAGGGGTGGAGGCAATCCAAGCGTCCATCAACGGATGAACAGATAAAATGTGGACTCTACAGACAATGGAAAAGAAGGCAATTCTGACACATGCTACATCATAGATAAACCCTGAGGACACTGTGCTTCTGAAATAAGTGAGTCACAGAAAGACAAATACTAGAAGAGTCACATTCACAGAAATACAAAGTAGAACGGTTGTTGCCCATTCTACAGGGAAGTGGGGGATTATTGTTTAAAAGGTGTAGGGCTGGGGCGCCTGGGTGGCTCAGTGGGTTAAAGCCTCTGCCTTCGGCTGAGGTCATGGTCCCAGTGTCCTGGGATCGAGCCCCACATCGGGCTCTCTGCTCAGCAGGGAACCTGCCTCCTCCTCTCTCTCTCTGCCTGCCTCTCTGCCTACTTGTGATCTCTATCTGTCAAATAAATAAATAAAATCTTCAAAAAAAAAAAGTGTAGGGCTTGAGTTTTACAAGATGAAAATTTCTGGAGATTGGTTGCATGACAGTGTGAATATATGTAACATTGTTGAAACATGCATTTAGAAATGGTTAAGATGGTACATTTTATTTTATGTGTATTTTACCACAATTTCTAAAAAAGCCATGGTAAATATATGAGAAGTGTGGTCATGCTAAATTTCCAAGATGTCAGTGTATGAGAAGTGAAGATGTTTGAAGAATATGGAGTGATAGAAAACAGTGGTACCAACACAAGCCCAAATGAGAATAAAGAGAAGCTCCTCATCCTAGCATCTATTCTTCCATCTCTGTCTGGGAAATGAGCAAGAAAAAATACATACACAGACATTGGGCATTTCATACCATTATTTGACATGAATTATTTGGGTAATTGCCATAATCCTTCACACTATTTTAAAGAACAGAAAATTCAGTCAGATGGCTTTCTCGCACTGAAGTTTGAACAGGTAGAATGAATTCCTTTGAATTAACACAATAAAGTCCTCCTAGTTGAACATATTCAGCTATTGGTAATTTGTTGCATTGATTTCATTCTTTAATTGATAAAGCATTTCCATGACATGATCAAGTTTCTTTCCTACTCTGTGATGTAAGCATTTGCTAGACTGTTCCGTATTCGACAGAGGAATAGCATGGTACTTTGGAGTAAGAATGCAACCAGAAGTTCAGGCACGGATGTGAGTCTGCTCTTCCTCAGGGTAACCCTGAAAAATAACCCAAAATAATTAGGCCCCAGATTATCTTCCCTCACTAGGAAAGAATTAATCTAAAGTAGGGCACACTTGGGATGTGTGGGTGACTCAGTCCGTGAAGCATCTGCCTTTGGCTCTGGGTGTGATCTCAGGGTCCTGGGATCAAGTCCCACATCAGGCTCTCTGCTCAGTGGGGAGTCTGCTTCTTCCTCTTCCTCTGTGCTCTACCTCTCTCTCTCTCTCTCTCAAATAAAATAAATAAAGTCTTTTAAAAGAATGAAGCAGGGCATACTTTTCTATAAGGACCAAATACTAAATATTTTAGGCTCTTACCTTTGTAGAACAAAAGGTAAAATCAAGAATAACAAGAGAGAAAACAAACTTCCACAACCATTTTTAACTGATGAACTGTAAAATATAAAAATAATTGTCTATCTATAAATATATATAAGCTGGGAATACAAGCTTACTAATAAGAAAATGGAATCCTCTTTTTGAGAAAAACATTTTGCTTTATTGGAGTTCAAAGTTACTCTTCCTTAGCATCAATTCAATTGCAAATATCATTTGTAAAAAACATTTTTAGCTCATGGGCAATACAGAAACTATCATGAAGGCAAATTTGCTCCATTGGCTGCAGATTGCCAGCCTGTTCTAGGATCTAGCTAATCTCGAAAGTCTTCTTTACCCACTATAAGTGTCATGCTTCTGGGATATTCCTTCTCAATCTCTTTTGCTGGATATAATTCCTCCACTCAATTTTAACTTGAGGTTATCTAGCTGAGCGGTTTTAAAAACCATCCACATGTGATAACGTCCAGATTTTTCTCTGTTGTTAACCTCTTCCCTATAGGATATGTTTTTATATATGCCTCAACTTTGTCCTCGTCATTTACCCTTTAGTGTCTAAGAGGTATCTCCAATGAAACAGTTCCTAAAACTGTCCCCCACCTTCTGACCTTCTTCTTCTTAGTAAATGACACCTTCATTCACCCACGTATTCAAGCCAGAAGTCTAGGAGCCACCTGAGATCATTCCCTTAAACCTCCTCCATGATACAAAGCCATCAGCATTGATTTGGAGACCTCTTGTACAAACAGGAGAGCAGTCAAGGAGGTTGAGAATCTATACAGATGCGCTCAAAACAGAAATGATCAGAAGTGTTCTGGTTATAAAAGGAATTGTAAGGGCGACAAAGTAACCCCCCAAAGAGATCTTCAACACATCCTCTTCCTTCCATTATGGACACCTGGAAGGTCCCAACAAACGCTCTCTCTTACCTGAACTACTGCTCTTGCTTCGCAACCGGTGTTTCAGGTCCAGCTCCACTCTCCACTCCATTCTCTCCAGGGGAGGCAAAATGATCATCTTAAACACAAGCCAGATTCTGTCATTCCCTGCTGAAGCTGGTCCATAGCTCCCCCCCCATTAGTTTGATATCTATTATTATCTGCTCATCATGTTCCTGGTACTACTTACCTTGCTGGGAATTTGGTAGTAACCCAGATGTAAAAAAAGTCCTACCAAATGTAACATGCATTCTAAAGAGGCAAAACAGATAATAAACAAAAGAGGAAAAAAATGAAACGTATGTAGCATGTTAAGATAAATGATAAATGCTCTGGAAAAATAAATGAGGGAGTTGGGCAAGGAGCTGAGCGACGGAGGAGTTGCAATGTTAAATAGGGTGGTCAGGAAAAGGCTTCCACTGTGAAGGTGTCTTCTGAGGGAAGCCCTGAAGGAGATGAGGCAGCAAGAAGGTGGAACAGCATTCTAGAGCGAGGGAACAGCATGTGCCGAGGAGGAGCAGCAAGGAGACAGTGAGGGCAGGAGAAAGAAGTTGCAGGGGTCAGAGAGATGACAGGGGCAGGGTTATGGAGCCCTTGCAAACCCTGAGTGAGGTGTCTCAAAGAGTGTCCTGACTCAGGCTTAGGAGGACAGGGGCCACTGTAGGTGAGGGGAATCTTTCACAGGGGAGCAAGGGCACAGGTGGAACCAGTTAGAACTCTACTGTAGTACCTCAGGGGAGATATTAGGATTGGGCGAGCCCAAAGATGCTCAGCTTCTGTGAGGTGGGACAGAGAGGAGTCAAGAGTGACTGCCCAGTTTTCAGTCTGATCCACTGAAAATCAGAGTTGTGATCACCTAAGATGGAAAGTCTGAGGGGGAAAAGGATTTGGGGGTACTTATTAGGAGCTTGGTGTTGCTTGGGATGCCTTTGAGATGTAAGTGGGCATCCCATCAGAGATATCAAGCAGGTGGTTGCACATCTAAGCTTCGAATGCAGAGGAGAGGAACAGACTAGAGACGGATGTTTGGTGACCGTCCTTGTACAGGTGTTATTTGGAACCACGAGATGAGGTGAGATCGTCAAAGGAGTGAAGGTAACTAGACAAGGGAAGAGGATGAGGAGGGGCGAGCACAGTGGGGAGGCTGGGAAGGAGCAGCCAGCGAGAGGAGAAAGGGGAAATGAACTGGGTCAAAGGTTGTGTGGGGGTGGATTAAAGTTAGACTATTTTTTAAAATTCTCACCCAGCCTGGAAAGCACCCACACAGCATGATCCTCATCACCTCTGACTTCGTCTGGGGCTGCCTGTCTTGCAGCATGATGGAGTCCTGTGCACCTGTCTGGCTCTGCTGTCCATCGTGCCTGACGTCACTTTCCCTCGGCTCCAACCATCCTGCTCTCCCCTCTGTTGCATGTTCCCTGCACAGAAAGCTCTTTCTCCTCGTTATTACTTCTCATCGCAGTTTCTTTTCATGACTATCCACTCTAAAATACCAACATCCCCCATATTCCCCCCAAACCCTACAACTTCCTCTTTACTCTGCCACTTTCTTCTTCTCACTTTATATGATTTTTGGATACTCTGCAATTACCAGCCTTTTGTTGATTTCCTCACATGTGAGCAGAGATCTAGTCTGTAAAAAATTTACTGAATAAACAAATTAATCTGGATTTCAATAAATTAACTAAATTGTATATAAAATACGCTGTTACATAATCCCCAACTTAGAAGTGCAGAGGAAGGAAGCTGGGGTATGTTTTCATCGGATAGTGCTATAAATTATCTGGTCCAGTTGTTTTCTGTATAGATGATGCTAAAAATAGAAATGGCATTAATGGATACGTTCAAGGTAGAGTTGGTTCAAGGTAGAGTTGGTAGAGTTGGTCACATGGAAGACCACATCTGCCCAGCCCCTCGAATATCCCTTCCATCCACCTGCAAATTGTACCATGCTGGACCTTCGTGCTGTTTTCCAAAGTGTCAGGTGCCTGTCATAATAATGACACTATCTCAGGGCACCTGGGTGGCTCAGTGGGTTAAAACCTCTGCCTTCAGCTCAGGTCATGGTCTCAGGGTCCTGGAATCTAGCCGCGCATCAGGCTCTCTGCTCAGCAGGGAACCTGCTTCCTCCTCTCTCTCTCTACCTGCCTCTCTGACTACTTGTAATCTCTGTCTATCAAATAAATAAATAAAATCTTTTTTAAAAAAATGACACTATCTCTGCACAGGTCCTAGCACAGGGCAGGCAACTTTGCTTGTTTCCTGCAGAGACATTGAAAAGAATGATAACTTGATATTGAAATCTCGAATGAGGAGTAGCTGGTGAAGAGGCAAGTAGACCTTCCTCCTCCACGCCCTCCCTGCCAGCCTTCTCAAGAAGAGGTCCAAAGCAGCACCATTGAGGCTGGAAACCTCTTTTTGGAAATCTCCCTCACGAAGCAGAGAGAGCTGCCAGGAGTGGGGTGTGGGCGGGTCTGTGTTTGATGACTGGGTGCGTTCTTTCATCTTCCTCCGCTGTCTTACGCTCGCTGTGTGCTGCTGCTAAAGCAGTAAACGGTGTTTGTCTTAGCTGCAGAAGCGAGGCTAGGAGACTTTGAAGTGTTTTCTGTTGCTTACCGTCCCCTACTGTTCCTGTCAGCAAACTGAGATAAAGCTGATGGACAGAGGTGTCTGGTCTAATTCCTTTATTGACACATGGTCCTGTCTTCAAACACCAGTGTAAATGAATAGGCACGAAGATAGTAATGTGTCAGTAATCGGCTGCCAGATAAATGCCATTGTTTACGGACTGATCCCTGCTTCCTAAGGCCCAAACAGCTCCAAAATCTTACAAATTAGCACCTCACTGAGATCAAAGAATTGTCTTTTCTCTCTGCAATTACCTGCTTGGGGAACTGAGCAAGCAAATGAGACCGTTCAAGATGGCTCTCTCCAGTGCAAACCTTTCTTTTGAGAACAAATGGTGGAATTATCCACTTTTTCAGAAGGGGGTGGTTCTGAATAAGAGACTTGGATCTTATCATGCTATATGAGAGCAAGGGGAGTCTGTATTACATTTTTTATGTTCTTCACGAGTCTTCTAGCCCATGAGCACTTTCATTCCTAAGTTCAGTGGAAAGAGCCATGTTCTTCCTTCACGACCAGTCTTTTGAGGTCATATTAAGCTTGAGATTACAAAGGTAAAAATGGTTTTAAATACAGTAGTGCCATAGTGCCTACAGCTCCAAACAAAAGACATATGGGGAAATTAGTATTTTCTGAAGGAGTGAAAATTTAGACTACAAATTCCTTGTCCTAAAGCACATTCTATTAGCCAGTGTCCAAATGACATCTTTCCACTTGAAGATATTGAGAGAAGAGAGAATGGAACTCATGTACAGGACGTCATTGACTTTACATGTTCAGCAGTCACGTCTTTCATATAACTCATACAACCCGGAAACAAGAAATCCAATGGACAAACCATATGGTTTAGGAAAATATTGGCTTATTTATAAAAAAGATAAGATTCTTGGTGGCAGGCTTTATCTTTTATGTAAATGAAGAAAATATACTTTCAAATTCTAATGGTACAATGAACATTATTAGTCAAGGGTGTGGACTTCTATGGAAAAGCAGTTTAAAGAAATAAAAATGGTGTCCTTGGGAGGTAGGAGGGATGGGTCTTATTCTAACCTTGGCTGCTTCCAAGGACACCCGAATTTTTCTGAGGAAAGTGACTTTAGGAAAATGAGAGGAATCATCTTAAAATTTACCATTAATTCACCTTCAGGTTCACAAACTCTTTGGCAGTTATGAATAACTGAGGGAGAATACACAAGTGAAAAAAAAGGATGCCCAAGTTTACTATTGTAGAGAAAACAGTCCATTTTTTGTTTGGAGCTGTAGGCACTATGGCGCCACTCTATTTAAAACCAAATGACCCTGAGATCATGACCTGAGCTGAAACTAAGAGTCGGTTGCTCAAT